>NC_090437.1:758182516-758485376 GCF_031143425.1 Pleurodeles waltl | reverse complement strand
AAAGTTTGTCAGTATCTTGATGCCTTTTTGGTATCCCACTAGTGCCAACCATCTAGAGGAAAGCTCGGATGGGACAAACGTTTTTCAGATTGTTTTAGGAGATGACACCGCAAAGGGCTTAAAACGCCTACCATGAATTTAGAAGAAAATTCCAAAAAGGGACCATAACAGGGATTGAGCATTCAAAGTTATGATCATAGGTGGTGTGTTTAAAGCATGGACAAAATTTTACATATTACCACGGTTTGATGTTTATTCTCGTCTATGGACATTTTTATCTTTTAACTTTTTGGATTTTAGAATAGTGCCCATGTGTGTTTTTCAGTGTTCATCAGATGTTATCACTGATGTCAATGGCCATGTCATGAGTGATGTAGTATGTGAGGTAATAAGCAGTGCATTGCGGGAGTGTAAGTTATAGTTAGGCCTGGTAACTAAAACTGCTGAATTTCTGTGGTTTTGTGTGAGTAAATTCAGTATCTCACTGTAACATCCCTGTAAACTTTGTTTTTTCAGTAAAATTATATATATGTACAAATATATTTCTTCACTCAATCTTCTTGCCACTTTGATCTTTTGACCCAGTCTAGTTGCTGGAAGCTGTAGACTGTTATCTTCAGTGTCAGAGATTGCCAAGGATGGTAAAGAGTAAGCAACAGTGACTCTGAAGACCTAGTGAGTCTTTCCTTCACCAATTTGAGTTGAAGACAGATGAAACACAGGCCGAAAGTGAGAAGACCCTTTTGTAATAGGCTTCTGAGGGCTCTGGGCAGTCAACATGTGTCTCTTGGTAGAGACAACTTGGAAAGGCTCAACATCATAAGGATCATCAGATTTTCTTTTGAACATTTGTCGAGTGATCACCAAGTCTCCTTTTCTTAATGAGATGTTTTTTGCATGTCACATCTTGTCTTCATTAATTTTCTTTTTCTGCTTGTTAGCGAAGTCCCTTGTATGAATCATGTTTTCACTTTTATCTCTTTTGGTAGCCCATTCAGGTATCTTGGTTGTCATTGCTCTCCCCAGCATCAGTCGCAGGACTTTCACCTGTGGTTGAATGGGGTGTCGACCAATAAGCTCATAAAGTAGAATTCAATACTGTTTTGACATTGAGCTTCCCAAGAGTTGCACACTTCCCTGCTTTCTTTAGTGTACTCATAAAACGCTCAACAAGTTAATTGGCCTGTGGCCATAAAGGTGTGATCTTTTGATGCTTTATGTTCAGATGCTCCAGAAATTTTTAAAATTCTTCACTGTGGAATGGTAGACCATTGTCAGACTTTACAATGGCTGGTATGCCCGATGTCGCAAAGATGACATCAAGTTTTATGATTACTTGTTTGTGGGTCCTGGAGGAGTGATCTTCAACCAAAGGAAAATTATGTCCATTATCAAGTGGACCCAATAAATCAATGGTTATTCTCTCCCAAGCATGTTAAGGGAGTTCCGACATGTTCAGAGTATGTTGAGTAACCTTGGTTGACAGGCAACTAGATATATGACAGGCCTTGAGTTCCTTTTCAACTCTTTTATCTATGTATGTGAATAAAACTCTGTCTCGGAGAGCTCTCTTTGTGGCAGCAATACCATGATGTCCTTTGTGAACCACTTAAATCACTTTCTGTTGCAGACTCTACGGAATCAAGATCCTCTACCCTTGCAATACAATTCCTTCCTGAATTATGGACAATTCATATTTGACATTTTTTATATTCAAATCATTATGGAGAAGTTTAATGTGTTTGTTCCATGACTGAAGTGTAAATATGTCTTTTAAATTCAGCAGGTCACTATCATGCCTCGTGGCACTAACAATCTGGGCTAACGATATAGCAGCTGGTGTACTTGACTTGACAATAAAACTAATGTAGGCCTCAGCCGTCTTAGGTGGAGTACCTTGACCTTGTATAGGCACTCTTAAAAAGTAGCCAGCAGGATTATGATCCTTTCCTGGATGATGCGCTCTTGTACAATCATACTCTTGCAATATTAATCCTCATTGTTCAATGTGAAGAGACATCTTGACTTTTGCATTACCATAGAGGATTACATGGAAATGTTCCAAATCCCATACCACAGCCAAACGTTCTTTCTCAGGTTTGAATAAGCACATTCTGTTTGAGATAAATCTCTACTAGCATAGGCCACAATATGCCATTGAGCATTTTGTCATCCACTATGCTGTACAAGAATAGCTTTTAACCCAACTTGGCTAGCATCAACCATGACCTCTGTATGAAGTTTCCTATTAAAGTATACCCTTTTCCATAGCATTTTGATTGGTAAGATTGATTTTCTTGAAATTTTCCCATATTCTTGTGACCGTTGAAAAGAAACCTTTTTCTTCATCAACTCTTGTAATGGAGCACTAACAATGTCTTGTATGTATCTGGGGATTCCAAGGCAAGAACGTACCTTTAAAACATCTTGAGGAGGGTCAGCATTTGCCAAAGCATGTAATTGTGCAGGGCCAGGTGTCATACCTCCATCAGAAAAGATCTAGCCAAAGAATTTCAGTTTTTTCATGTTGAATTCATACTTGTCTGCATTCAAAGTCAAACCTGCATCACTGATTAATTGAGAAACTTGTGTGAGAGCTCTATCATGCTCCTTCTGTGTAGTTCTGCAAAATAGTGTTATTGTTATAATTTAATGTATTTCCTACAGGCTGTGTGATGCGTCAAATGAAGTCTTGAAAAATTCCTGCAGCCAATGACACACCAAAACTAGGTGCCTCATTACGAGACTGGCGGTCTTGAGACCACCAGCCTTACAGTCAGACTGCTGCACTCTGGGCAGTCCAACTGCCACGTTATGACCTTGGCAATTGGACAACCAGGAGGCCATCGTCATAGGAAAATGGTTCTCGATGGGCTGATGTGGTCAGACTCGTGGTCAGCCACGTCAGCGCTGAGTTCAATGCAGTCATGTTGATCACGAGTCCCTTTCTGCCAAGCTTTTCATGGCAGTTCACTCACCATGAAATGGTTGTCAGAAAGGAAGTACAGGGGGCCACAGAGGGGCCCCTGCTCTGCCCAAGGCCATGCCATGGTTGGTGCAGGGGCCACTCTTCCCCTCATCTGTGGAATGCACATGACGCATTCCAAGTGTGTTATTGTGCTACAGTATTGGCCTCTGCACTGTCTTCTTTGGATTGCTTATCCCCTGCCTTGTTTCCGGTTGTAGATTCTTCCTCATCCTAGATACCTACCAATGAATAGGACACAGATAGACATGTAAATCAAATATCTGTTTTCCTCTCTGTGTACCTGTAAACTCCTATATTCTAAATCATGCTTTCATTCCATTCCATTCCATTCTGGTGAATGTCACACTGATACCGAGTCGAATTAAAAACAAATTAGAATAAATATTAATAATTAAAATTACATCAAAACAGCAAAAATCCAATAAGTAGAACTGGAGTTATGATTTTTTAATGATTGAATAAAAAAAATGGCATCAAAAAGCACTACGCTTCAAACGCATCATCTGGTTGTGCCCAATCAGAACAAAAGTAGGTTTGAAGGCTGACCACGATGGAGGGTGTGTAGCATTTTTCCCAGCCTGGGTACCCACCAATGACTACACCACACACAGAGCTGTAAATCAAGTGTCTTTATTCCTCTGCGTGTACCTGTGAACTCCAACATTCTAAACCAAGCTTTCATTACATTCTGTTCTAATGATTAAGTCACACTGATAGAGATTCTTCTGGCAGTCAGAAAGGTTCTGTTCTAAATCATGCAAGACACTTCAGTTGGGACAAATATAAGGAACAATTTTGACCCAGGCAAATGCTACCTTCACACTTAGGAAAATTTTTAAGGAGTAAAAAGTCTTTAATGGTTCAATGCAACAGGCTGTGGCTAAAGCTGGGCCACAACAATGACAGGGAGCACTAGTGTGAGGTCTCGGTGAAGTCATCAATGTTAGCTCGTCTGGCCTTTATAAGTAAACTTACAAGAGTACGTGACTAGGTTGATGAACCTTTTGACTCACAATTAAGATGTTCCCATCAAATCTCTGGTACTTGAAAAACAATATCAACAATCAACAATAATCAATAACATCAAAATAGAGTCACTAATTGTCACACACCATGCCCTTTCAGCCATGAATAACCACACCTTTTAGTAAAAGTTAGAATATTTATTTCCCTATATTAACCATGCTAAGGTCATGTAGATTAATCTCAAAATCAAAAGAAACACATACAAAAACAATACTGGCTGCCCAAAGCGGCGGAAGAAATGTAATATAATCTAAGCTTGAACTACAACACATTATA
Source organism: Pleurodeles waltl (assembly GCF_031143425.1). Classification (NCBI taxonomy): domain Eukaryota; kingdom Metazoa; phylum Chordata; class Amphibia; order Caudata; family Salamandridae; genus Pleurodeles; species Pleurodeles waltl. The sequence goes on along the minus strand of NC_090437.1, from coordinate 758,481,085 downwards.
AAGTTATGGTGCAAATTAATAACAAAGTCAACTGCGTCGTAGTGACTACATACATTCAAGTTCAGCAGAGAAATTCATCAAGTATTATTCGCTATTTGAACGATTTCATTAGTAAGGATCCTTAACTAACATTAAATTAGAATCTGCATTTTAGGCTTCATGCAAAACAATTTAGTAACATGAATTTGGAAAAACATCTAACTAGGGCTCTATCAAAACAGTGCAGTTGGTACCAAGAAAGAAAGAACAAATATGCCTGATGACCAATATTCTAATTCATAATACCTATCCTTAGTGTGGATCAGCAAACAGAGTCAGTCTTCATCCTCAGGTCATCAGTTGATCATCAAGGCATCAGGATTCAGCATCAAAGTTCAGAAAATGCATTAATTTAAGCATATCTCTTGCAAAGACGCAAAATGGGTAAGAATGAGCTATCCCTTCCCCGTGCAGTCCTGTTAAATTAAATCTACTAAAACTATGTCTCAAATCTCTGTTGGTCAATGAATCACATGTTCACACTTTGTCCAATAAATCTAAAACTCCAAATCTATGAATTCTACTATTACTCTGTTCACATGTTGTTGATTGGTTGTCCTGCAATGTCCTCATCATCCGGCTTGTCGGGTAACAATATTGTTGCAGCTTCTACTCCAGTCAGTGTCTTCATTGTTCTCCTCCTGAGAATGTCAGTCTCACGCATATTACACACAAAATATTACATTAGCAAGAACAGCATCTTCTAGCAGTCGGTTCTCATGAGAAAACTTCTCATCTATGAGCACATTTAAACAATAGAATGGAAAATCACAGTTAACTCTCTAGGACAGCCATTTATTAAATGTTAAGAAATGCAGCTTTGATATGAGGCCTGGCAAGTAGGCCAAGACCTTCGCTAAGTTAAGGCCTACAATTAATAAAGCTAAGACATAATGCATAACCCTTAATATGACGCATTACTACATTAGTCAAACATATATTCAACATTTCACAGCATTAGAATATTAAGAAGTACACTTCGTGAATATTTATGGCCACTCATCGTAATCACATTTTCGAATGCATGCATTATTTTTTCTATGTTATTATATTTTCTACACAAACCCATTATTCAAAATACATGAACACTCATACACAATTTTTATTAAATCACCTGTGCTCGCAATCCCTCCTCTGATGACTAAATGTGTCATCACACTAACTACTACCCACAAATATTTGCATCAGATAAAATTCTGTTAATTCATTCCCTTCATACCTTTGTTCCCGTTTTGAATTTTCCCTTTACAGTTTTTTCCTTTTCTTTTCTTCCCTCCTCTGATTATTCTTTGGCCTTTTCAATTGAATTATTTTGCATAATTTACACAATCCCCATTTTCCAATTAGGCAAACCACAATAATGACTATCCCATGCAAGATTTTCAATAGAATCCCATTCCAAATGTTGCTGAGCCAATTTCCCACTGAAGCAAAACCTTTGCCGATCTTTTTCCAAACACCTGCTTCTTTCAGTTCTTTCAAATCAGCACTTTCATTAGTCAGATTAGTAACCAAGCCTCTGATTTCCTTACTATTATTAGGAATATACGAGCAACAATGCCGTATCATTCTAGCGACTCCACGATCCTTTGCTAAAAGAATGTCTAAAGCAAGACGATTCTGAAGAGTCATAGCTCTATCAGCAGCTAACTCAGTATCCATCAGGAGCATGGCTCTTGAAAAATCTGTCAGCATGTTATCCACAATAGTAGACAACTTGCAAATATTTATCGAATTCAGAATGACTCCCACTGAAGGAATCACTGCTCCAAATATATCTGCCACTATACCAGAAGAGGACTCCCTCCTCCGTCTCATATGATGTAATTCAGTCACTTTCGGAAACTTCTTAAAATCATCCATTTGATAAATCTTTGGGAAAACTATCCCCAAATAACATGCCCCATACCATCCTCTTGGAAGACATTAATAAGCATTAAGACGACAGACATAATAAATTCCGGGAATCGCCAAGTCCTGTCCATTCAACATAAACATCCATTTACTCTGAAACAAAAACACACGCTTACATTCTTTTGTTCCCACAAATAGTGTCAGTGCATGATTTAGGCATATATTTACAAAGTTTCCCTACGTGTTGCGCATCTAGAGTTAATTCCCTTGCGTTTTAATTGCACTACAAGCATATTCATTCCTGTAAGTCCTTTTCTCTAAGCCTTTTTCTAACTTCTCCTTCAATGGCTTTCTCCTGTCATCTGTGTGATATAAGGAGCTTTTCTCTAAAGGTGTAAACAAGCATGTCAGGTTATTCCTGTGAGCATAAGCTGTGGCAAACATCAATGTAGGCACAAAGAATCTACTAGCTATTACTATGTCATTATCCCTAGCTATTCTACTCCAATACCTGTTACGACTCTGTCATCCCATTTCTAGCGGGTGTTGTAAGAGGACTGTCGGAAGCCTGGTAATCACCTTGAACACTTATCTAGAGTCCCTTGCTGACTCCCGTTTTTTTCTCTTTTCGCCATGGTATGCTTTTGTAGAATTACCTTTGCTTCCTGGGACTGCAAATCCCATAATGCACGGTCTGGTAGTCAGGAAAGCCTGGATTCTGTTTTACACTGTTTTCTATGGGAAAAATCCAGTTGTTCCTTTTCACCAGATCCTCTCCTCCAGGACTTGCGAGTGTCTGAAACTACACACACCTGAGACCTCTCCTGTGCAGCCCAGTCATGTGATTCCACCTGGAGTTTTCTGCAGCTTGGAACTGCTTATAAGCAGCCATTTCCTCAAAATCCTTCGTCGTGCATTGGAGTTCGATTCCTTCGTGTTACAGACCACTATTTGGATGGTGTTCCAGTCTTGTTCCTGTCCTGTTCCAGCTTGAACTTGTTTCCTGGTTCTCTGCCCTTCTCCTGATTGTTCCAGCCAGAGTCTGCCCCCTATCTCTTAGCCTTGTTCCTATTTGTTTCTTCCAGAGCCTGCTCCCTGTTTCTCTGTCCTGCTCCTGCCTTGTTTCAGCCTGAACCTGCTCTCTGTTTCCCAGTCCTGTTTACTGCTTATTCATACTCCATGTAATCCAGCCCTGTTCTTGCTTGTTCCAGCCAGAGCCTTCTCTTTGTTTCCCAGTATTGTCCCTGTTTGTTCCAGCCGGATGTTTGCGCCCTGTTTTCCAGTCCTAGTCCTGCCTTTGCTTTAGCCTGAGCCTGTTCCCAGTACCTGCCTCTCCCTCTTAGTTTGTTCCTTCTGTTTCCGTTTCCTCTCGGTATTTCTGTCTGGTAAGTGTTCTTCCAGAGTATAAGTGTCCTCCTTTGTACTGGGGTTGGATCCTGGCTTCCAGGAGGCAATTTCAGCCCCATCCTTGTCTAGTGTTATACATTGTTTTTCGTGCCTAACAGTGACAGTGTGCTATTGCTGTTTTTCCAGGAATCGCCACTGTTTACAGCTGGACCCGCAAGAGCTTGTCTTGTTTATGTAAGTACTATCCTTGTTTGTGCTCTAGGGTCCAGAGACAGAATCACTTCTGCTGCCTCCTTTCTATGTGGCTGGCAGGGTGACTATCTGTAATAGCAAACTGCACAGAGGCATTGACATTCCCTGTTGCTGTTGGAGGTTCCGCGCCCTACCCTGTGTACAACCCCAGCGTGTTTGTCCATTAGTAATCCGTTTCCTGTTTGTTCACACAAGGGTTGCTCTGTTTTTACTTTCCTGTTTCCTGTGCCTGTCCATAGCTGTCCTTTCCCATGTATGCCTTTAGCTGCTCTTCTGCCCCAGTACACAACCTCTTTAGGATATTCGGTGACCTCAAGGGGTGTCCCAACCAGAGTCCTGATCAGACCCGCCCGAATCCGTGACAATACCCAATTATAGGGACAAACAAAAATACGACATCATAGTTTGAATAAAAGTACTGGATGATCTCCTGGTTATAAAATCTTGTTAGTATCAGACTACAACTTATTCCATATGTTAAAGGCGAGCTATGATATGTAACTCATTCCTCAACTGATTAAGGAATCTGCGTACACACAATTCCTCGCATCCATCGTCTCAACATACTCAGTCAACAAACGATAGAAGACATTAGAAGAAAGATTTTCTTTCTCATTAGTATCCTCATGCAAGTACTTCTCATCTAACCTAAACCTCTATATTGCTGTTAATGCAGTAGTTGTCTCAAAAGCAAGAGCAGAAGAATGGTTGGCTTTACTCTTATCAAGAACAGACATACCCACAATCAACACCACAAACAATATCACACACATAATTGCCAAACCAATACTCATATTTTTACGGCGCCTAGTATTTCTACCTTGCTGGCTAATGTTACTCATGATCTGTAAACAATCAGAAATCAGAAGAAAAATGTAGAAGAACTGCAGCAAAAATAAAAAAACAACAAGTTTTCTTTCAGCAGTTATTTACAGCTTCCGGTCTCACTTCCAGGATCCCGCTTCAAAATCGGTGAGCAGCTCGTCAAAATCAGATTTCAAACATCAAATCAGGTTATTAATGTCTTTCCCGGTTCCTTTCAACAGTCTCTTTCTCAAAAATGTTCTCTCAGATTGTTTCAACAGTTCAGTTCATCAGCTTCCTTCAAGTTCCAAAATACTGACTAAGAATGTTTCTATCAAAACAGAAAGACAAAAACTCTTGCTGCCATCCAGATTGTTTCAACAGTTCAGTTCAGCATCTTCCTTCAGGTGCCAAAATACTGACACAGAATCTCTCTATCAAAACAAAAAGACAAAAAGTCTTGCTGCCATTCATTCGTAGTTGCATACACCCATTCAGGACCTGAATATCTTCGACTTGCTATTCTCTTTCTTCTCAACTTTTGATCACCATTTAATTCTCCTGCATTCAGATCTTCTCTCCTTGTTGTATCTAGTTCTTCCTCGATTGTTGCCTCAACAACCACTTCCATTTCTCCTTGTACTTGAAACTCCGACCAATTATCTCCTTTCAGTGGACCTTTTGTCAGCGTTCTCTTCAGAGTCAAACTTAAACCATCCCCTTGTTCTGCTGTGTTTTCTGTTGACAGACTTGCAATCGGTTCAGGAGGATTCAGATCATAGTAATTTTGATCCACCTCAACTCCTTTCCCCTCTGGGTCTGGCAATTGCTCTGTTTGTCTCTCACGATCATCTGCTTCTGGGAAAGCCCTCCTCTGCCTAGGCTCTCCTGCTGCCTCAATTGACATAGGCTGTCTGTTACCCCCCTAGAGGTCTTCTCCTTCCTCTCTCACAGGAATGACTGAACCGTCCTTAACGGGCTCAGATCTGGTCTCAGTTCCCCTTTGTTCTCTTTCTGGCCCTGAGACTTATTTCACTGTTGTTGGTACTCTCAACAACTCTTCTTCCTTATGATCCAGAGGACATACCACTTTCTTCGTGTGACTCGCATTAATCTAATTCAGAATTCCAGCGCATTTAACAGCTGTGGTAGTTGTCAGAACTACCTGGAAAGGTCCTTTCCAGCGAGGCTCCAAAGATGTTTTCCTCACATGTTTCTAGACCACAACCCAGTCTCCGGCTCTCAGGTCGAGCCCTGGGTCATGGATCGGTGGCAGTGTGGTGACTTCCACCTGCTGAGAGAAAGAGCGGAACACATTAGCCAGACCTTTGCAGTAGTCCAACACCATATCATTTGTAATGTTGACAAGTTCATTTGCAGGCACCGCTGGCAATCTCATGGCTTGGCCCATAAGGATCTCATGCAGCGACAATCCTCTCTTCCTCTCTGGTGTGTTTCTCATTGACATCAAAACTAAAGGCAATGTGTCAGGCCATTTCAAATGTGTGGACACACACGTTTGCAACTCTTGACTTCAAGGTACCATTCATCTGTTCCACTAGTCCTGATGCTTCAGGGCGGTAACTAAAATGTAACTTCTGATTGATGTTCAATGCTGCACACAGTAATTTAATTACTTCATTGTTGAAGTGACTTCCCCTATCTGATTCTAAAGAGATTGGAAACCCAAAACGCGGTAACAGTTCCCCAAGCAGTAGTTTCGCTACTGTGAGACTATCATGTCTTCATGTATGATAAGCTTCAATCCAGTGACTAAAAATGCAAACAATCATCAACAGGTATCTCAAACCTCCACACACAGGCATCTCAATAAAATCCATCTGCATTCTTCTGAATGGACCTTCCACTCTTCCAATGTGGCTCAAATTAACCACTGTCCCTTTCCCCACGTTCAACTGCTGGCAAATGACACAACGATGACAAACTACTTCAGCAACCTGTCTAAACCTTGGGTTGAACCAATCATGTTTAAACAACCGAATCATGGCGTCCCTCCCAATATGTGCTAGATCATGATAATACCTATTTGAGACAACATACTATTTGGCAAAACCAATTGACCCTGCTCTGAAAACCACAATTAATCTTGCTTTTGCACACATTTCATCTTGCGCCACAAACGTTTTTCTTCCCTGTCAAAATTATTTTACAAAATGTTCAATTCCTCCAAGGTGTCAATTACTTCCAAAGACCAAAACCTTGCTACTTGATCCACATATCCATTTCCCAAAGATACAAAGTCCTGCAACTTCAGATGTGCACTGCATGTTACCACGGCAATATTTCGGGCATTTCAATAGCATGTAACAGTTCTTTAATCCTTTCACCATTTCTCACTGGTGAACCAGAAGAGGTCATGAAACCTCTCTGTGACCACAACTGGCCAAAATCATGGACTATTCCAAATCCCTACTGGCTATCCATATAGATTGTAACTTTCAGCTAAGCAGAAACATGGCACTCTCTAGTAAGGGCTACCAGTTCTGCTACTTGGGCAGAGTACACTCCTTGAAGCCAAGAAGCTTCCAAAATACCAGTAATTGTGCACACAACATATCCTGCTTTCAGTGTCCCTGCATTGTCTCTCAGACAGGAACCATCAACAAAGATAATTCTGTCATTTTCTTCCAATAGAGTAGCTCTAATGTAAGGTCTCAGTTTTGTGCACAAGTCAGTTACTTCAAGACAATCATGCTCAACATCTTCCACTTGCTCAATTTCAAGCTTTTCATTTGGGAGTAAGGTTGCCGGGTTCAGCACTGTACATCTTTTCAATGACACATTTGGTGACCCTGGAATACTCGTTTCATATCTGGTTGACCTCTCACCAGTCAAATATTGGTTTTCATCCATGTAAGTAGAATCTCAATAGAGCGAGAGACCATTACAGTCAGGGGATGTCCCATCAAAATGCCTTCACACTGTGTAAGACTTTGACCAACCTCTGCAACTGCACGCAAATAACCTGGTAAGACTGCTGCAACTTTGTCCAAAGTAGCTGAAAAATATGCTACTGGGCGGTTTACACCTCCTTGGACCTGTGTCAAGACAGACAAAGAACATGCATCACGCTCATGACAAAACAATGTGAAAGGTTTAGTGTAGTCAGGCATACCCAAAACTGGAGCCTTGCACAGACTCTTTCTCAATTCAGTAAACTTTTTCATTCCAGACTGGTCTAACACTATAGAATCAGTGACTTCCTTATGAGTCAGCTTCTGCAATGGTCTCGAAATGACTGAAAAATTTGGAATCCATTGGCGACAGTAGCCTACCATCCCTAAAAACATTCTGACATCTCTCTGTGTGGTCAGAGGATTTATATGCAATATGGCTGTAATCCTTTCTCTGGATATCTTTCTTGGTCCCTTCTCAATCTGGTGACCCAAGTATTTCACGACTTTCTGATAGTATTGCAATTTAAGCGGAGTCACTTTGTGACCATTCTTTCCCAAGTGGTTCAACAGAGCAATTGTATCATATTGCACTTGTCTTTTGTTTCAGATGCAATCAGCAAGTCATAAATGTACTGCACCAAGGTCGATTGGAAAGGCAATTCCAACAACTCCAAATCTTTCTTCAAGATCTGATTGAATATGGGAGGTGACTCTGAAAACCCTTGAGGAATTTTGCACCAACAATAAACTCGATCCAAAAATTTGAAAGAAAAGAGAAATTGGCTATACTCATGAGGAGGCACAGAAAAGAGGCTTGCAACAAATCAATGAAAGTGAAGCACACAGCATCACATGGAATCTGAAACATTATCACAGCTGGATTTGGCACCACGGGACAACATTTGACCACAATCTCATTTATTTTTCTCAAATCCTGGACAATTTGAACTTTCCCACAGAGCTTTTGCAAACCAATAATTGGTGAATTACATGGACTGTTCAATACTTCCTTCTAAACCCCTTGCTTTGCAAAGTCTACAATTATCTGGGCAACTTTCATAAGGACATGTGACACTGCGGAAGTTGAGGAAAAATTGTATTCGGCTTTACAGCAACTTTAACTGGATCAACTCCCTTTATCAGACCTACTTCTTTTCCTGTCAAATCCCTCCCTTTCTCCTTAATCATTCCCTGCAAACCAGGATGAACCTCTTTCACAGAGAACGTTTGGAAAAATCCAGTCAAAGGGTACTTTGTAGCTTCACCTTCTAACTCATGGGCTTGATCATCTTCATCACCACTATTCGTCTGAATCTCAATTTCTTCATTTGAACAAGTAATCGAACATTTCGTTTAACACAGCAAGTCTCTTCCGAGTAGGGATAGCGGACTTGAATAGCAGGCTACAAATTTGTGCAATCCCTGGAAGTTACCAATTTTAACCTGAACCAGTTCTGTAATCGGGTTGGTCAAATATTGGTTTGCCACTCCTACAATCTGGACTGTTCTGCCTGAAAGGGGCAAATTTGGAACTTCTGCACTTCTTACTGTAAAGCGTGTACTCCCATGTCAACCAAGAATGAAACTCTGTGACCCATAACTTTCCCCTTCACATACAGACCTCACTGATCTACTTTTAAGGAAGTTGCAAGCACTCATGGCTCCTCATCTTAACTGTCACTCATCCAATCATCAGTTATTCAGTTTTCACTGTGTAACAGGAATTGGTGCACTGTGTTGTTACTTTGGGTAAGCCTCTGACCTGCGACCTGTTGAGAAAGCATCATCTGTTGCTGTTCCATTGGGGCTTGAGGTATTTGAATTTGCTGTCTAGGTACCATGGGAACCTGCTGTTGCATTGCCCGCAACTGTGTCATCTCTACACGTGGCATTTGCCCCTGCTGCATGAGCTGAAAATTTTGCACTTGATTCACATTATTTTGAAAATTTGGATTAGGGCTTCTCACTCTCGGCCCTCTCATGTTCTGGAATGAATTGATGTCATCACTTTGCTGAATGACACCTTCCTGCACCATCATCAGACACTCCTGTTTCCAATGTCCAACGACTCCGCAAACATGACATGGCAATCATTTCTTCATTCCCTGTACATCATTGTAAATCCCTACAGTACCTAAGTCTGGACCACGATTCACATTACCTCTGTGACCTCTACCTCTCATCTGGGGCTGAAACATCATGTTTCCTTGCTGCTGCTATGTTAACTGTTGTGGAAAATTCCCTTGCCTACCCACCTTAGCTGCTTTTATTTGCATCACCATCGCCTTCTCTTTCAGCTTTCTCTGCTTAATTTCAATGTCATCACTACAGTATTTCGCATACTGCAAAATCTCATCAATCAGCATTTCTTGCCAGCAAATCAAATGACTCTTAATCATCTGGCTAATTTCAGGTCTCAACCCTTCCACAAATCTGAACATAAAATGAATCATGTCTTTTGCCTCAATGGTCTCTGTACCACTGTAATGCTTGAACGCCTGCAATAATCTCTCATAATACGCATGTATCGACTCCTGTGCTTCCTCAATTGTCCTGTCGAACCTCTGCCAATCAATCTTCTTGGGGGAAATTCTCATTTTCAAGAATTCAGTCACCTTATAGTATTATTTCATTACCTCAGGAGATGCTGCACCTGTATTCTTGTCTTTCTCTGGTTCGCTTGTTGGCCAATCTACAAACCTCCTACACTCAATCCACAGATCAGCTGGAACCACTATCTCTAGTAATGTGTTCAAGTCCTACCACAGGCACGTCACAACTTTCACAAACCTGTCTGTCTGGTGATACCACTCTACTGGCTTCTCTCTCAATCTTGTATAATCATTTGTAAATGATAGAATGTCACTTCTACTCCAAGGTATATGAACAAAGTTCCCACCTGGAATCTCTTTCATTGGTAACATTTTCACTGGATCTTTATCCTGCTGCACATTTGCAGCCAGCTCCACAGAATCCCTTTTCCTCCAGTCTCTTTTCTTTACCCATCTGCCTTCCTATTTGTCTAATGCTCCCCAGGTCTGGGCACTATGAAGCAATTCCTTAAGGTGTTCCTTCATTCCAGCAGATCTCATGTGTTCAAAATCTTTATCCTCAAAATCTAATCTGTAGCTCCTTTTCAAATGCTTTGTTTTCTCTATTTCTATGCCGTACTTCTCTGCCAGGTCCCCTAGTTTCCGATACACATTGCTCACTTCCCTTGTAAACTTCGGGTACAAATATCTCAACTCTACCTCCGTGTATGATTCTAACCTATTCACACCCATGGTTCCATCAATGAGTTCACCCGCTTCTATGCTTAGCCTAGCAGAGTTCAAACACTCCTCTCCCTTAGGAGCACTGTGCGGGGTATTCATCTTGTCTAACCATGCAGTCAACAGCTGTGCTGTCAAACCTTGCAACAAAATGTTACTGGCTTGGACTGGTGGCACCTGCTGTGCAACTGCATTCGGGGTCTGCGGTGTCAACAATTTCAAACTCTGGCTAACGTTTGACCCTGCCATAGTATCCGGAAGTGCTACAAATGGACTGAGGTCTAACAATGATCTTGATCCGTCAAAGGTCTGTCCCACAGGAGAGACTACCTGAACATTTTCATTATGTCCTCATCTGATTATATTCTGGGACATGGCTCCCTGTTCACCTACAGTATGTTTCTTCTGTGCAAATAAGGGTACGGCTGGACCAAAAGTAATAGGTAGCAGTATAGCATCTGGGGTTGGTCTGGCACTTACCTCTGTGGGAGAGTAACACCCATGTTCTGATTCATCATTTGTGACATATCTGACTGTGTCACTGTTACTGGAGTAAATCTTGGCATTACCTGGGGCTGCACTTGGGGCAGTAAAAGTGGAGTTGGTTCAGTCTGAACCAACATCGGTCTCAGGCAAACCTGTTCCGTAGGCACCATTGAGTTCGAAGTAATTTCCATAACGGGCACATCAGGGCAAATTCTCTGAACCTGTGGCGGTTGCTTCTGCTTTAGCACTACAGGAGTAGTAGGCACATTAAGACCACCCTGTATCGCATTCTGTGTCAGGCTAGCATTAACCTGCATCTGACTCGTTGTCCCATTAACGTGCGTCGGAGCTGTTGGATCAGTACTGGTACTTGGACCACTCTCATGTGCTGTATATGGTGGTGGGCTATTTCTCAATAATTGTGTAATAAACTCGTCATTGTCCGATTCTTCCTCCACTGTTGAAGACTTTCTAGCCTCCCTACTCTCGGATGGACTTCTGTTAGTCTTTGTAGTAGCTTTCCTTCCTTCCTTCTCATGGTCTTGTGCAATTGCAGGAAACAACTTAATTCCGTGCAAAGTCTCCATCCTCCAAACTCTCTGATCACTGTCCCACCTAGCTTCTGCTAAAGTCTTTTCTGCCTTTCTCATCCTCCTCTCAAATTTCTGTTGCTATTGCTGTCTGGCTACTAGCTCCCAAATCGCTAATGCCTCAAACTGTGCTGGTCTCAGAATGAGCTTCCATTCATATAGCACCATCCGTAAATGCTCTAAAACCCTCAAATTGAATGTCCCATTTGTAGGAAATGCTAAGTTCCTATCCTTTTCTGTCACTTTGCACCTTTGGTTTAGCCAAAGGCATGGCTTTCTCTTCCATTACAATGTAAGCTGGTGTACCTTCTGGCGGTGTAGCCTTGCCTCGTTGTAGAATACATATCTCCCGTTAATGCACTCTTTAAAGCTTTGAAAAATGTCATCTTTATGACCTTTTTGTTATTCAAAATCAAATCAGGAAGTGACTTTTAGTCCCAGAATTCCTTTCACCTACTTTCTGAACCAATTGCCTCTCACGGACGGCTGCCAATCCATGTGTGACCCTTCTCACTAACCGACCTATCCCAGTGTGGCTCCAATGATGTCACACTCACACGTACTGCGGCTGACAAAGTCTTGCAGCTGGTCTTCCCAAACTCTGATTCACACAAACTAATGCAAAAGTTGTGAGCACTAATCAAAAAGCAAAAACCACATCTGCTGGTTTACTACAGGAAAGGTAACACAATTGCTTCCGAAACCTTACGGATTTTTCACTGATGGTTCTCGCTCTAACAGCTGCTCCTTCTTTCTCAGTCTCCCAGATTCGTAAGCAAAATTCGACCCACAAATTTACTCTCAACTGATCAGTGGGTCTGTCCTGGTGCACATAGGAATCGCCAAATCTCAATCTAAATTTTCTTTCAATCACTTTGATTCACACTCTGACTTGTTGACCATGCCCGATCAACCTACTAAACCAGACACATTTCAACATAAGTGTCTCGTACACTTTTCAATATACTCCGGAGTCTTAGACCACACAGGGTCCGTACATCAACAACCACATGGACAATTTTTTAGCACAAATCCCCACACACATATGAAGTTCGACGACTTCCCTACTCTCACACTGCGGAGTACACACACTCCTTCTACAACTTCATTTGGAGTACGCAAACTCCCTAAACCCTCCCAAACCTCACAGTTCACCTGCGATGTGCATAAGCTGTGCAAGCACAACCTACTTCATTCACACTTTCACTAGAATGCCGAGAACATCCTCAAACACTAGATCCGGGATTCTGGGAAAGTCATTTCTGGACTTTAGGGAAACATTTTCTCTCCAATTTGCATCATTGAAAAACAAAATCCAAATCTCAATAAAGATGAAACTTCACCTTTCTTTACAGACACTGTTAACACCTGTTACTCTGTACCGAGCGTCTATGATAAGCTCTTAAGGAGATGAACCTTCACCTCTGTTACTATCTCTGGTAACACCTGTTACTCCGTACAGGACATTTATGATGAGCTCTTAAGGAGACAAACCATCAGTCTGCTTCCATCTCTGTTAGTGCGTCTGGCCTTAACAAGTAAACTTACAAGGGGAAGAGACTAGGTTGATGAACCTTTTGACTCGCAATTAAGATGTTCCCATCATAATACAATGCAAAATCATAGTTAACTCTCTAGGACGGCCATTTATTAAACGTTAAGAAATACAGCTTTGACATGAGGCCTGGCTAATTTGCTAAATTAAGGCCTACAATGAATAAAGTTTAAAAATAATGTATGACCCTTAATATGACATATTACTACATTAGTCAAACAAATACTCAACATTTCACAACATTAGAATATTAATAAGTACACTTCGTGAAAATTGACGGCCACTCATCTTAATCACATTTTCGAATGCGTACATTATTTTTTCTATGTCATGATATTTTCTGCACAAACCCATTATTCAGAATACATGAACACTCATTAACAGTTCTTTTTAAAGCACCTGCACTAGCATCAACAAAGGCTGGAATGCTCCTTGTGGGAAAAATTCAAGTTTCATGCCCAAACAGCCCTTGGCATCGATTGCATGCAGATGGTGTCCAGGCCTGGTGAAGCTTTCTTCAGCTGGACTTAGAAACTTTTCTGGACCTCGGATTTCCGCAACAGAGTAATGCTGCAGGTTATGGCCAAAGACAACTCAACATCCTCAGATACTGTTTGACGGTGGTCCCGCTAAATTGGATTTACTGCTACGGAGAAGAACATAGCAAGAGCTGTGGCAAAGTCAATTCCAGTGGCTATGCAGCCTCAGTGAATCGACTTGGCAGGTTGGTATGGTCCCATGCTTGTGATCAAGGCAAAAAGGTGGTAAAAAATGTAAAGTGCAAGTTTCAGGAAACTTTAGGAGGAGTGCACGTTGACACTAGGCAAGGATCTAGGACCTTGGGGACAGCATTCGAGGGTCAAGATTTACTCCAGCAAAGGCCGGCAACAGGGTCTAGAATAGGTTCAGTTGGAACCGGTCGGTTGTGAAAGTGGGTAAAGACCTCTTGAAACTTGTTGTGTCACTGTAGCTCAAACAGAAGGTCAGCTATATGACACTTGGGGCCTGATTTATACTTTTTTAGCACCTCATCATTTTGTGATGCAAAAGCGGCATAAACTTACAAAATACAATCATATTTTATAAGTTTCCGACGCTTTTGCGTCAAAAAATGACGCAAATGTGGTGCTAAAAATGTATAAATCAGGCCCCTGGAGTCCATTTCTTCTCCTGGGAGCTAAAGAAGATCCAGTTTCCAGAACAAAGATAGCAGGTCATATCTGAAACTGTTCTTCCACAGGTCCAGAATTAATCTGAGGAGGATGGTGTGGGTGCCACATTTATACCTGACTCCAGCCTGTGGTTGGGTTTAAGTTCCCAGACATGCCCCTACTCACTTTTGTAGCACTTCCTGTGTGCCCTACTGCAGAAGACCCATATGGCAGAACCTTTTGACCCCTCTGCAGAGCTGCTGTGCCACCCTAGAGGTGTTGCAAGAAGAAGAGTTGATGGACAGAATGTAGACCAAATAAAACATTCACCCCCAGTCACAGATCTGGGTTAAATCCATCATTTTTTTTGTCCACCATGCCATTCCAGTTTGGACCAGGCATATGCAAATCAGTGTTGACCTTGTTCCCTATGGGAACAATCCAGCCCGAACTGTCAGGCCAGGTCCTCCCTGGACTAGAAACAAGCATCCTGGGACCAGGTTTGGGGTATCTCTATTCTTCTGCCAGGCTAGCTTGAATCCGGTGACAGTGTAGTGATATGTGTGTTTTGACCACTGACTTTGTGTTGCACCACTTAGCACCTGGCTTAACTGTCCAGAGGTCACCAGTTACAGACTCCATTTTGTATTCAGCTTAGCCTTAGCTTCATTCTGCCTATTGACTATATCTTAGCATTAGACACTGCCATGTTAAAAGCTGCAAGTGATTTTCCACGTTGTACAAAGTGCATTCTGTCTTGTTATCGTAGTTTTTCCCACCAAGGGCTTTGGCTGATAACCTTGTACTCAGACAGCAGGGAACGGCCTTGTTTTGGCTTGGCACCTTTGGATTGTGGCCAATTCCCGACCAGTTATTTTCAAAGCTTACCTAAACTAGCCAGCATGTTTGAATACTTCTTGCGCAGCAGGAGGGTTTTTTCCAGAAAGCTCCTTCCTCGTTTTTTTAAGATATGAAAGAGACCCAGGTGGACAGTAGGAGATTCAGAGACCTCAATCAGGATACAGACGTCAAATGCCTGATATATATTTCCTGTGAGGGTAGTGTTCTCTCTTTCTCATTTCAGTCAAATGGGGACATCGGCTTGCTGGCAGGAGAAAGATGAAGCACCACACAGGCCCTACGGTGATGCATTTTTTATTCATTATTTGCTTTGAATTATAATAAAGATACATATATTTGCTCTGTATATTGCAGTGGAGAATCATTCGCATATGTTTTCATGTCATTGCTGTGACCATTTTTAAATGGGTGCTTTCAACATGCTAATCTCCTTTTAGGAATCTTGAGTAGTGAAATAATAAATGTCTCCTTTGGACTAAGAAGTGCATTCCAGAGATGAGTGTTTCAGCTTAGTCATTAGTGAAAAGCAAAACATTTTGGCGCAGTCTGCTGTCTCAAAGAGAGGTTGGAAGTTGAAAGTGTATGATTTAGAAGTGTAAATATGTTTTTATTCAGAGAGTTAAAGTAGCACCGCAAACCATGTTTGAAAATGCATGTGAAATTAAAATGCCTTATGATGTCTTGGCAAATGTTTTTTTGTTTATCAGGACTTTCTACATTTTGGGATGAGTGCTTGGATAAAACAGAATTAATTACTGTACTTACATGTTCAAAAAAGGGGCTTTTTGAACAGAATGATGACCCTTTTCTTCTTGACAGGAGGGTTTGGATACTTTTGTATGCTTACAGAAAAATGCATGAGAGATGTAAACAGTTAGAACATGAAAATCAGGAATTGAGGGAACAACTTGACCAAAATAAGTTATTACAAGACAAAGCTGAAATCTACCAGGCTGTCACAGGGAAATCTGACTTTTCACATTCCAGTATTGAGAAGGTTAAAAAAGGTGGGGGCCATTGTGAGCTGCATGAGCAGAATGTTGTTCGTGCACAGCCAATTTTTGGATGAACAATACAGAGTAGCCCACAGTTTTTGGCAGGAGTTGAAATGCATTCTTTAAAAGATTACACCCAGCAAGAAGTTAAGGATGTTAACAATATATTCACGGAGCTTTTGCAGAGTATGATGTGTACAATGAATTCAGACAAGACACAGGGACTATCGCAAAATGTGCAGTTTCTAGGAATCCAGTGGAATCCAGAACATAGATTGATGTTGTTACATGTAAAACAAAAGATTTTGGAGTTTGCTACTCCTCGCACTAAGCAAGAGACACAGCGTTTTATGGAATTGTTTGATTTTTAGAAACAACATAACCCTCATCTGAGTAAAATCTTAACCCTTTGGTACAAAGTGACAAGAAATAGACATGATTTTGAATGGGGTGAAGAGCAGTAGTATGCTTTTGATTTGGCAGATTAAATAATTCAACAGGCTTTAGACTTGTGGTCAGTGCAGGAGGGAGACATTGAGTTACATGTAACTGTTCAAGGACAATATTCAAATTGGACTATGTGGCAAAAACAAGAGAGGATTAGGGTGCCCCAGGGGTTTTGGACTAGAAAACTACCTGACTCTGGGGAGTGCTATACTCATTTTGAAAAACAGCTTTTGGCCTGTTATTGGACTCTAGGTCATAATGTAAGTCTGAGACCTGAAATACCAATCATGCAGTGGGTGATGAGTTCACCTAAATCTCACCATATAGGACATGCACAATTGGCTAGAATCATACACTGGAAATGATACATACAAGACAGGGCTCAAGAAGAATTGACAGGCCCTGCAGCCATACATCAACAGGTGTCACAAGCCCCTGTACAGGATGAGGAGAGGGTACAGGAGGTATTGCAGGTAAGAGTCACCAGTGAGATGGGGTGTGTCATTTGAATCCTTGTCCCCTGAGGATAGGAAGCATCTTTGGTTCACTAATGGTTCATTCAAATATGTGGATATCAAAACACTTTGGAGAGCAGTGTCATACAAAACAGTTACTAAAAAGTTGTTGATCACCACAAGAGAAGGAAAAAGTAGCCAATATGCAGAGGTGTATGCTGTGTATCAGGCTCTAAAGCAAGAGCTGCTTGGTACTTGTCATAGTTACACTGATTTGTGGTCCACTGTTAATGGGTTAGCCACTTGGCTTCCCACATGGCATGCACATTCACTCAAAGGAGGTGTGGGGTAAAGAGTTGTGGCAGGAAATTTTGGGAAATGTTAGAACAGAGTAAAGTCACAGTGTACCATGTAGATGCTCACTGTCCCACTGACTCACTAGAACGCTGGCTCAATTCCCTTGCAGATGACAAAGCCAACATTTCAGAGGCAGAAGTGGCAAACCAGAATTCTGACTTGTTGCGGATGGCTAAATGGGCGTACCAGAAATGTGTACACCTGGGAGAAAAAGCCACTTACAAGTGGGCAGAGGTTAGAGGGATGCACATTCCACTAGATATGATAAAAACTGTGATTTTGCAATGTACTTTTTGTCAGGACAGATATGGCAACTTGATTACATTGGACCACTAACGATTAGTCGTGGGTGCCGATAAGCCTGTACCGTAGTGGACACTTACTCGGGGTACCTGATTGCTGTCCCTTGCAAATGTGCTACTCTGCACAACACCATCAGAACTTTGGACTTGTTAATGTTATACTATGGAGTACCACTCCAGGTCCAGAGTGACAGTGGGTTACACTTCAAAAGCAAGTTGGTGCAGGACTACTATTCTGAGCACAATATTGAGTGAATATATCATATTCCTTATTATCCACAGGCCTCAGGACCGATTGAGAGAATGAATGGCTTACTGAAAGCCCAACTGTGAATAGTATCTGATGGAACTTTGAAAAACTGGAGAGAGCATTTAAATGAAGCCCTCCAGATTCTGAATAACAGACCATTAACAAATGCTGAAACACCCCTAATGCGAATGTTAACTCCAGCTTTGCAAATACAACCACATGTGGCCACCAATACCATCACATACTGGGAAATAAAACTTGGAGCATTAGCTCCTTACAGAGCCACAGCCGAATCTGCAGGTCTTGACTTACATGATTTACAAGATTACAGACTGAAACCACAAGACATAGCACTGTGTGAAACAAGTGTTGGAGTATAGATTCCCCCGGAGCATTTCATATTGATTGCTCCCAGATCTGGGTTGGCCCACAAAGGTATTCAGATTCTAGAGGTAGTGATTGATGCAAATTATCAAGGAGAAATCAAAGCTATTCTGTTAAATAGTAGAGAAACTGATTTATTCATACAGATTGGAGACAGAATTGCCCAACATGTCATAAGTTCGGTGTATGGAGGATTGGTGGGGAAGGGAACTGCCCCAGTCCTTCTAACAGTGCAAGGAAAGGGAGGTTTTGGTTCAACTGACAAAAACCCTGATGCTAAGGTGTGGATGGTATCCCCAAACGACACTCCAGAACCTGCAGAAATTAAAGCCAAGGGTCCCAATAATGTCCTGCTGATTATAAAACAAGGAAAGGAAAAATCGGAGCACATTTCAGATGACAAAAGTTATTTGCAAGAACAATCAGGCTTGTTTCTTTTACAGATCATACTACAACTTGCCACTGACCATGAGTGGGTTGTGTGGTCTTCCTTCGAGCATGTGAGTGTGGGGTCGGGGGAAGGACAGCACCCCCAATCTGAACCTGATTGATTAACCACATTGTGCAACACCCTTGCTGCTTTTAAAGTGCAAAACCTGTGGATCCATTTAGCACTAATTGTGCTTCACAGATCAAACAATGCAGAGTACCATGGATGTTCTGTCAACCTGTTTGATTGCAATTCTACTGGAATTAACACATAGCTTGTTATCACCTGTTGACTGTTGCCAGTCTCATTAAGCATGTTTAGTTGCCAGTTGGCTGACTACTCTCCTATGGGAATTTCACTTGTACTTACATTCCAGCAAACATTACAGGTGAACCGTGTACCTTTACATGATTAGGACTCATGATGTTTCCATCTAGTTCTATACCAACTTGTTATCCTAGAGACACTATTCAATCAATTATTATCCCAATCAGAATATAAAAGCTTCAGTCTTTTTATTGTAGGTGTGCCAGGTTTAACTGTTTATAGGATCAATACTTTATTCCCACGACCGTTGCTTAATAGTGATTGCTTTTGTCATTTCATTATGTTGCTGTGTATAATGCATACCTGATTTGCTTGTAATGTTTTTTTTTTTTTAAAGAGAAAGAAAAATAAGAGATAAGTTGAAGTTGATTAAATCTGTAGGTTGCACACGTCATTGTGATATGTGTGTTTTGACCACTGACTTCGTGTTGCATCACTTTGCACCTGGCTTAGCTGTCCAGTGGTCACATTGCATAGTGAGGTAATAAATGTCTCCTTTGGACTAAGAAGCACATTCCAGAGATTTTTGTCAGTGCATGAGTATTTCAGCTCATTCATTAGTGAAAAGCAAAACACATAGGGGCTTGTTTTGCGCTGAATTTACACCATTTTCTTTATGCAAATTAAGTGCAAAACTAACTCCATATATATATATAAATTTATGGAGTTAAAGTCATTTTTGGGATGTGGAAACATACTTTACGTCAATGAGATGCAAAGTAGGTGTTCCCGTGCAAAAAATGACTCTATGGCCTTAGCACCATATTTATCTCCCCGTGCTAAAATCACGCATGGGAGTGAGGAGAGGTCAAAAACTGGTGCAAAGCTGGCTTTGCACCATTTTTTAATGCCAGGGTCAGTGCAGGCATTAGGGGACCAGTGAGCCTATTTCCATGGTGGAACACCATGGAATAAGCCCAAAGACACCCTTCCCAGGCCCCAGGGACACCCCCCACCCACACCAGAGGGACAGCAGAGAATGGGGGACCCCATCCCAGGTACGTGTAGTTAAGTACAGGTAAGTCTGTTTTTTAAAAGTGCCACTGGGGGCCATGAAATGCCCCCCCTACATGACACAGGGTGCAGTGGCCATGCCTAGGGGACCGTGGTCCCCTGTGCTTGCCATTGGGGTGTTGGGCATGACTCCTATCTTTTCTAAGACAGGTCTCATGTAGTATGGATGGTTTTGCGTCAGAAAATGACTCTAGGCAGTTAGTCATTTGTTTCTCTAACATGCTTAATGTCATTTTTTGGTGCAAAACCCCCTTCTTCTATATTGCCAGCCCCACCCGACTAACGTCTTTTTTTTTTTTTTATGTTAGCCTACCCTTTGCACCGGCTTGCACCATTCCATAAATATGGTGCCCGGCTGGTGCACAGAAATGGTGCAAGCCGGTGTTAAACCTTTTGGTGCAAAACTGCGTTAGTGCAGTTTTGCACCAAAAAGTATAAATCAGGGCCATAGTGATCATGGGACCCACATCTGAGCATACCCTTCCCACTTGGGGTGATAATTTCAAAAAGAACAGCTGATGGGGTACTACCCCTCTTCAGCCAGGCTAGCTCGAATCTGGTGGCATAGTGAGCATTAGACCCATGTCGGGCATACTTTTTCCACTTAAGGCAACTATTGCAAAAAGAACAGTTGATGATTAGAATGTAGACCAAATCAAACATTCAACCCCAATCACAGATCTGTGTTTAACCAATCAGATTTTGCTCACCATTCCATTCCAGTTTGGAACCAGCCATATGCATATCAGTTTGGACCCAGCCATATGAAAATCATTCTTGACCCTCTCCAGCCCAAACTACCAAGCCAGGTCCACCCTGAACCAGAAACAAGCATCCTGGGACCGGTTTCTTGGTATCACCCATCTTCAACCAGGCTAGCTTGAATACACTCTCATAGTGACTAGGCATACCTGGTGCACTTATGGTGACAACAGCAAACAAACACAAATGATGGACGGAATGCAGAATAAATCAAACATTCACCCTCAGTCACAGATCTGGGTTAAATCCATCAATTCTTTTGCTCACTATGCTACCCCAGTTTGGACCCAGCCATATGCAAATCAGTCTTGATCCTGTTTCCCATGGGAACAGTGCAACCCAAACTGCCAAGCCAGGTCCTCCCTGGACCAGAAACAAGCATCCTGGGACTGATTTCAGTGTATCACCCTTCATCAGCCAGGCTAGCTTGAAACCAGTGGCATAGTGAGCCCTGGACCCACGTCTGGGCATACCTGGCACACTTATGGCAATAACAGCAAACAAACACAAATGATGGATGGACATCAAAGTCCCAGGATGCTTGTTTCTGGTCCAGAGAGGACCTGGCTTAAATTTTACTCTATTTTTCTAACGTGGTGTGAGATTTTTCATGTGCTATGTTTTCTCTTTATTACTGTTTGAAGTACTGCATAAATACTTTAAACAGTGCTTCTAAGTTAAACCTGGCTGCTTTGTGCCAAGCTACCAGAGGTTTTAGCAAAGTTTAATTTAGGGTTTGCTTGTGCTTTACCCTGACTAGGAATATAGTTTCTGCTTGACATGAGCTCACACCTCAGACAACCGCCAGCAGTTGTTCCAATGGGAGGGGTTTGGGTGACAATTAGGAGTGGGGTAAGCACAAACTAAGCCACAACTTTGTTGATATTTACAAATATCCTCATAGCTTTTCACAACCTAATTGACCATCTGACCTTAGCTCACAAAATGCTAGACCACATGTGGAAATTCATCATGTGGCAAAATCATCATTCTTTTTTCCAAGAGTATAGAAAAGGCTTTGCCACAAAAAAAGAAAATGTGAAGATTCAGTTAAATCAGATCTCTAGCCCACAAATAAACAGATTTGTATTACTGGTTTCAGATGATGGAAAGGTACCTAAAGTGATGATTTTGGTTTGATTTACAAATATTTATTTGCATTGTCTATCAGGTTTGTGTGAAACCCTATAGAGGTGTGATTATATTAAAAAAGTAAAAGACTACTACAAATAAAAGTTTTTTTTTTTTTTTTTAATGCACTAGGCCCAATAAGCCCATATTGGACATCACAATTTAACTTGTAACACTTTTCAAAATATGAAGAGTGCCAGTGTTAATAAATGGTCCTAAGGACTTAAAATGTGAACACTTATTTGAAATGTTCATTAGTAAACAACGTGGGGCCATATTTACAAGGCCCTTTGCACAGCTGCCTTTAGTGACTGTCCAGGAGTGCACACTGCTGGGCCATATTTACACTGCTGGGCCATATTTATAAGTCCATGTAAAGCCACCCTGCATGGCTTTGCTTGGACTTGTAAATACGGACTGAGTCAACGCAGATCAAGTCTCATCCTGTGACAGGGAGGCATTCCATTGGTAATGCCGTGGGTGTTCCCACGTAACACCCATAGATTTTGATGCATTCACAGATTTATAAGGATTTGTGAACCTACGAATGCATCAAGACCTTATGCCGCCCCAGGGGAGGCTTAAGGGAGGTGCAACAAGGAGAAATACCTTTACTTCTCCTCATTTTGTCCTTTTTCTATGTGCCCTGCATTCTGCACAAAAGAATCATCCCCACAACACAGACACCCCTGCACCATGGTGCAAGGAGACCTGCATTGTCGCGAGTGCAGGAGAAAAGAACAGTAATGCACTGTATCTTGTAGGTATGGCACATTCTTGCTATGTTCTTTTGACACAGGGCAGTGCAGCAAGAAGGCTTGAGGCGCTGACCTGCACCAAAATCTTGCAAAATGCCCCTAAATATATTCTAAAATCAGCAATAGCTATTTTGTAGTTATTATTCAACCACTTTTTTGAGTGCAAATAACTCTGGCGTTGATGGATGAATCCGCACATAATTTTGCACGTGGTTAGCACAATTGGTTGAAATTTAGGGGCCAGATGTAGCAACTTCCCAAATTGCGACGTGCAATTTGCGAATCCCTGCGACTCGCAAATTGTAAGTCGCAATTTGGGATGCAGAAAGGTGTCTCAGACACCTTCTGCGAGTCACTATGGGGTCGCAAAGACCCACCTCATTTATATTAATTGAGGTGGGTCGCAATTTGCGACCCCATAGCGAGTCAGGGCACTCACGGGGATGGAGGCCTGCTGTAGTCAGCAGACCTCCATGTCCGTGACTGCTTTGAAATAAAGCAGTTTTTTTTTTTTCAAAGTGCAACCCGTTTTCCTTAAAGGAAAACGAGCTGCACTTTGAAAAATAAACCGAAACCTTTTGTTTCGGTATTTTTCAGGGCAGGTAGTGGTCCATTGGACCACTGCCTGCTCTGAAAAATTATTTTTTGGTCCAGTCACAAAGGGGAAGGGGTCCCATTGGGACCCCTTCCCGTTTGCGACTGGGTTACCATCCACTTTAAGTGGATGGTAACTTCGAGTCCATTTGCGACCGGTTTTGTGGTCGCAAATGGAATTGCATACCAGTGCGATTCTTAAATAGGAAGGGAACACCCCTTCCTATTTGCGACTCTGAAATGCATTTTGCGAGTCGGTTCCGACTCGCAAATTGCATTTCTACATACCAGATGGGCTTTAGCGACTCGCAAACGGCGTTTTTCACCGTTTGCGAGTCGCTAAAGATTTCCTACATCTGGCCCTTAGTATGACAATTTTCGTGCTGATGCACAAAGGAAAACAAGTTAAATTGAGGGAGCCTAAAAACATGCATTTCTCATTCAAGTTTCCAAAGGAAATGTTGTTCTCTGCTTAAACAAAAACCGCTCAATATTTTTACATTAAACTTTGCATGAAAGCAGAACTTAATAAATAAAGCACTTTGAATAAGTCCATTCAGTAGTATTTTCGGTATCAGCATTGAAATTCGTGAGCGGAAAGGTCGTGAGTGCTGTCAATCAAATTTGAACTTAGGTTAAATGTGATTCGCTGAGGGCTTAACATTTCTTCTGCATTTTGAAATGGTTATAATTTCATATACAAGTCCATCCACAAGAAACATTGAAAAATACTTTGGCATAAATATCGTGAAATTATGTAGATAAGGAGTTAGTTGTAGTAATTCTGTGCTATGCAAGCTTAGTTGTACAATATTTTGGCAACCATTATTCTTACTACCATGTTTTCGTAAGGCAGTGTTTAAAACTGTAATTCTGGCAGCATTTCCTAAGTTACAAATAAGTGACAACTGGCGCAGTCTTTTAGTTTTTATAGCAACATCAAGAGTTCAGTCTCAGATATTCATTAGATTACGACTAGTTTTAAACGTTATTGGATGAGTAATGCTATTATTATAGCTTCACTACAAGTCACTGAAGCATGTTACCCCCTGCTTCACCAATTGTGGCACCTTTGTGTAATATTTTTATGAAAGAATAATTAAATAAACTTATTTGTGTTTATATATTTTGTACTGTGTGAGAGAACAGGGCTGATTGCAGAGGCCCCCTAACTTTTTACCCCGATTTTCCACTTTTTGCTAGTGTTTTCCTGACTCTGATGGTGCCCTGGGTACTGCTAACCAGTCCCAGGGCCTGTGCTCTGCGTAAAATCAGTATGCAAATTAGGCTAATTATAATTGGCTAAGTCAACCAACCTATAAGTGCCTAGTATATGGTAGGGCATGGAGGTTTAGGGACCCCAGCATAAATAGTGGCCCCATAGGTGCACTTCTGAGTTGCCCAGTGTCATTTTAAAGGAAGGCCTGCCTTGCTGGCTGCTTTTAAATTAAAGTTACATGCAAATTCGACTCTGGAATTAAAAGTAGTTCCAAAGTCTTAAACTACCTTATTTTTACATATAGATCACCCCTAAGGTGTGCCCTGTGTGCCCCTGTGGCTGGGTGCCATGTAACTATAAGCAGGGACCTTATAAAAATAGTTTTATAAGCCCTGGTGAGGTAAAACAGCCAAATTTGTTTTCCCCTCATTGTAATGAATGGCTAGAATGGGGAGACTTTATTTTAATTTTAAAAGACCCCTTAAGTAACAGACATCAGAAGTTTGGTATCAAATTAATTGTTATAATAAATCCCACAACTTCCAGTTGTTGGATTTAATATAACTTGTTCAGGTAAAGAGTTTTAAACTTTAAAAGTTGCCAACTTCAGTCCTGCAGTGTTTTTGCAGCTGTGCTCTGATTGGCCAGCCTCTGGCAGCCAGGCCAGGCTGCCTTGATGAGTTGTGAAGTGGCCTGGCTCCACACAAAGAGATGTACCTGGGTGAGGAGATCTCCCCTCAGCAGATGGTGAAGCAGGAAGGGGGAGGGCTGCCAAACTGGTCTTCAAAGGCAGAGAAGGACATTTTGAGCAACCCAACAACACCCTCACATCCTGCAAACCCAGACAATTAGGTGCCCCCTTGATTAGATTAGGAGAGGGCACAAGAGGGGTGTGTTTAGAATTTTTAGCCACACCAGTGGGTGGGCTCAGCCAGATGTAACCTCCAAAAATCACTTTCAGCCATGATAGATTTTTGAGGAATGTTGCTCCCTGTGATTGATTTTTGCCACACTTCCCAGGAAGTGGTTATCACAGGGGGAAGGACCCTGCACCTGATTGGAGAACCAAAACCCCCCTGTTTTTCACCCAGGAGCAGGGATAAAACTGGCAGACCTGCACCCACACCTGAGATCCCTATCAGATTTCAACAAGGAAGAACTACAGGAGAAGGACTGCCCTGCTGGACCCCTGACCTACACCTGGACACTGCACAATGGAGGACTGCACCAGCTGCACACTTGGGCTTCACCACTAAAAGGACTTTACCTGTCTTCTACTGCTTCAAGAAGGGACTCCCTGTTTGCTACAGGTACAAAGGAGCTGCTCAGAGTCCCCTGCATCAAGTCCTGCAAGCAGAGACCAGCTGACCAGCGTCCAGTGGCCATTTCAGGATTCTGACCATGTGCATTCTGGGAATTGTAGTCCCAACTCCCAAGGAGCAACTCAGAGCTTCTGGAACCTTGGATCAAGTTGTGGACACTTCAAGGACACAAAAAGGACCTCTGGAAGACGTTCCAGAAGTTTGGAGACGTTTGGAGCAACTCCATAAGTTGAAGAGGTGCATTGGGGGAGTTGTAGTCCCAGACCCCAAGAGGCACACCAGAGCCTCTGAACTCTTGGCTGGTGCTGTGGACCACTTTCCTGAATCAAACACTTTTGAAAGTAAGTGTGACAGTGTTACCTCGTGGGTGGCCTGACCCCTGGACTTTGTTCCTTTCCAGTGTGACCTTTTTTAACCCTTTGAGCGCTAGTTGCTTCTATATGCTAGAAAGCATTAATTCTTTAAAAATTAATATCTCTGGTTCCACTTATTCAATGTTATTCGTTTTGGTGTCATGTTAGAGATAAAAATATATTCTATTTGTATAAATTGATTTTGGATTTTTAAACTGCTTCCTGTATTTTATTTAATTACTGTTTTGTGATATTTGAATGCTTTACGCTTTGTCTCCTAAGTTAAGCCTTGTCGCTCGTTGTGAAGCTACCAAGGGTTGAGCTGGGTTTTATTTACTGAGACCTAACTGGACCTAAGTGGCCTATTGCTAAGTGTAGGTACTTACCTGCCCTTAACAATAACCCATTTTCCAACATACTATCACTCCAAATGTTTTTATGATTCACTTTTGGGACATGAAAGCCTGACAAACAGCATGTATCAGTAAAGAATTACTCACAAGGTAATCGTGTACCATATATGAATTCTTATGTTGTGTTTTGGTGTTTCATCTTCACGTAAGTAACTACGAGGCAAATACTATTTTTATATATTTTGTTCTTCATACATTTTTCTATAGTGCAAAAAATATACAGCTGTGCCGTAAATTTTAACGATCATACAATCACTGGAAAACATAGGAAAAGCTAAGACATGCTG
This sequence comes from Pleurodeles waltl, assembly GCF_031143425.1. Lineage (NCBI taxonomy): Eukaryota > Metazoa > Chordata > Amphibia > Caudata > Salamandridae > Pleurodeles > Pleurodeles waltl. Next base: position 758,454,156 of record NC_090437.1, on the reverse strand, counting down.
TGTCCTGGGTAGCTACTCAAGGTAAAAAGAATACTTAAAGTATTTATGCTTTTGCTCTGGAAGACTAATGAGATTATATTATTTGGGCATTATCTGTAAATGAGTTTGAGATAATTCTTTGTTACTGGCCCTAAATTTGTTCTAAGATCATGGTCTCAGAACATTGCATTGATAACGCCCTGTGGGAATGAGATTTTTAAAGAAGTATCTTTTCATAAGCCTGGTATTAGACTTTCTGAGTTATATGGGCTATTTTGAATTTGCTCCTACTGCAAGCCACATCAGGGATGTCTAGGCTGGTGTGATGCGTCTAAGCATTTCAACCCTGTGATGATTCTCCCAGTTACGTGAAGCACTGCCTTCGGTGGGGCCGAGTGTCACATAGATACACCCCTAACATAGCCTTGATAATACTAATGATTAGTTGATTACATGAATTATGAGTTTTGTATGGGAACATGAGGAAGAATTCTGTTTTTTGCGGATTAAGTGTTAAGTGGTGGAAAGTCATCCAGGATTTATTATCCCTTAGGTGTTAGCCTACATGGATTATAACTTCAAGGGAGGTGGCTTTTGGATAAAGTTGTGTAATATTTGCCTAGAGATTAAATAATATGCTTAGTTTTTTAGCAGCATAAGGAGAGGTTTCAACTGTAGGGTAAGAAGACTGACGCCAGAATCAAGCTTTGAAAAATGCCTTGTCTGAGGGTTGTAGTTTTTTGGAGATTCTCTCCTAGTTTTATTTGTTGAGAGTGGTTTTCCAGGCAATATGACCACTGCCAACTCGTTCCTTAAGGAAAAGGAGCTGTATTTAAAAAAAAAAAAATAGATTGCATTATTTAAAAGCAATCACAAACATAGTGGTCTGCTGAGCCCAGTAAGCCACCATTTCTGTGATTTTAGCGTTACCTAACGGGTCTCTAATTGCGACCTGCCTCACTAATAATAATGAGTTAAGTTGATGTGCAACACATGGAATTTCATACATTCAAATAGCGATTACCTAATTTTTATTCCCAGGGAACCACAATTAGGTAATGGTGATTTAAAATGATACATCTGGCCCCGACCAAGGACAGCCTTCAGGATTATGTCCTTGTTCCTGTAATTCATTACCTGTTCAATTATCAGCCTTGGTGAGGTTAAAACAAGAAAACATCTTCATCAATCCCCCATGGTCCTGGTGCATCACAAAGCACAAAGACAAATCCAGAGAGGGCACTCACTTACACAGCTAAGACTGAAGGAATTTTTCAGGTTGATTGCCCTCTACTTCTTTCGGTATGATCACTATATGGAGATTATTGCACCTTGCTTTCCCCTTAGCAACTACCACCTGCACTTCCAAAGTCTGTGACAATGGTCTTGAGCTTATTGACCAGATTTTCCAGTTCAGACACACAGCCCTCAGTCCTTTAACTCTGTCCAGTGTATTTCATAGGTCAAAGTTCAGTAAGACTACATCTTTATCTTCAAAGCAAAGCGAGTAGTATTGCTAGCCTTCAAAATAATCTCTACGGATGCAGTGCCATCAAAGGTGTTCCAGAGGGAGGCACCTGACTTAAGGTAGTTGGAGAGGAGCAACAGTTTAGCTGCTGCATTCAGCAAACAAGTCCATTCTCCCTTGATGGGGAAGGAGACTTACTTTGCCTTTGTCCATAATAAATAGAGGAGTTGACATCAAAAGCTCTGAAGTCAATTGCCAGGCAACTTGTGAAGACAGCTGCAGTATAGGATTTACCCAACCCAGTCACAACTAAGCTACTTTAGAGGCAGGCCGCACAGTGGAGTTGGAGGGTGTGGGGGATCACCTACATCAGGGCTACAGTGACTTTCACAGTACTTAAGTTTTTCAGTCCAATCAAGCATCGGCAAGTCTCTGCCAGCAGCCTATGTAACTAGCTTACAAACAGAGCATTAAATCAAATAAATTCCCTCCCCTTAAAGTTTCCTAAAACATGGGACTTATACTTTTTTTGACAACTTTTTGCCTTGAGGACTTACTTGGGTCAAGGTCCAACTTGCCAAGTTGCTCTGCTGAGGCTTCATCGCCACTGGGATTGAGATCTCCCCAGCTCCCATGATGTTCTTCTCCACAGTAGTAAATCCAATTCAGGAGGACCACCACAGCTGCATCTAATGATGTCAAGTCCTCTTCCGCCACTGCCTGCAGTCTTATCTTGCTGAAAAAATCCAGAAGTGTTTTCAAATATGAACATAGAAATCTTTAATGAATAAGCCACCATCTGTATCTGATCTTTGTTGTCTTTGTTGAGGACTGTTTGGGGGCAAAACCGGACCTTTTCCCACTCAGAGCTTTCACACTTCCATTGACGACTTCACCAGGACTTTGGACTGTGGCTTCTCACTGTGGTGAGCCCAGCTTCGGACACAGCCTGTTCCCTTTCACCGCTAAAGACAGTTGCTCCGCAACGGTTTCAGAGGTAATTTTTTGCCTGGGACAAACCTGGTCCTTGAACCTGATCTGTGTTCCATCACTCTGTCTTAAAACTTACCTTTGTCCGGGCTGGGAGCAACTCAATGATGGTGGCTGATGCTTATATATTATTCATTATTTTAAAGTTCATAACTTCAGTTCAGCTTATTGGATATTTGCCATTTTGGTGCCATTTTATTTATAGAAATTTACTATATTCTTCTAAATTGGTTTGGAATTTCATCTACTATATATGAGTAAGGATAGCACCTAAAAGCACAATGTGTCACTCACTGTAATCTGGGCATGCAAGGCCAGGTGAAACTCGCCAGTTCATGATGTGATGGAGTGGGGCCCGGGTTTAGGGACCAGGTTAGTCTAGCTGAAATATGTTTATTCAAAAGTCCAGCGTGAAAGGTTCCATTGAGGTGGAAGGAGCTGGGAGGAGCAGGGAGAGGTCATGGATGGTTGTTGATGCAGCTTGAAGAGCAGGTCAGGAGATTCAGCCAGTCATCGCTATAGCGCAGAAATCCTTTCAACCATCGCAGATGGTCTTTGGCGGAGATTCATGTGCTGCTGCTGGCTATTGATGCTGTAGCGCAAACTGCAGTCAGGTTTACCAGAGTTTCACCTTAGTAGAGTGGGAGGAAACATATTGTCACAAACAGACCCACTCACGGTCCTGAAAATCCCCAAATCTTAGGATTTCTACTTTCTTTGAAGGGTGAGCTAAACTGTGGCCACACAAAGGGTACCGGATATGAGGGGTGTCTCTTCGAAGTCAGGAACTCACTCTAGCAGAGGCCACCAGGGCTCAGGCAGGTCCTGTTGCAGGTAACGGTATAAGGTCAGCTGGACAGTTTGAGGAAGACTCTGGAGCTTGTTAATTCCTTGTAGCTCTGAACAGGGGGTCAATCAGCTGATACTTCAGAGTAGGAGGAAAGGTGCAGGCCCAGTCTTCCTTCTCAACAAGCAGGACATCAGACAGCAGGGCAATAGAGTAACAGGGCATCAGAGTGGTAGTTGTACTTGCAGCACAGCAGTTCTTCTTTTATAGTATCTACAGGTCCAGGAGTGTACTGAAGATTGGGTCTGGGGGCCTTCTGTTTATACCTAGTGCTTTCTTAGAAGTTGGAGATGTTTCTAGAGAATTCTCTATGAATTCTCTATGCCTCCCCTGCACTAGCTCCAAGCAGGCTGCTTGAACAATCCAGTGGTGACAAGTCTTTTGTATGAATGCAGGGTAGAGCGTATTCAGTTGTGTGTGGAACTGTGCCTCTCAGTCTGCCAGTAAATGGCCCAACCAGGCTCACCTAAAACCCTCTATTGTGTGGCTAAATGGAAGGAATAAACGAAGTCTGACTGCCAACAACAGCCCGTTATGTGACCAGGAAATGGCTGCAGGTACCAAGTAGCTAGGGAAGGAAAATGCCAAGGTTCTAAAAGTGGCTTTTTCAAAATTGTCAATTCAAATCCGACCATTAAAGAGGGTTTTAAGTACACATTCTCAGACATCAAACATCAAATAGTTGCCTGTTCCCAGTCAAAGGTTAGCACTTACTAAATGTTATAAGTTTACCCTAAATATTATCCTATGGGATAATAAGGACTTGCAATAGTGAAAAATGGATTTAGGAGTTTTTCACTACCAAGACATGTAAAAGATAAAATACATGTCTGAATATTTAAATGCACTGCACCCTTTCCTATGGGCTGTTTAAGTCCTACGCTCTGGATCATTTATATATTAAAAGGAAGGTTGAGGCCATCAAAAGGTTTTTTTGCCAGTTGGAAATGGCAGCTGAAACATGCACACACTGACTGCAATGGCAAGCCTAAGGCATGTTTAAAGGTAGTGGGAGGTACTTAAGTGGATGGTGCAATCAGTGATGCAGGCCTACTAATAGCATTTAATGTACAGGCCCTGGGTATATGCATTACCACTTTTGAGGGACTTACAAGGAAGTTAACTGTGCCAATTAGGTGTAATCAAATTTCACCATATTTAAAAGAGAGAGAGCACATGCATTTTAGCACTGATAAGCAGTGACAAAGTGAGCATAGTCCCAAAAGTCAACAAAAGATATTCAAAACAGGAGGGCAAAAGCAAAAGGTTTGGCAATGGCCCTGTAAAAAGGACCAAGTCCAATACCAAACATGTTCCTTTCCCTACTGCGTAAAATCACCTTTGCTTTTTGATTTTGCAATCTAAAGTGATGTGTAAGCTTGGAAAACTCCAGTAAACTTAGGTATATTTAACAGGATCTAGGAATTTCGAGCTCTACAGTGATTGTTTTTTCTTGTAAGTGCAAAGTTAAACCAAAAATATTTTGTAAATGAAGCCCAAGTGTCATAAATAAGGTCGTACTTGTACATTTCTAACTAGCACTTCTACACCTATCTCGCTCTTTCACTCATTCTATCTCTCTCCTGTTCATCTCTTTCTTTCCGGCTCTCTATCTTTCTTAGCTGTTCCTCTTTTATTATAATTTTGAACTCACTGTTTTGTATTTAAGACATGGGCCAGGAGTAAATACCCAGTTTCTTCCTAGTGTTAGAGGATTCCAGCCAAATGCTATATATGTTGTATTACTGTGATCATTAATGTTTCAGTGGCAGACGGTGTGCGTTTTTTATTTATTTTCGAAGTTTTACAGTGCATACTTGTGTCCCCGTGTTTCGTATTTGGCAAATCATTTCTGTGAAAGGTATATTTGATGCATGTCTAGGCGTTCTTGCCATAGTGAAAGCCTTGCACTTCCATGCTTTGTGCATAAGTGTTCTAATCAAAATGTGTTTGTCCAAAGCAGCTGTGCTACATTGTATGGGCGGCACTGAAAGGAGAAGTTGCTTGTTTGAGGTTGACGGGTTGTATGAATATTGTGTATTGTTTGGTGATGCAAGCTACTGGTTAGGAATACATTGGAATGCCTATTTCATATTTCTTTTTAGTGAAAGGTATAATCTGACGCTACTTGGCAAGTTATTTCCCCTTTCCTTGTCACAATATTGACCATGTGTTAGTACAAATTTGAGCGATTTCCTAATCATTTTCAGTGAGTATGCACAGGCCTCTCAAATGTCCACCAATGTACATAAGCCCTGCACTAAAGTGGTCACTTGAATGCCTTACAGGTATTTCATTGTGCGATTGACAGTGCGTTGTCCTCTCCTTTACTCATAATACTACACGAAAAATCGAATTAAATGGATTCCTACTCTAATTCCCACTTTAGAGCGGGCTACCAGCTGGGTTTACACAGGTTGTTAATGTGCCCTGTGGGTAGTAATGACTTGTGCCAGTATCACGCTGATGTGATAAAACAGTTTATCAGTGGGAGGCTGAAAGTTCTGCACTCAACAGTTCCGTCTCTCTCTCTTTTTTTTATACATAACATATGCACAAAAATAATCCTGCAAATGTCTATCATAATCATCAGTCTAATTTCATATGCAAAGTAAGTAGAAGTTTAAACAAACATCTTAGCTGTGGAAAAAAAGATTCACGTGAATTATGTTTTACTAAAGAAATATCAATTTGGATAGCTCATTGAAATCACTGACCTCTGCAGTCCAGTGGATGCATTGTTGTTTGCTTACTGCAATTGCAAGATATTTTCGATAAATAGTAACACATTAAATATTGCTTTATAAAAACGGTGAACTGCTGACAGAATATTGGATTTTGTTTTGTTTTCAGTCACTCACAACCACTTCTCTTTAAAAAGTCAAAAGAGTTATTTTTAAAAGTGGCAGTGGGATACCAGGTTACAGGTTTGTCCTCTCAGTCCTGTAGATCAGTGGACCCCCGGGGATCCACACAGCCTTCTCAGGGGGTCTGCAACCACTTAGAGAATTCAATAATTTTAGCAGATTAATAAAGTGTATATAATTAAACTGTCTAAATGTACAATTCACAATGTTAACACATACTGTGAATGTCAAGGAATTTGAAACTGGAGACTAAAAATTAAATTAGTATCCTCAGATTGATTGCGGGAGCAGTGCAGGTGCATGAAACTGAATCTAAATTGGACAATGTGTGGCATCAATTGAATTTGGTAAAGCTCTAACCTTCCTATTAAAAATATTTTTTTGTTTTTTTAATTTATATTTGTTTCCAAGTTAAATTAAATGTCTTATGTGTGAATGTCTTTGATGAATGCTTGTGTCTGTATTTTCTTGTTTATTGTATTGCGATTCTAATCACCAACAGTGTTTGGACTGGGGTCTCTGGCTTGAAGTAATGGCTCAATAGTGGGGCCCCAGATTCAACTAATGATTCAGTGGGGGTCCCCGGGTTCCAAAAATGATAAAGTGGGGGTCCACAGAAGTGAAAATTTTAGGAATCACTGCTGTAGATGATTTTTAACTAAAACACTGTGTATATTCATACTTGTGACCTGCCAGTTTATCTTGCTGAGTTTTGTTTTTTTATTCTGTTTTTCTTTGCTTACTTAATTAAGCATGGAAAGACAGCAATGTGTTTGATCTGACATTTTATGTGTTCCTCCATACTTTATTGTTCTAGGCTATTGTTAGACCTGCCAGTCTTAGGGTGATCATCAACCAACTTTTTGCCTGCCTCTCTCCACTTTTCTGAAACAGTTTTTGCTGGTTTTAGGACACTGTACACTTTACCATTGGTAACCTGTACTAAAGTGCATATGCTCTCTCCCTTAAACATAGTAACATTGGTTCATTGCCATTTGGTGTATTTGATTCACTTTTAAGTCCCTAATAAAGTGCACTGCATGTGCCCAGGGCATGTACAGTGAATGTTACTGGTGGGCCTGCAGCACTTCGTTGTGCCACCAACATAAGTAGCCCCTTAACCATGTTTCAGGCCTGCCATTGCAAGGCCTGTGTGTGGAGTTTCACTGCCACTTCGACTTGGCATTTAAAAGTACTTGCCAAGCCTTAAACCCCCCTTTTTCTATATAAAAGTCACCCCTAAGGTAGGCCCTAGGAAATCCCTAGGGCAGGGTGCTCTGTAGGTAAAAGGCAGGACAGGTACGTGTTTTTTATCTGTCCTGGTAGAGGAAAACTCCTAAATTCATTTTCCACTGCTGTGACGCCTGCTCCTTTCATAGGATAGCATTAGAGCTACCCTCATATGCTGTTTGAGTGGTAGATTCTGATCAGAAAGGGGTAATCAGGTCATATACAGTATGGCCAGAATGGTAATAGAAGATCCTGCTTATTGATGAGGTTGGATTTTATATTACTATTTTAGAAATGCCACTTTTAGATAGAGAGCATTTCTCTGCATATAAACACTTAATCCATCTGTGCCTTATGGCCTGTCTCCAGTCAACATCTAGGCTAGGCTGATTGACAGCTTCCATGTGCATTCATCCAGACAGCCACAAAAACAGGATTCTCAGTCACACCTGCACTCATCTGCATACTGAATGGGTCTTCCTGGGATGGAAGGGTGGAGGGCCTGACAATTATATTTCAAAAGCTAGTGGCCTAACCTCACACAAATGGACTGCCAAACCCCCTAGTGGGACCCTGGCAGACAGACCTGTACCGAAAGGGGAGCTTGTACACTTCAAAACCACTCTTTGAAGTCTCTCCCACTTTAAAGGCATTTTTGGGTATATAAACTGGGTCCCTGACCCGACCAAATCAGACATTTCTCGGCCTAAACCTACAACCTGTCAAGATGAAATGCTTGTCTGCCCAAAGGACTCATATGGACTACTTTGCTGAGAAGACCTGCTGCCCAGCTGTTGCCCTGCTGCCATGCTGTCTTCTGATTTTGCTGAGAAGTGCTCTCCAAGGGCTTTGATTGAGCTTGCCTCCTGTTTTCCGAAGTCTCAAGGCCAAAAAAAGGTCATCTCTTCAAGGAACTCCTTGTGCACGAAAATTGATGCACAGCTTGTCTGAAATGACTCACAACCGTGGTGCAACTGAGAAATTGCTGCACAGCCAAACCGGAACAACGCAGCCCGACTTCCCGAGTGAAGAATCAACGCATCGCCTGCCTTGCGACTGGAAAGTGAATGCACAGCCCTACTGGATCGACGCACAGCCGAACTGGAATGACGCAGCCCAACTTCCCGAGTTAAGCATCGATGCAGCACCTGCCGTGTGACAGGAAATTTGACACATCACTTACCGGATCGATGCCTGTGACTTTATCCTGCCTGCCCAGGATTTCCATGCATCGCAGTGAGGAACCAGTGAGGAACCAAGACTGAGAATCGGAAATCAATGCAAAGCCCCTTATAGCATGGAAAGAAATGATGTATTGTTTGTACCGTGCCCAAAATTCCGACACGCACCCTATTTTTCCAGGCATCTCCTCCTCTACAGTCTCCGTGCGTGTTATTTTTGACGCAAACGAGGTGCGTTGTCCAAACAAGAGACAAATGTTGATTTATCAAATTTAAGACTTTTTAATTTTGCAAAAGTGATATCTCAACTTGTGCTCATTGAATCTTTATCCTTTTGACCTTAATTCAACCAGATAAATACCTTATATTTATCTAAACCTGTGTAGCGTATTTTTGTGGTGTTTTCACTGTGATGCTGGATGATTTATTGCACAAATACTTTACACATTGCCTTCTAAGTTAAACTTCATTGATCAGTGCCAAGCTACCAGAGGGTGGATACAGGATAGTTTGGATTGTGTGTGACTTACCATGATTAGGATTGTGGACCCTATTCGGACTAGAGACCCCATTTCTAACAATTACATTGTTCTGGTCCATACAGAGACATGCATTCAATGGGGTTTCTTAGTGTGTTTTCATTTTTTTATGTGACCTAGCACATTGTACCCATATTATACTCAAGCAACAATCATAAAATAGGTTTCCTCTAGAAGTAAAATTCGTTAGAAGAGAGGAGCTGTTTGTAGAGGCTTGCAATTACAAATTACTACTTTCACAACAGATGTCTGCCATCATTGAATGTTACACCTGCTAAGAGCTGTGATAAGTTACCTTTAAGGGTACAAAATGCTATGTTAAGGATTTCCTCAATTTAAAAAGTACCATGGAGAAAAAATTAAGTGTGCAGGAAATGTGTGTTGTTATACTTTTGCAAAACAAACTCAAGGGGACTGGATTTTCTCCCTTGTGGTGTATCAAGTGAATTATGACTGGAGAATTAAAAAATGTTTGGAAATCTGAATCAATATATGTTTCTGCTTTCTCCTGAACAGTGATGTGGCCCTGCAAATGTACAACTCCCTGCAAATTGCAGGCTTAAGTATACAATGCACATATTAACTCAGCATCAAAATCATCGCTATGAAATCAATTACAGATTGATGAAACGGCAAATAAACATGATCTGTGTTCAAGTGTTTTATCTTTTGACTTCAAACAGATTACACGAGGATCTGGCACAGAAATAAGTCACCCTTTATTGATCATTCATCAGTATTTAAAATCGTTTGCTGCTTGGACCATTTTAACTTTGCATTGCAACCAGCGTCTTTTGTTTGTTTCGCACTTCTTCCGGGCTACAATTGATGTATACAAAAATATATATTTTGCAAAGACATTCATACAAAAAGCAACTGAAAAATACATTCAAAAGAGGAAAGGCATTTGATAGTGACTGGCTAACAGGATTACATGAGAACTTTTAGACTTTTCATCCTTGGCGTGGTCTCCCCTAACTTTTTGCCTCTGTTTCCCAGGTTGTTGATGTGTGCTGGCCTCTGATTTTGCTGTTATTGTTACTCTGCTCCTTTACAAAATGTGTATGTACTTGGCTTATCCATGATTGGCATATTAGATTTATTAGTCAGTCCCTAGTACAATGCACTAGAGGTGCCCAGGGCCTGTAAATCAAATACGACTAGTGGGCCTGCAGCACTGGTTGTGCCACCCACATAAGTAGCTCTGTAATCATGTCTCAGACCTGCCACTGCAGTGTCTGTGTGTGCAGTTTTTAACTGTAAATTTGACTTGGCAAGTGTACCCACTTGCCAGGCCTAAACCTTCCATTTTCTTACATGTAAGACATCCCTAATCTAGGCCCTAGGTAGCCTCAAGGGCAGGGTGCAGTGTATGGTTAAGGTAGAACATATAGTAATGTGTTTTATATGTGCTGACAGTGAAATATTGCTAAAATTCGTTTTTCACTGTTGCAAGGCCTGTCCCTCTCATAGGTTAACATGGGGGCTATCTTTAAATATGATTAAAGTGTAGATTCCCTTTGAGGGTGGATGGACATGTGGAGTTTGGGGTCTCTGAGCTCACAATTTACAAATACATCTTTTAGTAAAGTTGATTTTAAGATTGTGTGTTTGAAGATGCCACATTTAGAAAGTGAGCATTTTCTTGCTTATACCATTTCTGTGACTCTGCCTGTTTGTGGATTCCCTGTTTGACGGTTGGGCTGGTTGCACCTCATACTAGACAGTGACACAAAGGAAACTGTGGTGTAGTCTGCATTTCCTGATGAGCCATCTGTGCTAGGAGGGAGGGGAGGAGTGGTCACTCACACCTGAAAGGGCTGTGCTTGCCCTCACACAATGCAGTCTCCAACCCCCTGGTGAGTGTCTGGGGCCTGGTCTGGGCAAGGCAGGATTTCACAATCAAGAGAGACTTTGCTTTGAAGTAGGCCTACTTCTACGGAGAAATTGGGTACAAGAAGGGCATCCAAAACCACAGACTTTAGAGCACTTCTGGAAACCAAGAGGAACCTCTGCCTGGAGAAGAGCTGAAGAGCTGAGGAAGAAGAGCTGCCCTGCCTGTGACTGTGCTTTGTTGAGCTCTCCTGAAGTTGCTGCTTCTGCCTGCGCTAGAGGACAAAGACTGGACTTTGTGTTGCCTTACTTCTTGTGAAGAACTCTCCAAGGGCTTGATTTAGAGTTTGCCTCCTGTTGTTTGAAGTCTCAGGGACAGACAAGACTTCTCTCTGCCAGCACCTGGAGTCTCTGGAGAGAATCCTACTCTTCCAAGTGGTGCCCATCCATTTACTAGGACCCTGAAAGGAAAGCTGGCAGCCCAAGAGTGAGAAATCCACACACAGAACGCCGTGCAGGGAAAAGATCAACAAAACTCCGATCTGCGGCTGAAAATCAACGTTCGCCTGCAATGCGACCGAAGAATCGACACACGGAGCTGGAGAAATGACGTGCAGCATCGCTGACGGAGGCTGGTGAGATCACAACCTGCGCTGTGTGGTTTTCGGATTATCGTGTGGCTGGATTTCCGACGCACGTACTGCTGGGCGTGTAAAAACAACTCAAGGCCTGCCTGGACCCGAGGGTGCTGACAGGTTAGACGCATCACTCTCCTGCAGAGAGGAGAAATGACATTCCTCGACCCGATGAAAGGGGAAATGACGCAAGGTCTCGCTTGTGAGTGAAGTCGACGCATCGCAAGCACTTTTTGACGCACACTCGCCCATGCAGGGTTATTTTTTACGCACACAAGGTACATTTTCACGCTAACAGTGTTAGTGTGTGTTTAAAACTACATGAAGACTATTTTTGCTTTTTAATTGATGACTTGTGTATTGTGGATTTTTGTCGTTTTGGTCTTGTTTTGTTTAGATGAATATTCTCTATTTTTCTAAACCTGTGTTGTGTCATGTCGTAGTGTTTTCATTAAGTTACTCTGTGTGTTGCTACAAATACTTTACACCTAGCACTCTGAAGTTAAGCCTGCCTGCTCGTGCCAAACTACCAAGGGGGTGAGCATGGGTTAGCTGAGGGTGATTCTCTTTTACTCTGACTAGAATGAGGGTCCTTGCTTGGACAGGGGGTAACCTGACTGCCAACCAAAGACCCCATTTCTAACAACCATCTCATTGAGCTCAAACTATTTGTCTACTGTATTACATTATTACCCATCAGAATCTTATTACATCAGTCCACCCCAGTGTTTAATTTGTGCTTGTTATTTCCGGTGCAGAGCACCAGCACTTATTTTTGAGGGCTGGCACTTATTTTTCTGCCTCAAGCATTTACTGCGAGCAAAAGACACATGGGAAAGACGGAGGGAGAGAAAAACGAAAAAGCCTCACAATGGGAGAAAGCAGAAAGTTGCAAGATTGAGCTGAAGAGGCATGGAGTGGCTGTAAATGGATTAGAGAGGCCCGAAATGGCCTCAGGATTACACTGTTTTAAATTTAAAAATTCATACCTCGAGCTCAATGGCAGTCAACCGCACTTGCATGGTAGCTGGTGGAGGAAGAACTTTGCTCCTTAGCCTCTGCAGTACTGCGCTTGCAGGCAGGAATACTGGAAGAGGATCAAATACAGACGGCCACCGGGGAGAATTATGGGACTTGTCACTGCTGCGATTCCGATAGCCTTTTTGATGCTGGTGGCAAGCCAGGAGAATATAGAGCTTTGGGCATGCAACACAAGGGCATGCCCACACTCAGTCAGCTGTGCACGTGACATCTCTGATTCACACAACTCAGGTGCAGCATGTTTTTATAGAGCTGGCTGTGACTATACTGACCCATGCATTGAAATTTCTTGTGCCTGTGACTTGCTACCTGCGGACAGCCTTGCTAATACCTCAGTTCCTCTGTAAGCTGGAGAACAATGGCCTGCCTGCGCCATCCTGATAGAATTGCCTAAAGTACTTCATTGGAGTCAGGTGAACGCAATATTACGTTCAGTGTCCTCTCCACCACTAACAAAACCAGCTGTGGCACAAAGCATGATTACTTTAAAAAAAGTAAATTTAATTTCTTGTAGAATGAGTACTCAGCACCTAATCCCTTCACTAAACAAGAGCCTATCAAGTGACTAAAACACATAGGCAGATCAAATGCAGTACAACACTTGTTAGCACGTCAGACCTTAGTAAGTAAACTTACAAGGGGACGCGAATAGGTGGATGAACTTTTTGACTCATTTAAGACTGGTTGTCCAAAAAGACAGAAGAAATGCAATCTAATCAAAGCTTGAATCACAACACATTCTAAGGTTACAGTGCATTCCAATAGCAGAGTCAGTTGCAACTAAGTAATCACGTACATAAAATTCAGCAAGATAACTCGTTAGTCACTAGTCCCTGTAATTCGTCAGTCATTATGTGAATACCCCCAACTAACCTCAGATTAGAATCAGCATGTTGGGCTTCATGCAAAACAATTTAAAACACAAATTTATTAAAAACATCTAGCTGTGGATCTTGTCAAACAGCGCAGTTGGTACCTAGAAATAAAAGGCATAAAATTAATAATAGTCACATCCTCATATCTACCTATCCACGGTATAGGTCAGCAAACAGAATCAGTCTTCATCCTCAGGTCATCAATCGATCAGCAAAGCATCAGGATCTCAGTCAGAGAGTATGAACCCAATGAAAGAATCTCGAGTCTCTTCTAAATTCTCTTCTTCTCTCCAAATCGCAGTAATTCCCTAAATCTGAATAATTCTCCTCTGTCACGTTGTTATATCAAATTCACCTAAACTATCCCCTAATTCCCTATTGGTCAGTTAATCGTACGTTTATACACTACCCAATAATTCCTAAACCAAATCTATGAATTCTAATATTTCGCTCTTCACATGAAGTTGACTGGTCCACTTTACGATGTCCTCATTATCCGGCTGGTCAGGTAACAATATTGTTGCATCTTCAGCTCCATTCAGTGTCTTCATTGTACACGTCCTGGGAAAGTACATCTCTCACACATTACACACAAATTGTTACTCTGCTAGGAACATCATCTCCTGTTAGTTGGTTCTCCCGGAAAGCTTCTGTTAAGCACTTTTAACAAGACAGTGGATATTTCACATTTAGGTTTACTCTGTCAGCATTTTTATTAAACGCTAAGGAATACAGCTTCTGCGTGAGGCCTGGCAAAACTAAGCCAAGACACTCGCTAAGTTAAGGCCTACAATTAATAAGCTAGAACATACTCCATAACCCTAAATACAACATATTACTACATTAATGTAATACATTTTCAATATTTCATAAGTATTAATCATTAATTAGTATATTTTGTGAACCCTGGTGGCCATTCTCTGAGGTCACATTTTTCAAACGTGTGCATTATTTTTCTATGTTATTCATTTTCTGCAAAATGTATTATTCAAAATACATAAACATTCATTAACAATTTCTAGTTAAAACATCTTCTTCAGCACACTCCAAACACTAGAGTGCACTAAACTTAAACCTGGGTGTAGAATATATTTATGTATTTATTTACTTATTTATTTTGTTATGTATTTATCATCTAACTGCATTTTATCAAGTATAGTGCATAACTGAATTGTATACAGGCATGGAAGAGAGAGGATATTTGATGGCAGGAAGTGGCTGACCCATAAGAACAAGTAAGTTTTCATTTCTTTTCTGAAACAATGGAGGTGTTGTAGTTTGGAGGTGCCCTGCCAATGAGAAGTCTCTGTCTTCTAAGGATTTTCAGTTGGTTTTGGGAGTGTGGATGATGTTGAAGATGGTGGAATTCTCGGCCCAGCCTTGGGCATATTTTTGTATTTTTTTGTAGGCAAGTCAGTGCTAACCCACAAATGCTTTTTAGGTGCGGCAGTGACTCGTGAATGTGATCGTATTTTTGACTGAAATGCTGTGACTACATCTGCAGTGGGTTTGGGTTGTTAGTTTTTTGTCATTCTGTAAATGAGATGGACTTCGGTGTGCATGCTTTTTGGAATCTGGCATGTAGACCATAGTATAAAGAGTTCCAGTTTTCCACACAGCTTGAAAGAGAGAACCACCCACAGCTCTGAATTGAATTTTAGGAACGAAAGGAAGAGTCTTTCTGAGTAGTTGAAGTTGGGGGGAAGGCTGACTTAGACACTTCTCTAATTTCGGAATGAATGCTGAGAGCGGCCTCCTCAGGGATTCAATTTGTTTAAGAATTTGTAGGATATGAAGGGTCACTAAGAGCTAGCATTTTAGTCTTCAAAGGCATTGAGTTATAAGTTGTAATTTGAATGCCAGTGGCACTTAGGTTGGAATTAGAGGCAGAAGTAATGGTTGCTATCCATGAGTGGTTTGACATGAATGTTAAGTACTATGGTGGACAAACGGGAACTCCATAAGTCAACAGGCTGGGAGGGCAGGTGAGCTCTCCTTGTATGACTGCTTGGGAACTATCCTTAAATATAGATTTCAACTAGCGGATGCACTAGTCTGCATTGAGCTAAAATATTGAAGGCGGTGTAAAATGTTGACAATGGTTATTTGTGCCAAATATGGTAGTGAGCTCAAGGAGATTCAATAAGCAGAAATTAGGACGATTTCATTCCAGACATTCCAGAGGGCAGATTCAGTACTATTGTTAGGCCAAAACCCTGTATAGTAGAAATTGACAAATATTGTTTGATTCAAGGTGAGTTTGTAGTTGGATGGTGATACATTTTCCATTATTTTGGATATCCAAGAAAGGCCCCCATGGTTCACTAGTTATTAAGGTCTGTGACGGGGGCAGTGGCCATGACTAAAATTATTGGACATATTCTCACCTCGTTCTATTGGAATCTGTCTTCCCATTTCTCTACATGAAGATACCTCTTTGTAAAAAGACTGCGGGCCTGATTACAACTTTGGAGGAGGTGTTAATCCGTCCCAAAAGTGTTGGTAAAGTGACGGATATACCACCAGCCGTATTACGAGTTCCATAGGATTTAATGGACTCGTAATACGGCTGGTGGTATATCCGTCACTTTACCGTCACTTTTGGGACGGATTAACACCTCCTACAAAGTTGTAATCAGGCCCTGCGTGCTCTAAAGTGACTGAAAGGTGGCACACAGGGCTATATACAACTTCCGAATAAAGAAATAGCAAATGGTGATCCAAACATTAGATTCCTTTAGAAAGACCAGCCTACCCAAATTATTTGTAACTCGGACGTAGCTCCCGTTATGATGTGTTGTGTCCCGTACTGTGTACCATATTTACAACGTGGATTTCTGACAATTACCGATTGGATTTATTCAGTAATGTGGTAATGTGGAGCAACAGATTATTCAGAATGTTATGGACAGCAGAATCCTAGGGATTCACATAGGAAACCCATTTTTCTGGCCACATAACCATGTGTTTTATTAAATAGAATTCTTCAGTACACTAATGGGTTCACAAAGCAGGGTCATAAGCAAAGATATTAGGGCGTTTTGTAAAATATACAAAATATGTCAAAAACACATGAGGATTATCATGAAGCTGCACATATTAGACATCGAGATGTAATTGCGCATTTCCAAGAATATTTTATAGTAAAGGTCATAATGTTTAACTCCGGTCTAAAATACTGAATCAAGCAGAGCGAGAAACATGCGAAAACAGTGTTCATGATAACAAACAACCTAATTTTACACAGCCCCCGATGGCTGGACTGTCCTCTAAATCAGGTGTTGCATGGCATTCAAATTGTTCTTCAGTAGAAAAGCGTCCTTTGTGTACACTGAATGCGAACCAAAGAAATCGAAATGCAACTCAGGAATAAAAATAAAAAAAGCTACGAATGAAATCAGCTTCCCCGCCTAGCTTTATTTCGCTATGGAAGATAATGGCTGGGAGGTTTGCAAATGCATTTCCCAAAGAGATAAGCTTGCGTTGTAGTTATAAAAAATAAATCCTACTACTGACTAGTAAGCTTTCTAGCGCAATCTAGCGTAAAATTCTATTCAAAACCCAACCAGCACAAAGAACCATCTACTGAAAGTGTTAGTTATTTTTTAGAGTAAGTTTTCCCATAATTAAGATAAGGTAGTTGAATTGTTTATCCTATTGCTAAGGTCAAAGACATCCTTTTAGAGCAGGAAAGCACAAACCTATCATGTTGCAGAAAGAATATACTCAACCGTTTTTCAAAGGTAAACAGTTTGAGGGATTAACACTATGGAGAACTGAAAACACCTTTCAGCAGTGCACAAAATCCCTTAACCCCTTCGCTGCCAGGCCTTTTCCCCTCCTGCGCTGAGCCTTTTTTTGGCTATTTGGGGCAGTTTGCATTTAGGCCCTCATAACTTTTTCTCCACATAAGCTTCCCATGCCTTATTTGCATCCTTTTTTTCCAACATCCTAGGGATTCTAGAGGTACCCAGACTTTGTGGGTTCCCCTGAAGGAGACCAAGAAATTTGCCAAAATACAGCAAACATTTAATTTTTTTTCCCAAAAAATGGGGAAAAAGGGCTGCAGAAGAAGGCCTGTGTTTTTTTCCCTGAAAATGGCCTCGACAAAGGGTTTGTGGTGGTAAACTCACCATCTTCCCAGCTTTCAGGAAAAGGCAGAATTGAATCAGAAAACCACATTTTTCAACACAATTTTGGCATTTTACTGGGACATACCCCATTTTTACTATTTTTTGTGCTTTCAGCCTCCTTCCAGTTACTGACAGAAATGGGTGAGAAACCAATCGGGATCCCAGAAAGCTAAACGTTTCTGAAAAGTAGACAAAATTGAGGTAAAAAAACAGCCATTTGTCTCCACGTTTTACTCTAACTTTTTCCTGCGATGTCAGATTTTTTTAAAGCAATATACCGTTATGTCTGCTGGACTCTTCTGGTTGCAGGGATATATAGGGCTTTTAAGTTCATAAAGAACCCTAGGTACCCAGAGCCAATAAATGAGCTGCACCTTGCAATGGGTTTTCATTCTATACCGGGTATACAGCAATTCGTTTGCTGAAATATAAAAAGTGAAAAATAGGTATCAAGAAAACCATTGTATCTCCAAAATGGGCACTAGATGAGGTGTTGAGAAGCAGTGGTTATTTGCATATCTCTAAATTACGGGGTGCCCAGAGTAGCATGTGAATTACAGGGTATTTCTCAAATAGACATCTTTTTTATACACTGTCTTACATTTGGAAGGAAAAAATGTAGAGAAAAACAAGGGGCAATAACAGTTGTTTTACTATTCTGTGTTACCTAAAGTCTCCCGATAAAAAAGGTAACTCCTTTGGGCGGGTGCCCCTAATGCTCGTGACAGGAAATACAAAATGGACACATCACATTTTCACAAAGAAAACAGAGCTGATTTTTGAAAAGTGCCTAGCTGTGGACTTTGGACTCTAGCTCAGAAACCTAGGGAAACCTAGCAAACCTGCACAGTTTTGAAAACTAGACACCTAGGGGAATCCAAGATGGGGTGACTTGTGGTGCTCTGACTAGGTTCTGTTACCCAGAATACTTTGCAAACCTCAAAATTTGGCCCAAAAAACACTTTTTCCTATTATTTCGGTGACAGAAAGTTCTGGAATCTGAGAGGAGCCAGAAATGTCCTTCTACCCAGCGGTTCCCCAAGTCTCCCGATAAAAATGGTACCTCACTTGTGTGGGTGGCCCAGGTGCCTGCAACAGAAAAATGCCAACAACCTGTAGAGATTGAAGGGATAGCACAGCGAGTTGCTAAGCACATATTTTTCTTTTATACATCTTTTGGGCTGACTCTGCTTTGGGGACCCACACAAGTGAGGTATCATTTTACTTGGGAGACTGAGGGGAACACTGGGTGGTAGGAAATTTGTGCCGCAGCGGTGATCCTACAAAGAAAAGTGAGGAAAATATATTTTTTAAAGCAAATTTTGAGGTTTGCAGAGGTGACTGGGTAAGAAAATGTTGGGGGATCCAGGCAAGCCACACCTCCTTGGATTCCTTGGGGTGTCTATTTTTACAACATGTCTGGGTTTGGTAGGTTTCCCTAGATTAAGGTTGCACCTGGGACCAAAAACATAGGTGCCTCCCCCCAAACACAGGTAGTTTTGCAATAGATCATTTTGGTGTGTCCACATACTTATGTGATGTTCCAGACACCAAAATTGTGTAATGAAACACACTTAGGTTATGATAAAAAGACCCCTCACCCACCAACCAAGTTCCAGGCATGCTTTATCATCAGTGTCCCACCCGAGATACCTAGCGTTTCACAGGTGTGCTGTGACGCCTGATTACAGCTGAGCAGGTTTTGTCATTTTTACCATACATACTGGTTGGATTTGGCACAAGGCTGAGTGATGGTTCAGTGGATCAAATGTTTTTAACAAGAGATTTCCCAAAAATGAAATGCACTGTTAATAACTGAAAGGCCAAAAAACTGAACCAATGACTCACAGCTCGTGCGCTGTAAAGCCACATCAAGGCACCAACCGTTTTGCTGTTCATTCACACACCTTTCCTACATGACATGCACAAGACCATTCATACCGCCAGCCATGGGCCCAGCACATTACAACACTCGCATCGACAGACAACACCACTCAAGGGCCTATCACTTACATATGCCCACATGCCTGATACAACAATCACACCAGCTGATGGGAGTGTGTGGACTGGCGTTTGGCTGGCATTGTGTTGCAGTAGCCAACAGCAAGTCATTATGTACACCCTCAGCCAAGCGCCACTCCACACACAATGGCATCACTTTTTTTTGTTTTAAAAACAAAGAAACCACTAACTAATTAGAAATAATTACAAAACTACAAACAAAAAAGCTCTAAGTACATGACAGAAATGCCAACCATGAAACTGAACAAATGAAAATATAAAACAGGCGGTTTACGCTCATGGTAGTTCCCAGTAATTCTTCTGGGTGTGGTAATTCTTGAAACACCCACCCACATACAGCCCAGGCTTTGAAGGACAATCTGGGCAGTACATTCGAGTCTCCCTCCGGATACCTCTCTGAGCACAGACTCTACATTTCTTAGCTGGAAAGTCTTTTTTGGGCGTGGGAGAAATGTGCTCAGCAAAGTGGTGATC
Organism: Pleurodeles waltl; assembly: GCF_031143425.1. NCBI lineage: Eukaryota > Metazoa > Chordata > Amphibia > Caudata > Salamandridae > Pleurodeles > Pleurodeles waltl. The sequence continues at coordinate 758,434,042 of NC_090437.1, read as the reverse complement.
TTTCATTCTAGCCACATTCTCCACCACTGCTTTTCTAGGAACTCTTGCCTGTTCCACCACAATAAGGCTCTCTATCACTGACTCCTGAAATTTCACAAATGTCATCTTTGACTCTGGAGACCTATCCTTAAACACAATAAAAGCATTAAACGTTGCCAAGTGGAAGCAGTGAATTGCTAACTTCTTATACCAAACGTAAGAATTACGAATAGCAGTATATGGTTCCAACCTCTGATCAACTCTAGTTACACCTCCCATGTGCTTATTATAATCTAAAATGCACACAGGTTTGTGCACTTCAGCAACCTGGCCCCAAACAGTCACAGGGGAAGTACTCTCATCATGGATGGTACTTAGCATGTAGACATCCCTCCTTTCTAAAAATTTCAAAGCTATCAGCTCTTCATTCTGCAAGGCACTGCGCTGTCCCCTCTCATGTTTGTTTCAGACAAGCTGCCTTGGATAGCCTTTCTGGTTACAACAAATTGTGCCACAAGCAACAGTGTCCACTCTAAACAATTCCTTGAACAACTGCACTCCAGTGTAGAAGTTATCTACATACAAATAGTGACCTTTGTTGAACAGTCGTCTACCAAGTTCCCACACAATTTTCTCAGTAACTCCAAAAGTGGGAGGACAACCGGGGGGTCAATACTCTAATCCCTACCAGTGTAGACATGGAAACTATACACATATTTGTACTACTTTCAGACACCATGTACAATTTAATTCCATTTCATACCCTCTTGCTAGGAATGTACTGCCTCAAAACTAAACGACCCTTGAAGAGGACCAAAGGCTCGTCCACAGCTATTTCTTTGCATGGAACATAGACCTCTATAAACCGATCTACAAAATGTTCAAGGACAGGCCTAATCTTAAAAAGACTGTCAGAATCAGGGTGATCTCGTGGCAAGGCTACTGCATTGTCAACAAAATGCAGCATCCTAAGAAGAAGCACGATTACCACTCATGGTTGCAGGAAATATAGCTGTTGCCATCACGGGACAAGTAGACCAATAGGAAGCCAGTGACGGCTTCCTTATCAACCCCATCAAAAGAGTCAAACCCCAAAACCTTTTCATCTCCTCCAAATTTGTGGGAATTTACTGGGTAGCTCTGGGTGTGGCCTAAGTCTAGCAGCGTTGTTCCTCAAATACTGCTCTGCATACAAATTAGTCTGCTCAACAATCTATTCTAAAAACACATCATCCAAAAAGAAATTGACAGGCAAAAAGTTCTCTGTATTTACTCTACACCCCAGGAGACCAGTCAAGGCAGGCAACTCTGGCTTCTCCATGTTTGGGGCAACCCAGAGTTCAGGTCTTCTAACGGGAAACCTTTCAGCCCCAGGTTGCTGCACTAATGTCAAATCAGTGTCCTCCTCTAAAACAGGCCCCTCATCTGCACTGAGTGGCTTCCTCATCAGAAGATTCCTCTCTGACAGAAACTTCACTGCCAGAATCTCTCACTTCCTCCTCTGCCTCGGATGCAGAGTCTGTCTCATAATCATGATCAGACAATGACTCAAAAAGTATACCACCCACCTGCTGAGCGGTCATCCTGCGGCTAGCCATGATCTTTCCTACGAAAAGTAACTGGACAAATGTACCACCAACAACCAGCACTGTGTAAGATAAGTAATAAAGTGTAGCTTTATCAGTAAGAGTTATAAACTCAAACACTATACCGCTCACTCTGCCTGAAAAAGCTTGAATCAACAGCAACTACTCTGCACAGACACAGAAATCCCCAATGATATCCCACTAAAAAGAAAGAAAGAAAAGCAAATTTGAAATAAGAGAACACAAATATCATTGTGCTCAAATCTAAGGACAATTTCACACACAATTCTACATTTAGTACACCACCTACAAACATGTCATTCATGCATGGTAATAATATTCCTTTGGAGTAAATTGTTTTTACTTACCTAAAACATGCAACTATACAAACCGCAGGTCAACCTTCTCCACAACCACAAGGAGCCACAGCAAAGAAAGTAAAAGCTTTGAACTAGAACAAAAAGGAGAATTTCTTTTTATCACAAATGCAAATACTTAGCCAGTTGGCAAACACCACACCAAGCATTTAGAAATTGGTGCCTAAGTGGATTCTGCCCCCCCCCATCGGGGCGGATGGGCCTACTAAAAAATTGGTCTATGTGCCCCAAGGGGGCAGAAAATACCTTTGCCCAAGGGGCCACCCCCAAACAAAAAACATACACACACACTATGCCTGGTGCCTAAGTGGCTTCTGCTCCCCTTGGGGGCAATGGGCTTAAAAAAAATAGGCCTATCTGTCCCCAAGGGGGGCAGAAATGGCCAACAGTTCTAAGCCCCCCTTGTGGGGGCGCCCCTTGGCCAAAGGGGCACCCCCCCCCACATAAATAAACAAATAAAAAAAATCCTTGGTGTTCCAGTGGTTTCTGCCCCCTTGGATCAGACTAAAAATAATAGGCAGATCTGCCCCCAAGGGGGCAGAAATGGCCATAAAACACAGGCCCCACAAAGGGGAGTGATCATTGCCCAAGGGGCTGCCCCCATCCACTAAACATGCACACACACACTATCCCTGGTGCCTAAGTGGCTTCTGCCCCCTTGGGGGCAGATGGGCCTAAAGAAATGAGCTGATCTGCCCCTAAGGGGGGCAGAAATGGCCAACAGCTCTATGCCCCCCTTGGGGGGGCCGCCCCTTGCGCAAGGGGGTGCCCCCCCAACATAAATACATATAAATAAACATCGCTGGCGTTCTAGTTGTTTCTGCCTCCCCCTTGGTTGCAGATCAGCCTAAAAATAGGCTGATCTGCCCCCAATGGGGGCAGAAATGGTCACAGCACACATGACCCCCAAAGGGGAGCGACCCTTGCCCAAGGGGCCGCTCCCTGACAAAGAAACATCTTATAAACAAAACAAACAAAAAACTGGCATCTAGTGGGCATTCCTGCTGCCCGATCGCAATGCGATCGGGCAGCAGGAATGCTCAGAGACCCCGGGGGAAAGGAAAACCCTTTCCTTTCCCCCGATGCCTCTTTGATTCAAACCCCCCACCCACCGGAGGGGAAACTCACCTTTTTCTTTGTTCGTAATCTGGAAGCAAATTTCTTCCAGTGCGACCGGCACCCTGTAATGATGTCAGCGTGTGATCCCTCCGAGCTCAATGCCAGGGACGTAATGGTTACGTCTTCGGCACAGGAGCACTGTGCCGCTGGACGTAACCATTATGTCCCCGGCACAGAAGGGTTTAAACACAATGGAAAAAAACATTTGTTCTAATTTCACTGCTCATGTACATTAGAGAAATATGAAGTAGCAGAAGCATTTACAACCCTCTTGCACCATTGTTGCGTACTTTTTTTTTTTTTACACGGCGGTGGCATTAGCAGTGCACTACACTGCTCCAAATTTACAAACTGAGACAATTGGCCCAATGCGTCAGTTTGTAAAGCCCTGCACACATTTTATCTGCATCAGGTATTACATAAGCAGGTTAGATAGTCCCACAGAAAAAGCCATGTAGAGCTGACGGTGTGAAATTTACAACTTTTCACTGAGTTAGTCTATGACTTCATTGCGTCAAAATATTCTTACTGCCTTCTCAAAGCAGCCATAAAATTGATGGAGGGCCTTTTTCCAATGTGACTCTCCTCGCATTGATGGAGTTGCATCAGTTTGACGACGCAACTCAAGCAATGTTTTGGTTTAGGGGCAACCGATGCATCAGAAATTCTGACACATCGGTGAAAAAACATGCACCAAGGAGCTCTGTATTGTAAATACAGCACATCCATGGTGTCATTAGGGGATGTGCAGCAGGAGCAAGAAATCCAAAGCATTGATGAAGATGTGTCAGATTCTTGTAAATGAGGGCCTTGGGTTTTAAAACATAAAGGAGCATGATAAACCATTAGTCACATAGAGGGCCTCATTTACAAGCCCTTTGCGACACTGCTGAATCACATTTGTTTACACAGTGGTAGCGCTAGCAGTGCACTACACTGCTCCAGATGTGCAAACCGTCACATTGGGTCAAATGGGTCAGTTCGTAAAGTCCTGCTCCCCATTTTTCGTGCACCAGGTATAATGCGTGTAGGGTAGACGTTCCCATGGAAAATGCCACGTAGAGCTAACACAGTGAAATTTACAACTTTTCACTGTCATTCTATGACTTCACTGCGTCAAAAAATTGCCATCTGCTCAGAGCAGGCATAAAATTGGACCAGGGCTTTTACTTATGGGACTTTCCTCACATTGCTGAAGTTGCGTCATTTTAATGAGTCAACTGCAGCAATACTTCAGTTTAGAGACAACAGATGCGTCAGAAATTCTGACACATCTGTGAAAACATGCGCCAAGGAGCTCTGTATTGTAAATACAGCACATCCTTGATGTCATTAGGGGATGTGAAGCAGGTGCAAGAAATCCAAAACATTGATGAAGATGTGTCAGATTCTTGTATATGAGGCCCCTTGGGTTTTAACACATAAAGGAGCATGATAGACCATTAGTAACATAGAGGGTCTCATTTTCAAGCCCTTTGAGGCACTGCTGCATCACTATTTTTTTGACGCAGTTGTGGAGCTAGAAGTGCACTACATGGCTCCATATGTGCAAACTTTCACTTTGGGCCCAATACGTCAGTTTGTAAAGTACTGCTTCACATTTTACCTGTGCCAGGTATAATGTATGCAGGGTAGACGTTCCCACAGAAAAAGTCACATAGAGCCGACATACTGTAGTAAAATTTACAACTTATCACTGTGCCATTATACAGCTTCACTGTGTCAACATTTTGCCATCAGCTCAGAGCAGGCATAAAATTGATACAGGGCTTTCTCTTAGGGGATTCTACTCGCATTGCTGGAGTTACATCAGTTTAACAACGCAACTCCAGAAACGGTTTCGTTTAGCACCAAAAGATGCATCAGACATCCTGACACATCTGTGAAAATGTGCACCATGGAACTCTGTATTGTAAATAGAGTGCATTCATGGCATTGTTATAGGATGTGTGGCAGGTGAAAGAAGTGTGACGCATTGATGACGATGCATTAGATTCTTGTAAATGAGGTCCATAATATTCATATACTTCACTGTGGGAAATTTGGGGGATTTTTTGCCTTTACTTTTTCCATTGATAGTGTTTTTTTCATTTGTTACTTATTCCCTTTTCACTCTGGCTAAGAAATAATTTTTGTTAACACAAAACACAGATAATAGCGCACAACACAAAAAAGCAATGTATAGTTTACAGAAAGGGGCTTTGGGTCAGCAATTTCAATCATTGGCTTATTTAGGTGAACCTCCTTTATGCATGTTTTCCTGAGTTGTCACAACTCACAACAGCTCACAACATTTCACAGATATTTACATATTCAATTTAAGTAGGCAAGGAAGCAGCAGAATCTCCTGTTTCTCTTGGTACTTGTGTTCTTCACATGTACAAACACATGTGTGATTGCTGTAGTGCTCATGCCCTTTCCGCTCCTTTTCCAAGCCTGGCAAACTTGATATTGGCAAGGCAGCAAATTAGCAGAGGGTGAAAACCGGAGCTGGGCCAAGAGTCTGTGGGCCTCATTTACAAGAAACTGATGCACTTGTGTTTTATACCCTAACAACACCATGGATGCGCTATATTTACTATACAGAGCTCCATGGTACAGGTTTTCATAGATGTGTCAGAACTTCTGATGCATCTGTGGCGCTAAATGGATGCATTGCTGGAATAGCATTAAAAATAAAACTGGCGCTACTGCAGCAATTCCAGGAAGGCTCCCATAGACAAAAGCCCTGTGTCATTTTAACCCCTGCTCTGAGCAGACATTAACATTTTGATGCAGTGAAGTCGCAGAATGATGCAGTAAAATGTTGTAAATTTCACTGCGTCAGTGCTGCGTGGCTTTATGCCCAGGATTCCCTGTCTTGCATACTTTTTACTTGGCGCAGGTATAATGTGACTCAAGGCTTTATAAACTGACGTAGTGGGGCCCAACGCGTCAGTTTGTAAATCAGGAGCATTGTAAAGCACTGCTTAGCACCTCTGCAGCTTCAAAAAAATGATGCAACAGTGGTGCAGAGGCCTTGTAAATGAGGCCCTGTGTTTACCCTAAAGTCCATGCATGAGCTAATCTTAAACATGTTTGGCACATAAACCTTAAGACAAGCGTTTTTTTTTAATTCAAAGAGCGTTTCCTTTAAATCTAAAGTATGTTTCTTTAACACATGGAAGGTCTTCTCGCTAATATCAGTGAATGAGACATTTATTAAAAGTGAACCTGGAAACATTCATGACTACCTACCCTCTTCCATAATGACAACACCATTGCCGAAGTAAGAGGCAAGTCAATGGTTATGTTAACCCTATAGCTGACCTAGATTTTTACATGGAGCTACATTATATTCAATTTAAATCAAACATAAGCAAGGTTTTTGTACAGTGCACTGCCTGGACTCTTGTATTTGAAGGTGTACTCATATACAATAAGGTGGGAAAAGGAAGCTCAGTGAAATAAAATATTTGCCTAGTGTTAGAAATGGGTTTTTGGTTGGCAGTCAGGATACACCCTGTCCAAGCAAGGACCCTCACTCTAGTCAGGGTAAAGGAGAATCACGCTCAGTTAGCCCCCGCTCACCCCCTTGGTAGTTTGGCACAAGCAGGCAGGCTTAACTTCAGAAGCAATGTGTAAAGTTTTTGTACCAACGCACAGTGAAAACACTACAAAATAGACACCACACCAGTTTAGAGAAATAGGCAATATTTATCTAAATTAAACAAGACCAAAATGACACAAAAAAACAAGTTAAAATATGAACTTAAAAAAGAATAACAGTTTTACTCCATAGAAAACAATGAAAACGATGATTTTGCACAAAGTACCTGGTTAGCTTAAAAAACAAAGCCACCCTGTGAGCGTGCGTCAGAAAAGGCAGCGATGCATTGATTCCTTCCTCACAAGGGAGGGCATGCATCATTTCTTCTCCGGTCAGGTCGGCGATGTGTTGTTTTTCTACCTTGCAAGAGAGCGATACATCGATTTCCGGACTGGGCACCTCAAATCCGCACAGAGTTGGTTTGACTTTGACGCCCAGGGACGATGTGTGGAAAATCCTGTCACACGGTGTTAGAAAACCGTGCTGCTTTGGGTTTGCATCGTTATCAGTAGCCGCAAGCTCGATCTCCCAGCTGCAATGCAGGTAGAGTTTCAATTTTAACTGTGAAGCCAGCGGCGTATCGTTTATCAGCCACGTTGCAGATGGTACGTCGAAAATTTCCCCACACGGCGTTCTGTGCGTGGACTTTCAGCACTTGTCTGACAACTTCACCTTTCAAGGGCCCAGGGACTGGATAGGGCACTACTTGGCAGGAGTCTCAGCAGAGAGTCCAGATGTTAGCAGAGGAAGTTTTTGATGGCCCTGAGACTTCAAAACGGGAGACAAGCTCAGCTCAAGCCCTTGGAGATTCTTCTCAAGCAGGAATTTACAACAAAGTCCAGTCTTTGTCCCCTTTCACAGGAAGAAGCAGCAACTGCAGGATAGCACCAAAAAGCACAGCCACAGGCAGGGGCAGCACTTCTCTTCAGCTCTTCTCCTTGGCAGAGGTTCCTCATGAATCCAGAAGTGATCTTGAAGTAATCTAAAGTCTGGAGTTTTGGGTCCATTACTTATACTCCTTTCTGCCTTTTGAAGTAGGCATACTTCAAAGGAAAGTCTCTGCTGTTCACATGATCCTGCCTTGCCCATGCCAGGCTCCAGACACACACCAGGGGGTCACCAGGGGGTTGGAGACTGCATTGTGAGAGGGCAGGCACAGCCCATTCAGGTGTAAGTGACGACTCCTCCCGCCACTATAGCACAAATGGCTCTTCAGGATATACAAACCATACCTCAGCTCCCTTTGTCTCACTGTTTAGAGGGGATTCACAAACAGCCCAACTGTCAAACTGACACAGACAGGAAATCTACAAACAGGCAGAGTCACAGAATGGTTTAAGTGATAAAATGGCTACTTTCTAAAAGTGGCATTTTCAAACAATGTAAATCCAACTTTGCTAAAATATTAATTTTTAAATTATGATTTCAGACACCCCAAACTCCACATTTCTATCTGCTCCCAAAGGGAATCAACACTTTAGTAATATTTAAAGGCAACCCCAATGTTAAACTATGAGAGAGATAGGCCTCGCAACACTGAAGACTGAATTTAGCAGTATTTCACTGTTAGGACATGTAGCACACATTAGTAAATGTCCCTCCTTCAACATACAATGCTCCCTGCCCTTGGGGCTACCCATGGCCTACCTTAGGGGTGCCTTACATGTATAAGAATGGAAGGTTTAGGCCTGGCAAGTGGGCACAATTGCCAAGTCGAATTGGCAGTTTAAAGCTGCACACACAGACACTGCAGTGGCAGGTCTGCGCCATCTTTACAGGGCTACTTATGTGGGTGGCACAACCAGTGGTGCAGGCCCAGCAGTAGCATTTGATTTACAGGCAGAGGGCACCTTTAGTGCACTTTACTAGGGACTTACTACTAAATCAAATATGCCAACCATGGATAAACTAATCAACAATACAATTTACACAGAATGCATATGCAGTGGTAAAGTTCCCAGAGTGCTGAAGCCAACAGAAACAGGTCAGAATAAAATAGGAGGGAGAAGGCAAAAAGTTTAGGGATGACCCTGCAAAAAGGGCCATTTCCAGCACCTAGGATCTTATAAGGTAGTCAAGTGTGAAAGTCGGGTCAAATCACAGGTTTTCTCGTTGCAGATTGTGCAATTCAACGTTTAGATGGGTTTCTTTTTTCCGCTCCTATTTTATATCCAAGGTTTTTTTTATTTTTTTTTATTCATGGCATACGAAGTTGCAGCATAGATGGCAGGCAGAAGCCACATGAAATCTCGGCAAGTTTTGGGCTCGAGGGTCCCAAGAGGCCCTCGAGCTGAGACAGAGCCTGGGTTTGGCTTCAGCCTCCAGTGGCCAGCCCACCTCTACTATCAATACTTGATGTCCCGCTGCCATGTTTGTTGCTGCGCACTCTTATTCCTGTGAAGATTTTTACACGTTACGCTTTACTTCCTCTCAGATCAGGACCACATGCACAGCTTCCATCTTTGTACGGGCCACCCACATTCTCACCTCAATGTAGGGCTGCAGCAGCTGGTGTTCGGAATACTATGGACTGCCCGTCCTCACCTGCGCATGCAGTAGAACAGACATCTGTGCTTGTTTGCGAACCTCTGATCACCAGAAGTGAGAGATGCAGTAGGAAGACGACCTTGGTTCTTTTAAGCCGCCTTCATCAGAGATGTTTTGTCCACTTGGTCTCCTTCGGTTTCAAGAAGCCAGCTTCACAACTCGGACCTATCCCAACCCCTGCCATGTCCCCAAAACTGCATCCGTGGAGATGGCTTGAATCTTTACTATCAATTAAGCTGTCAAGCAGCAGTGCATAAGTTGAAGCGATACTCTACAATACATGTATTTTACGAGATTTCATTCTTATATAGTAGTATTCCCCATGTTGCAGCTGTCTCTTCAGGAGCCAGCACAAATGGAAGACGAAACCGAGTGCTGCCAGGCTCTTCACTTGCCGGTCCCTGAGGACAACCATCTCCACAGGGACTTAAGGACAAAAGAGAAAAGTGTGGAGGCTCCCATGGCAAAGTGGAGTCCTATAGGCAGGAAAGGATGCCTCCCCCATGTCTTGAGTGGGACAGGTGTAACTGATCCGCTGTTTCTGCCCATGTAAAGAATTGTGGGAGAAGAGAGAACTGCTGGCTACTAAACCAGCCCTGTGAAGTTCACTTGGTTCAAGTTAGCCTCTAGGGGCTTTAGAATTCTCTTTGTGCCCCCTCAACCAATTAAACAATGTGGATGTCGCAACTGGGAGTGGAGCAGCCTTGTAGCAAAAAAAGAAAATGAAAACCAAAATATTTCACTGCAGTTTAAGACCACTAATCAAATATGAATACATTTTGACAGTGAGGGTTCCAGAAGTCTTTGAGGCTCGATAAAAACATTTACATATTATTTCTCACGGTACCCAGGAAGGGCAGAGACACCACCAACAAAGAGCACGTGTTTGTAGGGCATCAAGGAGCACGGATGGCTCCATAGGAGCCCCCACAAATTGTTTTCCCAGTTTTCAGCTCATGTCTCAGTGGAACAAATTAATAACCTCAGGCGTGGTCTTCTTCCTTCTTATCCATTCCAAAGCTTGGGCTTTTGTTCATTCGCTCTACGGTGTAGGGATATGTGTTGTTTGGTTCCAAGACTGCACTTGCAGCTTGTAAAAAAGTTTTAAAAAGAGTCATGCGCACAATGTATTGAAACTGAAATGCTTTATTGATAATGACAAAGTTGATTCTGAATTATTTTATGTTTTAATGAAGGTCGTTGGAATTTTATGAAATGTTTTACTGGCAATCACAAAACTAATAGTGAATCATTAAATATTTTAATGAAAGTCAATTACATGTTTTCAGGTGCTTTATTGACAATCATAAGCTGACCCATGAAACATTACATGCCTATTAGAATGTAATTGTAAGGTGGTTCCATCCTTAGTGATTTTATTGATATGGCATATTTCTGCTTAAGTAATGTGGAAACACCCAGTGAATACAGTAGGCCTGCTTTTTGATAACTATTCCCCATCTGTAGTATGTTTAGTATATGTGGAGGGGATGGTGGTTTTAGGGTACCAAATCTCACTAGGCTTGTGATCTGTTTAGGAGAGTGTCGCTATAGATATTTCCTCCTACCTTCATGTATATATTTGTAAATTCATGCTTAGTATTGGTTAGTGTGTGCGTAATAAAGTGCTCTCCGTTTTTATAATAAAAATCACTGACTGGGAAATGTTTTTTGGGGGTTTGTTGAGTGCATGCCAATTGGCTGGGGTACTAGCCCACACCACCTCCCCTGAATAGGCTTTGGACTACTTTGCCATATGACCATGAGAGTGCTGCAGTGGGGCACTTGGTTCCCAGTAGATGGAAGATTGTGGACTTATTACTTGTGAAGGACCCACATTCTTTGCAACTAATAACAAACTTTCTCACAGTCACTCACATATACTGCAACTGAAACATATGTAAATCACTGGAGGCAGGAATAATACTATTGACCCAACATCCAAAGGGAAACAGAATTAAAAAAGAAAATAATCATATACTTTAGACATTGTATAACCTATATTATCACATTGACCACTATATTAAAAAAATCTGAAAATAAAATTAATGTTAAAATATGTGAAGCAATCATATAATTATAAACAGTATAGACACTTAAATCACATTAAACTAATATTATAAAATGTCACAAACTAGAATAAAAAAATGCAATAAACAGCAATAGCGTAGGAGACACGTATATAAATCACATTTTAATTCTGAGAATAACAGTTGCACATATTCTACAAATTACACATGTGTAAATTGTTGATGAATTTAAAAAAGCATGCCTCATTTCACATCTAAGACTACACTTCACACACTGAGACACAGAATGTAGCAAACAAACAGGTGGGCATACAATGACACGCATCACATTGTAGGTGATATCTGACTCTGCAACATCTCCCATCCCGAAGTGATGAGGTCAGAGCCCAAGGTGTGCTCTTTATTTAGGTGCTTCTACAAGCAATGTTTTGTTGTCTTTAGGTGCTGCCTATTTCCTTATTCTTTCCTGTTCATAATTCTTTAGTGAAGGCTTAGGTGCACCATCCTTTTATGCACTGTACACCCAACATAGGCCCAGAACGTTACTATTAGTAACTTTACAGACATCTTTTGAGTTCTGTTTGTCTCCACTCCATCAAGGAAGGGGATGGGATTTCACACACCTACTGCTAAGCTTTAACCTGAGTTGCATTGTGGCATAGACTTTCATCTGTGCATATGCATATATCTACAGCCTTGAAGATCTACAAAAATAGATTTACCTTTGTGAACTGGGCCTACATGTAAGTCAGGAGTAAGCCAAAAAGATTCATGAGTTTCAGGAGTACTACAAAAGTAAGATATATGCACTCATATCAAAATGTCATGTTTCATGTCTCTCGTTTATGCATATTTGGTATGAAGATACACATACACACCTGCTTTCTGCTTCTGAAATATAGAAATAGACCTAAACTAACGAGACTGCCAATCGAATATGCACATATTGAACTAGATTCATGATAATATAATAAATCAGCATCTGTGAATCCATGTCTTTTTTGAGATTCATAAATGTTCCCAGGGGTACAGTTGAAAAGCTACTCCGGGTACTGTTGTCAAGGGTATTTCTGGAAATGGTATGTAAATACCCCCAATTAATCACATTCCCCTATACAGAGCTTCCCGTGGTGGGAAAGATCTCAAAGTGGAATGGAGACTCCAATGCAAATGCACACTTTATATTTTCATTGCTTTCTATAGGGAAAGCATTGTTCTCTCTGGAGAGACCCCCCTTCCTTACATTTCCAAAATAAGACCGTAATATGTTCCCCTCCCCACACTGGAAGGCCAGCTACTCATGCACTTTGCTGAGTCAAACACATGACTATTTCCAGGTTGGCAAGGAGATAGAGAGGAATGCCCACAATCATACATTTGATAACAGCAAATTTTCTACTGTTCGGAAGCATTTCCTAGCTCATTAACCATTAATTTCCAAGGCAAATATCACTTGCTCACTTGTATGCTAAAGTACGCCAAATGATGTTTAAAACACTTCCCGCGGCATTTAAAACGCTGTTTTCATTGACTTCAATCCAGATTCAAATATGAGCATTATCTGCCTTAGGGGAGCACGTATATCGCTCTAAAAGGCTTATTTAAACTCAGAAAGTGATAAAGCATATCTGCCTTAGGGGAGCACGTATATCGCTCTAAAAGGCTTATTTAAATTCAGAAAGTGATAAAGCATATAAACTACCACAAAGTATAGGAATGGTGGAACATTCGATAACAGCACATTTTCTACTGTTCTGAAGCATTTCCTAGCTCATTAACCATTAATTTCCAAGACAAATATCACTTGCTCTCTTGTATGCTAAAGTACGCCAAATTATGTTTAAAACACTCCCCGCGGCATTTAAACGCTGTTTTCACAACGTGCGCGGTTGCCAAAGGGGCCTGCGCGATGGGGGAAGGAAAGGTGCGCGCACGCCTTACAGGGAACATTGTTTGTAGGCTTTCCAAAACTTCCAATGTCAAACTATGACTTGAAACACCAGTTTCCCACCCCTTGAGTCGGATTTAGTAGTGCAGATGTGCACTCCCGGTCGAGAGATCTGCACCCCTAAATTCATGTACACTAACCAGGAATTTGTGTGTGTTTTCCCGTTAGATGTGAAGAATGCCAATCTGGTCATAACTCTATTTTTATAACCCAATTTACATTTGAAAATAGCGTCGATTGTCTATATACACGGACAATGGATCATAGACAAATTCAATACAGCACTGCCTTTTGAAAAAAAGTTTCATTTTTAGTCAAGTACTTTGCACGTATTTTATAGACCTGTGAATGCCTAAAAGAATGAACCAACCACACAGTGTTGTAACTCCATTTTCAGACTTAGCTGGAGGGCAGATAGAGTAGGAGAGGCGAGGGGAGTATTAGTTCTGGTGGGAAGCATTGAATTACTCTCGCATGCCAGAGAGAAAAAGTCAGGGTAGTGTGAGGAATGAAGAAAGCCTCATGCGATTTTACCTGCTACAATGAATTACCAGCTTGAAATCCAGTTCAGGTTTCATGAAACTGAAGGCACGGATACGAGCTCAAGCATGATTAGACAGAGCAGATTTCCATAAGGGTATACCACTTCAACTGTCTCATAATCAGGACCTAGGAGATATTTGAGTATCCACTTACTGACTTCTCAGTAGCTCCACAACCATGGGAGTATTCCCGCTTCTGGAGTGGTCAGTCTCATTCACGCTACTGGAGGCCTCTGACCATGGCTCATTTGTGGCTTCAGGGTGATGCAATTCTTCTCGTGTCTTCGATGCCAGCATCTCTGTTCTATGTGATGCTCAGCAGTTCCCAGATAAGTGGCCCTTCGAACATTATTTTCCAGAATAGTTTTTGGACTGCCTTCTCACAATGGCATACTAAAAATTGACACACTTTTGACGTTCAAAAATGATTAGGCTTTCTTAATAGGGAATGCACAGTAGCCTAGACAGTTAAATGAGTGCTTTGTAGGTAGTCAACGTTGGGACATAATAAACATGTCCCACTTCTATATATTAGGCACCCAGCCTTTTGAGCCTCAGGCATAATTGGTCGGTGAAATTGCTAATTACTGAAAGTAGTTGTTTGTACGTCGAAACAGTTTATTTAGATATGTACTGCTCACTGTTTTAGGATGTATTCAGTCAGGATCAGGGGTGTTCGAAATTTACCTGATTTCCTTCTATGTTGCTACATGGACTTTGTGAAAAAAGACACACAATTATGCAGAATGTTAATGTGGCATTTAGCGCTGTATTGAAGTGAGGAAGTATTTTATGGTGAAACAAACAAAGCAAACAAGGGGCACTCACTTGGTGTTCATTTGCATTGTTCAAGTGCTCCAGTCATAGGACGTTTACCCAAACGGACTTGAAAATATGCGGCAGGGCTCAAAGGTGCAATTTTTGGAATTTGAATGAGCAAGCGTGTACTATAGTGCCAGAAGGTATGCAAGATTCCACTGGCATAAGGAAAATGTTGTGAAGGTCTTGTCATGATACAGTCGTAGGCCTGCAGACATGCTCTTACAGTCAGTCAGTTGGGAGTTGTTAATAAACAGTGAAAAGCATAAGAGGCATTTCCCTTCCTTGGCAAGTATATGTTCAATTTATCGGTTACTGTCCTTACATAGAAGTCAAATACGCCAAATCGGTACAGCCAAACGTTCACTATATTTTACGAGGGTGTGAGAACACATGTATTACTGAATGACAGTCTTCTAGTGCCCAGAATAAAAATGGTAGCATTTAGTACCCGCTTTCCAAACATTTTTTTTAATCCCATCATCATTGGTGATAACCTAAGATGCATCATCCTCTGTCCTTTTCTTTGACACCCTTGTAAATACCAACTTGTTCAATGGAAATTACTTTCTGTTTATACGTAATTGGTAGACATTAACGCACTTTAAACAGATCTTTTTGTATACAATTATTTTACCCAGTCCAATCTGGCATTGGTTGCATTGATCATGGGAATACGAAAGGCTGAATTAACCACGCTGTGATGTGATCTTGTGTCCTGCGGGTCTCGAACAAATCTCAGCAGTAACTCACTGACATTAAAATGTGAGCATGTTTTCAGTGCTACTATCTTACAAATAAAAAAATGGAGAAACCTGTACACGACATACATAAACATACTGCTGTCTCGTTGGCTGGAAACACTGGTTCATGGGTTAGTGCAAAAATATTTGGAATGCCATAAACAATCATGCATGTCCATTAATGTAATCGGTCCTATGATACAGAGTCCTGTGACCTCTTTGTGCCATCTTGTATGTTTCTTTATGCCCTAACTTGATTTTTTAGGGCTCCTGGATAAAACACATGTTGGTATTGATAGCGCGTCCAGTCTTTACAAATTACTTGTACTTGGACACGCTGGAGGTTGGTGAACCTTTTAACCGAGTTGGGCTCTCCTCATCCAAGAATAGTCAGATCTCTCAAATCAATAGTCAGTAAACATTGTAATCAATGTCCAATACTTAATCAATAGATCAAACAACACATTAGGAATCAATAACAATCGGTATTTTGACACACCATGACCTTTCAGTCATGAATAACCACACCAGTTTGTTAGAAGTTAATGAGTTTATTTCCCTATATTAACAAAGCTAGCATGATATAAGTGAGTCTCAAAATCAAATGATATACATATACGAACATTACTAGCTGTCCATAGCGACAGAAGAAACGCAATCTACGCAAAATCTGGATTATAATGCACTCAGTTATAGCAATGCAAATCACTAATAATAGTAACTGAATTTGACTAATTGCATACATCGGTCAGCATAACAAGATATCAATTTAGCATGGTGCATCAAGTGAATACCTCAACTAACCTCTAATTAGCATTGGCATGTGGGGCTTCATGCAAAACGAATTTAGTAGACACAAATTTAGAAAACTTCTAGCTTGGGCCTATCAAATTAAGCAGATGGTACCTAGGAAGGAAAACACAATGCATAATGCAATTATCCTTTCATATTTACCAAATACAATCAGCATTCAAGATAAGTCTTCGTCCTTCAGGTACCGGTTCGATCAGCGTGGGGCAGCTTTCAAAGGGGCAAAGATAAGGGCAAGTTTCCTTGCGGCAGCAAGGAGGATGGGGTTAAAGTTACTGCATGGACAGGACGGGGCAAAATTAAAGTTAAAGTCTCTAGGGTGAGAATTCTTAAAGTCTCTTTCTCTGCGACAGAGAAAAGGCATCGAAGATATCGTCTAAGATGGCTTCTTGAATCAGGCTTCAAAATGGCATCAAAGAAAATGGCTGACTTCTCTTTGTCCGGTGGGTTTAAGTAAGAAACATTCCAAATTCTTCAGGGTCTTCCATTGGAGGGTTCATAGGGTGGCTTCAATATGACCAATGAATAGTGTCTTTCTCCTAGTACTCATTTATGCATACATAGTCCTTGGAGCCTTGGAACACAAGTTGCAACAAAGTTTTCCAATTAATTTTATCTTAGGGCCTTTATTGTCTGCACCTGCAGGAGCTGACCTTGCATCAAAGAGGATGAAACCAGCCTAGCACAAAACCTTGAGATAAGTGTATTAGTCATCTCTACTGGAAAAATACAGCCTTAAAATAAAATAATGTCTTTGTTAATGCAAGTGAAAACCACGCAGTTAAAATTTGAGACCAGGCAACTAGGCCAAAGCCTCTGCAAAATTTAAGCTAAGCATATAACAGGTTCGACATGAAATCATAGAATACATTTGCAATTATGACGGATTACTACATTTGTCAATTCTTCATGATTAATTAAGCTTGTTTATAATAATGGCGAACTACCCCGTGGGCACAATTTCCCACGTACATTATTTTTCTTTGCTAAAATCACACTACCTCATATGATTACATGATATATGAATATTTGTTAGCCCTTCTTTATCTGCGTCATCAATCCCTCCTCTGATGACTAATTATGTCATCACATCAAATCTTCCCACAAATTGTATTCCATTAAAATTCTGTTTTAGTAATTTGGCACTTCAGTCAATTCCCTCTTCCTTTTTCTTTCCCTTTGATTTTTCTCTGTATATTTCTATCATTTTATTTTGTTCTTTCTCTTCTCTTTTCCTTTTGTTTCTTGTTTTCAATATTTTAATAGCTTTCCATATTCCCCAAATACCTAATAAGCAAATTAATGTTATTAATATTCCTTTTACTATTTTCAGCAATAGTCCGTTCCAAATGTTGCTTAGCCAATTTCCCACAGAAGCAAATCCTTTTCCAACCTTCTCCCATACTCCTGGTTCTTTCAATTCTTTCAAATCTGAAGCCTCGTTAGTTAAATTTGTAAGCATTTTTCTAATTTTCCCACTAAGCATTTTGCAAACGCCGCCATCCTTTGCTAAAAGAATGTCTAAAGCAAGCCGATTTTGAAGAGTCATAGCTCTTTCTGCAGCAAGTTGAGCATCCATCAGGATTATAGCTCCTGAGAATTTTGTCAACATGTTATCCACAATAGTAGACAACTTTCGTATTTTAATTGAATTCAATATGACTCCTACTGAAGGAATCATTGCTCCAAATATATCTCCTACCACACCTGAAGCTGTCTCCCTTTTCTGAACATGATGTGATTCAGATAGCTTTGGAAAATTCTTTAAGTCGTCCAATTGATAAATCTTTGGAAATACTATTCCCAAATAACATCTCCCATACCATCCCTTTGGAAGACGATAATAGGCGTTAAGTCCACAAATATAATATACCCCTGGAATAACTGGGTCTTGTCCATTCAGCATGAACGTCCACTTAGCTTGAAACAAAAACGTATGTTTACATTCACTCGTTTCCACAAAGATTGTGTCATAATATGATTTGGGTCTATATATACAAAGCCTCCCTACGTTTATTGCATCTAAAGATGGTTTCCCTTGTGTCTTTATCGCGGCAAAGGCATAGTTATCTACAGATGTCCTTTTGTGTAATTCCCTTTCTAATTTCTCCTTCCCCACCTTACTCCTATCGTCAGTGTGATCTAAAAAACTTTTCTCTAGCGGTGAAAGCAAGCATGTAAGGTTTTCTCTGTGAGCGTAAGCTGTGTGAAAAGGTGACAATGGCTCAAAGAATCCCCTAACTAACTTTATATAATAATCTCTTGCTATTTTACTCAGGTACTCAATTATAGGGACATATGCAAATACAACATCATGATTGGAATAAAAGTAGTGAATATACTCCTGGCCATAAAATCTGGTCATTAATAAACTACATGAAATTCCATACGTAAGAGGCATGCTATGATATGTCACTCCTTCCTTTACTGAGGTAGGTATTTGTGTGCACACATAACAATCTTTCGCATCCATTGACTCAACATACTCATTCAGCAAGCGATAGAAAACGTTAGAGGAGTAGGTTTAGAAGTAGAAGCATCATTCGCGTCTCTCTCATTCTTCCCATGCATTCCAAGAACTATTGCTATAATTATTAGTACACATGCAGTTATTAGACCTATACACATTGTAGGCGGGTGTCATGCACCTCGCCTACCAAGTTTCGGCCTTGGCGCCGGGGAAGTGTTTCTTCACTCTCCATTATGCGTCTCCATGACGACGCGTGGGACCCGTGCAGCCGAGCGCAACCGGACTTCCGGGTTGTCGGCTCGGATATTGGAGACAACGCCATAAAAACAGACACCGCCACAGCAGAGGGAGAGCAGCAGACGAGAGAAGACGACGAGAGGACAGAAGAACTGAGGAGCATAGAGCCGCTGATAGACGAACCAAGGAGGAAGGAGCAGAAGCCCTGCACTCACGCCGAAGTGCGAGAAACCTTCAGAGAGGATGAAGAATCCTGCCACGACCCAGGAGGGTCGTGGCTAAACAAGGTATGGGGTTTATTTAGAGTCACCTACACCAAAGGGGTAGGAGGGAGGAGGAAGGAGGGAAAAGGAACAGGAGAGGGTGGAAGGGGAACAGGGCAACTTGGGTTGAGGGACTGGGAACTCGGGAGTCACAGAGCACGTCAACCTCCTTGCACTACCCAGTCACAGCCCCAGTAATCGCCCAGGTTTTTGCGTTTTCTCTTTTCCTGACCAAAACCCCCCCTTGTAACAGCACCAATTCCTACCGTTCCTTCCCTCACACCCCTCCTTTCTACTAATAAAGTAACAGAGATAGTAACTTACTGTTCCACTCACCAAGACCTGTCCTCTTCTTATGTCGAGAATCCGCGGGCGTCCAGGAAGAAGCTGTCAGGAGACCACTACCTACAAGAAAGACAGAAGGAAATATTGAGAACCTGCGCAACCCACCTCCCCCATAAAACAGAGACTTCCCGGAGAAAAGACTGAGGAGAAGACCAGCTTCTAATTTTCTTTTTGACCATTTTGTTCCTTTATAATCAATAAATCCTGGCTTCGGCCTTCTAAAACCTTACAAAACTGAGTCTGAGCCTCTGTCAACACCTACGCCCCTCCACACACATGTATTTACAGCACTTCATTTTATGTCCCTTTGTAGTACTGCCTGGCATGATCTATATAGAATCAGAAAGTTGAAGATACTTTATCAAATCAGGTTTGCAGATATATATAAAGCTGAACGAGTTAATGTTCACACTGTTTTCTTTTAGCAGCTTTGTCTCAAAATTGGTTTCAAAGTCAATCAGGTTGTCAATGTCTTATTCGGTAATGTTCCTGGAATTTTTACTTTTCAGGTACCAAAGTGTCGTTCTGCTTCTTTGTTCTCAAGACTGAGAGATAGGAATTCATCTGACCACTCGTTAGTGGCTATGTATGCCCACTCCGGACCAGAATATCTTCTGCTCGGTATTCTTTTCCTTTTCAATTTTGCATCTCCTTTTGATTCTCTCTCGCTGGTGCCTTGTTCCTTGGCTGGGTCTTTTCCCTTCACTTGGTGTTGTTATTGCGACAGGCACTTCTTTTCTTTTCTCTTTCAACTTTGGTCCTTCACTTTCGTTTAATATTTCTTTAGTCCTTAATTTCACTGGTGATATGCTTTGTCTCCGTTTCGCACTGTTTTCACCTGATGGACCTGCAACCGGTTCTGGAAGAGTTTGAACAATTTCACTCGGTCCTGTCTTGTCTTCTCCCCCTAGGAGGTCAATCAGGTTTTCCTTTTCTTTTCCTGTATCGTCTTCTTCTGGGAAAGCCCTCCTCTGATCAGGCTCTCCTGCTCCTTCACCTGTCGCAGGCTCTTTGTCACCTTCGGAATCTTCGTCACTTCCTGAGGCTTCTCCTCGGTCCTCCTCAAATGGATCAGCTGTTTCTTCCTCAGAAAATATTTCCCCTTCCTCTATTTCTGCTTGTTCGCCTCCAGGTTCTCTTTGTCCTGTCTCGGTGCCTGGTACTCTCTTGTCAGTCGCAGGTGATTTTAGCGCTTCAACTTCCTCTTCTGTGGGGCACGTCACCCTTTTCGTGTGACTGGCGTGAATCCAGTTGGGAACTCCCGCACATTTCACAGCGGTGGTAGTTGTCAGAATAACTTGGAAAGGTCCTTTCCAACGGGGTTCCAGACACGACTTCCTCACGTGTTTCTTTACCATGACCCAGTCACCTGCTTTCAGGGCGTGTCCTGGACCCTGGATCGGTGGCAAGGTGGTT
Source organism: Pleurodeles waltl (assembly GCF_031143425.1). NCBI lineage: Eukaryota > Metazoa > Chordata > Amphibia > Caudata > Salamandridae > Pleurodeles > Pleurodeles waltl. The sequence goes on along the minus strand of NC_090437.1, from coordinate 758,413,222 downwards.
GCCTCCACCTGGTGAGAAAAAGAGCAGACCACATCAGCTAGACCTTTGCAGTAGTCCAATACCATATTGTTGGACTTTTGCTTTTGCAGGGTCATTCCCAGACTTTTTTGCCTCCTGCCTCCTATATTTTTCTGACATGTTGCTGTTGGCTTTTCAACTCTGAGCACTTTACCACTGCTAACCAGTGCTAAAGTGCATATGCTCTCCTGTTTAAATTGTATGTAAGTGGTTTATCCATGATTGGCATATTTGATTTACTAGTAAGTCCCTAGTAAGGTGCACTAGAGGTGCCAGGGCCTGTAAATCAAATGCTACTAGTGGGCCTGCAGCACTGGTTGTGCCACCCACATAAGTAGCTCTGTAATCATGTCTCAGACCTGCCACTGCAGTGTCTGTATGTGTATTTTTACACTGTAAATTCGACTTGACAAGTGTACCCACTTGCCAGGCCTAAACCTTCCCTTTCCTTACATATAAGGCACCCCTAAGGTATGCCCTAGGTAGCCCCAAGGGCAGGGTGCAGTGTATGGATAAGGTAGGACATATAGTAATGTGGTTTATATGTCCTGACAGTGAAATACTGCCAATTTCGTTTTCACTGTTGCAAGGTCTGTCTCTCTCTCATAGGATAATATGGGGGCTACCTTTAAATATGATTAAAGTGTAGATTCCCCTAGAGAAGAGATGGACAGGTGGAGTTTGGGATCCCTGAACTCACAATTTAAAAATGCATCTTTTAGTAAAGTTGATTTTGAGATTGTGAGTTTGGAAATGCCACTTTTAGAAAGTGAGCATTTTCTTGCTTAAACCATTCTGTGACTCTGCCTTGTTTGTGGATTCCCTGTCTGGGTCAGTTTGACAGTTGGGTTGTTTTTCACCTCACACCAGACAGTGACACAAAGGGAGCTGGGGTGTAATCTGCATTTCCTGATTAGCCATCTCTGCTAGGAGGGAGGGGTGGAGTGGTCACTCTCATCTGAAAGGACTGTGCCTGCCTCTGACAATGCTGTCTCCAACCCCCTGGTGTGTGTCTGAGGCCTTGCCTGGGCAAGGCAGGATTTCACAAGACGGTGTGAGTCCCCTTTGAAGGAAGGTGACTTCAAAGACTAAAATGGGTATAAGAAGGGCACCCAAACTTACAAACTTTAGAAACACTTCTGGAATCAAGGGGAACCTCTGCCTGGAGAAGAGCTGATCGCTGAGGAACAAGTGCTGCCCTGCCTGTGACTGTGCTTTGTGGAGCTTTCCTGCAGTGCTGCTTCTGCCAGAGTAAGAGGGCAAAGACTGGACTTTGTGTGCCTTCCATCTTGAAGAAGAAATCTCCAAGGGCTTGATGTAGAGCTTGCCTCCTGTTATTGAAGTCTCAGGGATAGCAAAGACTTCTTCCTGCCAGCACCTGGAGTCTCTGGAGAGACCCCTACTCTGCTCTGTGGTGCCCTTCCAGTTCCTGGGACCCTGAAAGGAGAGGCTGGCAGCCTAAGGACAAAAATACACGCACCGAGCGCCGTGCGGAGAAAAGATCGACGCGAATCCGATCGCGGCTGAGAAAACGACGCGACGCCGGCTCCGCAGCTGAGAAACGACGCCGCAGGAAACGCGACCGGAGAATCGACGCCCGGAGCAGGAGAAACGACGCGCAGCATCGCTGACGAAGGCTGAGAGATCGCAACCTGCGCCGCGGGACTTTCGGGCCGTCGCGTGGCTGGCTGTTTCGACGCGCATCGCCGTGCCGAGTTGTTTTCGACGCATATAACCGTGCAGGGTTATTTTCGACGCGCACAGCCCGTGCGGGGTTATTTTTGACGCAAACCAGGTACATTTACACGCTAGCAGCGCTAGTGTGTTGTTACAACTACCTAAAGACTCTTTTTATTTTAAACCTTTAAAAAATCATAACTTGACTTGTGTATGTTGGATTTTTGTCGTTTTGGTCTTGTTTTGTCTAGATAAATATTTCCTATTTTTCTAAACTGGTGTTGTGTCATTTTGTAGTGTTTTCATTAAGTTACTGTGTGTGTTGGTACCAATACTTTACGCCCAGCACTCTGAGGTTAAGCCTACTGCTCTGCCAAGCTACCAAGGGGGTAAGCAGGGGTTAGCTGAGGGTGATTCTCTTTTATCCTAACTAGAGTGAGGGTCCTTGCTTGAACAGGGGGTAACCTGACTGTCAACCAAAGACCCCATTTCTAACATTGGTGATCAGCGGTCGGGATTTGGACTTGTATTTGTACTTGACATACAGTAAATAAGTGTACACTACTGTTTTGATCTCAGACCACTACGTGACCACATACTACTTGTCTTGTGATTCTGCTTTTTGTTCTCTGATGTCCTCCTGGAAGTATTGATGATATTTTTGGACTTTGTTTTTTGGTTGTGAAGCCTTTGCAGAAATGGAAGTCAATTTCTGGCACCTATCTATGTATAAAAAGTGGCAGCTTAAAGCATTCTGCATGGAAAGGGGACTGGCTGTGAACAAGGAATCCAGAAGGGAGGATCTTGAGTCAGCCCTGTTTCAGGATGAATTGAAACGTTGTCAGGCAACACCACCAAATGAGTCTGAGGAGGATAACTACTCTGAGGAGGAGGACTACTCCAAAGAGGAGGGCAGTGGCCCTGAGGAGGGAACAGAAAGAGATGATAGGCTCCTAGCTCGAATCCGGAGTCTGGAAGAGCTTAAGAGGGCCGAGGAGAAGAGAGCCTTAGTCCTGGCAGAAAAGAGGAGGGACTTAGAGATTAAAAAAATGATTTATGCTTACGAGCTTAAATTGAAAGAGCTGGAAGTCATGAGGGCTGAGTCCAGCTGGAATGGTGGCAGCAACAATTGTATATCCAGTGATGCTGCAGAAGTACACATGCCCAGAGAGGTGGTGCCCTACTTGAAGGAGGGAGTTAACACACGCCAGGAGGTTCAGGGGTATGAGGTAGCTCCAGTGATGCACAGGGTCCCTGAGGTGGATTGGGGAACTGGCATGGGGAGTCATATTCCTACTGGTGGGAGGGACACTCTACTGACTCTAGGTGAGAGTGACAGGGAGAGGGGTTCCCCCCAGGTAGAAGTCCTGGTTATGGAGTGTGAAGACATCCCAGAAGAGTGTGGGTTGAGTGTCAGGGACAGTCAGGTACTGTCTCACCAGTCTCAGGAGGGTGATGTGGGGTGCTTTTTCAAGGCAGAGTCACTGGATGGTTGGGTGAAGGGTACTTTGGTTAATTCATGTGAGGGGCTGAGTGATGTAATTGCTGGAGAGCATATGTCTAGTCCTTATTTTCCAGAGCTATGCCAACACCAGGTGGAGTGTGAGTTCTCTGACCCCAGGGAGCTTACAATGGAGGCAGACTTCTGGGTGAGTACCAGAGAGTCTGAAGAGGCATTTGGGGGTGCTCCTGAGAGGAGTGGTCTAGGTAGTTCCCAACCAGGTGAGGTAGGGAAGGATTGTAGTGTCCCAGGTAGGTCCCTGTGTAGTGGGATGGGTGAGGGACCCCATGTCCAGTCTCAGAGGAGAGGGAATGGGGATGGGTTGAGGCCCAAGGTGCCCGAGATCCGGTCCCAGGTCCTGGAGGGTTCCCTGCGGGAACCCCAGGAGGGGAGCCTAGCCTGTACCATAGGGCCATCTGTTGAGGGAGACCCCACAGTGTCAGGAGAACTTGGGGGGGCGGCTGTAGCCAGCGTCCCACCAGTTCTGGTGTCTGGCAGTACCACTCCTAGTGAGGGGTTGCAGAAGTCCAGACAGAGGGTTGAGAGGGGGTTGCGGACCCCAGTGGAGAACCTGGAGGGTCAGGGGTCAGCTCTGAGTGCAGAGCCCCCCAGGAATGACCTTGGTGAGACCATTTCTGGGCTGGGGGGAATCCAGACTCTGTCAGATGGGCAGAGGTCAGGAGACCTGCGCCAGCCAGACTCTTGTATGGCCCTTGGGGAAAGTGTTTCCCTTGTGGGGGGTAGGTGTGCCCCCCAGGAAGTCCTGGTGCGCCAGGCAATGATTCAACCGCAGGGTGGTGACTCTGGGTTGGATGATCAGGTTCAGGGGGTAAACTCTGACCTGATGGGGAGTACGTGTGCTCCCAAGGAAGTCCTGGTGCGCCAGGCAGTGGTTCAACCGCAGGGTAGTGACTCTGGGTTGGATTGCCAGATTCAGGGGGTAAGCTCTGATCTGGTAGGGGGTAGGTGTGCTCCCCTGGAAGTCCTGGTGTGCCAGGCAATGGTTCAACCGCAGGGTGGTGACTCTGGGTTGAATGATCAGGTTCAGGGGGTAAACTCTGACCTGATAGGGGGTAAGTGTGCTCCCAAGGAAGTCCTGGTGTGCCAGGCAGTGGTTCAACCGCAGGGTGGTGACCCTGGGTTGGATGACCAGGTTCAGAGGGTAAACTCTGACCTGGTAGGGGGTAAGTATGCCCCCCAGGAAGTCCTGGGTTGCCAGGCAGTGATCCAGTCTGTGGGTACAGGCCCTGGATTGGGAGGCCAGGTTAAGGGTGTCCCCCCTGACCTGGAGGAAGGGGCTACTGCTAACAGTGCCCCTACCATGTTGTCTTCTGGGGGGGCCGCTCCAAGTTGGGTGGTTCAGGACCCCAGAAGAGAGGGCAGGGGGAGGGAAGCCTCACCCCTGGCCCTGGTCCAACCTGAAGGTACAGACCCCAGGTTGGAGGATCAGTTGCAGGTTAACATCCCTGCACTGATGGAAGAATTGGGCAGGACTGCTTCTACAAGCACCCTGACAGTTTTTGACTCTGGGGGTGCCGCTTCTGCAGGGAGGGTACAGAGCCCCAGAGGGGAGGACCAGGGTCAGGTTGTCATCCCTGACCTGGTGGAAGAGAGAGTGGTCAAAGGGTGCCAGGCACCTGGGGCTACCACCCCCCACTCTCCACAGTCACAGTGGTTAGAGAGGCCTGAGGTCGGGCTCTCATCCCTGACAGTTGTCTGGGGCCACTGTGGCTTGCTGTCCTGGTGGACAGAGTTGCCCCTGGGGGGGGAAGGACGAGAGTCACACCCCAGGGGTGGAGTGGGCAACACCATTGTGTTGGCCCTGGTGGTACTATCTGCCCATTGCAATACATCTGTGAGCAAAGTAAAGTTAGGTGTTGCACAGATGGTGTCTGTAGATGTGGAGAAGGGTTCCCCATGGGTTAGCTTAGTGGGCCCTGAGAGTATGGACAGAGGGATCCAACTGGAGTCAGGAAGGCGTAGAACTGGAGCATGCCCCTGCTGTTGTGGGCCTGGGTCCCTGTTCTATCGCCCCAATCAGGGAAGTACATCAAGGTATTGATTGTTCTCCCCTGGCTTTAGGCTGGTAGGGGGTCGTGTTGGACTTTTGCTTTTGCAGGGTCATTCCCAGACTTTTTTGCCTCCTGCCTCCTATATTTTTCTGACATGTTGCTGTTGGCTTTTCAACTCTGAGCACTTTACCACTGCTAACCAGTGCTAAAGTGCATATGCTCTCCTGTTTAAATTGTATGTAAGTGGTTTATCCATGATTGGCATATTTGATTTACTAGTAAGTCCCTAGTAAGGTGCACTAGAGGTGCCAGGGCCTGTAAATCAAATGCTACTAGTGGGCCTGCAGCACTGGTTGTGCCACCCACATAAGTAGCTCTGTAATCATGTCTCAGACCTGCCACTGCAGTGTCTGTATGTGTATTTTTACACTGTAAATTCGACTTGACAAGTGTACCCACTTGCCAGGCCTAAACCTTCCCTTTCCTTACATATAAGGCACCCCTAAGGTATGCCCTAGGTAGCCCCAAGGGCAGGGTGCAGTGTATGGATAAGGTAGGACATATAGTAATGTGGTTTATATGTCCTGACAGTGAAATACTGCCAATTTCGTTTTCACTGTTGCAAGGTCTGTCTCTCTCTCATAGGATAATATGGGGGCTACCTTTAAATATGATTAAAGTGTAGATTCCCCTAGAGAAGAGATGGACAGGTGGAGTTTGGGATCCCTGAACTCACAATTTAAAAATGCATCTTTTAGTAAAGTTGATTTTGAGATTGTGAGTTTGGAAATGCCACTTTTAGAAAGTGAGCATTTTCTTGCTTAAACCATTCTGTGACTCTGCCTTGTTTGTGGATTCCCTGTCTGGGTCAGTTTGACAGTTGGGTTGTTTTTCACCTCACACCAGACAGTGACACAAAGGGAGCTGGGGTGTAATCTGCATTTCCTGATTAGCCATCTCTGCTAGGAGGGAGGGGTGGAGTGGTCACTCTCATCTGAAAGGACTGTGCCTGCCTCTGACAATGCTGTCTCCAACCCCCTGGTGTGTGTCTGAGGCCTTGCCTGGGCAAGGCAGGATTTCACAAGACGGTGTGAGTCCCCTTTGAAGGAAGGTGACTTCAAAGACTAAAATGGGTATAAGAAGGGCACCCAAACTTACAAACTTTAGAAACACTTCTGGAATCAAGGGGAACCTCTGCCTGGAGAAGAGCTGATCGCTGAGGAACAAGTGCTGCCCTGCCTGTGACTGTGCTTTGTGGAGCTTTCCTGCAGTGCTGCTTCTGCCAGAGTAAGAGGGCAAAGACTGGACTTTGTGTGCCTTCCATCTTGAAGAAGAAATCTCCAAGGGCTTGATGTAGAGCTTGCCTCCTGTTATTGAAGTCTCAGGGATAGCAAAGACTTCTTCCTGCCAGCACCTGGAGTCTCTGGAGAGACCCCTACTCTGCTCTGTGGTGCCCTTCCAGTTCCTGGGACCCTGAAAGGAGAGGCTGGCAGCCTAAGGACAAAAATACACGCACCGAGCGCCGTGCGGAGAAAAGATCGACGCGAATCCGATCGCGGCTGAGAAAACGACGCGACGCCGGCTCCGCAGCTGAGAAACGACGCCGCAGGAAACGCGACCGGAGAATCGACGCCCGGAGCAGGAGAAACGACGCGCAGCATCGCTGACGAAGGCTGAGAGATCGCAACCTGCGCCGCGGGACTTTCGGGCCGTCGCGTGGCTGGCTGTTTCGACGCGCATCGCCGTGCCGAGTTGTTTTCGACGCATATAACCGTGCAGGGTTATTTTCGACGCGCACAGCCCGTGCGGGGTTATTTTTGACGCAAACCAGGTACATTTACACGCTAGCAGCGCTAGTGTGTTGTTACAACTACCTAAAGACTCTTTTTATTTTAAACCTTTAAAAAATCATAACTTGACTTGTGTATGTTGGATTTTTGTCGTTTTGGTCTTGTTTTGTCTAGATAAATATTTCCTATTTTTCTAAACTGGTGTTGTGTCATTTTGTAGTGTTTTCATTAAGTTACTGTGTGTGTTGGTACCAATACTTTACGCCCAGCACTCTGAGGTTAAGCCTACTGCTCTGCCAAGCTACCAAGGGGGTAAGCAGGGGTTAGCTGAGGGTGATTCTCTTTTATCCTAACTAGAGTGAGGGTCCTTGCTTGAACAGGGGGTAACCTGACTGTCAACCAAAGACCCCATTTCTAACACATATCATCGGTAATATTTACAAGTGCGTTTGCAGGGACTGCTGGGAGTCTCATGGCTCTGCCCATGAGGATCTCATGCAGTGACAGTCCAGTTTTTCTATCAGGTGTGTTTCTCATTGACATTAACACCAAGGGCAATGCGTCAGGCCATTTCAAGTTTGTTGATGCACATATTTTCGCCATCCTCGACTTCAATGTGCCATTCATTTGCTCCAGTAGTCCTGATGCTTCAGGGCAGTAGCTACAATGCAATTTTTGTTCAATGTTCAATGCTGCACACAGTAATTTGATTACTTCGTTATTGAAGTGACTTCCCTTATCTGATTCTAAAGAGATCGGGAATCCAAAATGTGGTATTAGTTCTCTCAGGAGTAGTTTTGCAACTGTGAGCCTGTCATTTCTGCGTGTAGGGTATGCTTCGATCCAATGACTAAAAATACACACAATCACCAACACATACTTCAAGCCTGCATGCTAGGCATCTCAATGAAATCCATTTGCATCCTGCTGAATGGCCCACCTGCTCTTCCAATGTGGCTCAAATTTACTACTGTTCCCTTCCCTGCGTTCATTTGTTGGCAAATGACGCAACGATGACAAACTACTTCAGCAACTTGACGGAATTTGGGATTAAACCAATCAATTTTGAATAGTCTAATCATGGCATCCCTTCCAAGGTGGGCTTGTCCATGATACAACCTGGCCAATTGTGTTAAAAGACTGTCTGGTAGAACCAATCTCCCTTCACTTGAAATTCACAGATCATCTGGTTTCTTTATGCATTGTAGTTTGCTCCATGAGAGTTTCTCATCTTTACTGACATTATTTTGTAGGAATTTCAATTCTTCAATTGTATCTACAACCTTTAGGGCAAAAGCTTCACTTGGTTCACGTTCTGGCTCATTTATTAAGTTCCATTAGTCTCTGAGCAATATACAGTTCAGTGCGCAAAACCTTGCAACTAGATCTGCATATCCATTTCCCAAAGAAACAAAGTCTTGTGATTTTGAGTGTGCACTGCATTTTACCACTGCTACTTCCCCTGGTAACTGGATGGCGTGTAACAATTCTCTTATTCTTTCACCATTCTTCACTGGTGATCCTGAAGAGGTCATGAAGCCTCTCTGTGACCATAATTGTCCAAAATCATGCACTATTCCAAATCCGTACTGACTGTCAGTGTAAATGGTGACTTTCATTAATGCGGAAAGTTGGCAAGCTCTAGTAAGGGCTGCTAGTTCCGCTATCTGTGCGGAGTAAACTTCTTGAAGCCAAGATGCTTCCAGAACACCTGTTATTGTACATACAGCATACCCTGCTTTCAATATTCCTAGTGCATCTCTGAAACATGAACCATCAACAAAAATAACTTGATCGTTTTCTTCCAATCGGGTGTCTTTGATATCAGGTCTTGGTTTTGTACAAAATTCAGTCACCTGAAGACAGTCGTGCTCGATGTCTTCAGCGTTCTCAATTTCGACATTTTCACTGGGGAACAAGGTTGCTGGATTCAACGTAGTGCACCTTTTCAGCTGCACATTGGGTGAACCCAAAATTATTGTCTCCTACCTTGTAAGCCTAGCACCGGTCATGTGCTGTGTTCGGGAATGTGTCAAAAGTATTTCGACTGAGTGAGGGACCATAACTGTTAAAGGATGTCCCATCACTATTCCTTCACTCTGATTTAGGCTTATACCAACTGCTGTTACAGCACGCAGGCATTCTGGCAAGGCTGCTGCGACTGGATCCAAAGTAGCTGAAAAATATGCTACTGGTCTGTTTACGCCACCATGGGCTTGAGTCAAGACGGACAAGGAACATACATCACGTTCATGACAAAACAATGTGAAAGGCTTTGTATAATCAGGCATACCTAAAGCTGGAGCTCTGCACATGCATTCTTTTAATTCAATAAAAGCATCCATCTCATCTCTTTTCAGCACTATTTCATCCAGTGCATCTTTCTGGGTCAGTTTCAATAAAGGTTTTGCTAGAGTTGAGAAATTGGGAATCCATTGGCGACAGTAGCTCACCATTCCCAAAAACTTTCTCACCTCTTTTCTCGTTTTGGGTGGACTTATTTGAAGTACACTTGTTGTTCTTTCTTTCATTATTCTTCTCGACCCTTTTTCTATTTGGTGACCCAAATATTTCACTTTCTTCTATCAGAATTGTAATTTCGAAGGGGACACTTTGTGTCCATTTCGTCCCAAATGGTTCAACAGAGCAATAGTGTCAACCCTACAGTCATTTTCTGTCTTGGATGCGATCAGTAAATCGTCAATATACTGTACAAAGGTTGATTCAAAGGGTAATTCCAATGATTCCAAATCTTTCTTCAGAATCTGATTGAAAATTGATGGTGACTCCGAAAACCCTTGAGGAATTCGACACCAACTGTAGACTCTGTCCAGGAATTTGAAACAAAAGAGAAATTGGCTGTCCTCATGAAGAGGCACAGAAAAGAATGCTTGTGACAAGTTGATGACTGAGAACCACTCTGCATCACATGGAATTTGAAACATTATCACAGCTGGATTTGGCACCACGGGACAGCATTTGACTATTATGTCATTTATTTTTCTCAAATCCTGAACAATTCGGACTTTTCCACTCGGATTTATTAATCCCATGATTGGTGAATTACATGGACTACTTAGTACTTCTTTCAGTACCCCCTGTTTCACAAACTCGTCTATGAGTTGGGCAACTTTCATGAGAGTGTCTTGCGGCATGTGGTATTGTGGTGTCTGGGGAAAATTTACATTGGGTTTTACGGTCACTTTCACTGGTTCTACTCCTTTGACCAATCCTACCTCTTTCCCTGTCATATCCCACACTTCTTTTTCAACTGTTTCCTGTAACTCAGCAGGAATATCTGCTTCAGTGAGCATTGGATAAAGAGTAATCAGGGGATACTCTTCATCAACAGTTTCCACTTCGTCCCCTCCTAAACTGTCCTCTTCTTCCTCATCACTGTTTGTCTGTATTTTAATTCCATCATTTGAGCACATAATCGAGCATCCCAATTTGCACAATAAATCTCTCCCCAATAGGGGTATCAGACTTGAGTCACACACCACAAATGTATGTGACCCTTGATAGTTGCCAATTCTGACTTGCACTGGATCTGTGATTGGGTTTGTCAGATACCTATTTGCTACTCCCACTACTTGAACTGTTCTCCCTGAAAGTGGCAAATTTGGTACTTCGATGCTTCTGACTGTAGAGCGTGTAGCTCCGGTGTCAACCAAGAATGAAACGCTGTGACCCATAACTCTTCCTTCCACATACGGTCCCTTTTGATCAACTTCCAAAGATGCTGCAAGCATACAATTTCCCTCCTCATCTGAACTTTCACTCTCCCATACATCGTTTATTCCATTCTCACTGTGTAACGGGAATCGGTGTACTGTGTCATTTTGATTCATTCTTTGACCCGTGACCTGTTGAGGAAGCATTACTTGTTGCTGATTCATTGGTGCTAAGGGTATTTGCATTTGCTGATTAGGTACCATAGGAAACTGCTGTTGCATTGGCTGCAACTGTGCCATCTGTACACAGGGCATTTGCACCTGCTGTGGTTGTATGGGTTGTAAACCCTGCATCTGATTTACATTATTTTGGAAATTTGGATTTGGACCGCTCATTTTCAGTCCTCTCATATTCTGAAATGAATTGACATAATTGTTTTGCTGACCTACACCTTCCTGCGCCAACATTGGGCACTCCCGTTTCCAATGCCCGACGATTCCGCACGTGTGACATGGCATCACCTTCTTCATTGCCTGTATACCATTTGGAATCACAACAGTATTTAAATCAGGACCATTATTCACAAAACCTCCTCGGCCTCTGCCTCTCATCTGTGGCTGAAACAAAGCATTCCCCTGCTGTTCCTGCTGCGGCAACTGTTGTTGAAAACCTTGCAAACCTTGCAAGCCCGTCTGAGCTGCTCTAAGCTGCATCACCATCACCTTTTCCTTCAACTTTTTCTGCTTCGTCTCAATCTCATCACTGCAGTATTTTGCATAATTCAACACCTCATCGATCGACTTTGACTGCCAACAAATCAAATGCATTTTAATCATCTGGCTAACCTCGGGTCTCAACCCTTCCACAAATCTGAACACAAAATGGAGCATGTCCTTTGGCTCAATCGTTTCCGTGCCACTGTAATTTTTAAATGCTTTCAACAATCTCTCATAGTACGCATGTATTGACTCTTTAACTTCTTGCACCGTTCTGTCAATTCTCTGCCAATCCACATTTTTCGACGCAACCTTTGTTTTCAAATGCTCAATCACCTTATGGTATAAACTAATTACCGTAGGTGATGGTGCACCTGTCTCCCTATCTCTTTCTGGTTCACTTGTTGGCCAACCTACAGCCCTTTTACAATCTTCCCACAAATCTGACGGAACCACAATTTCGAATAGGGTATTCAGGTCTTCCCAAAGACATTTTGAGAGTTTCACAAATCTATCTGTTTGTTGATACCATTCGATCGGTTTCTCTCTTAATTTTGGGAAATCATCCGTAAAGAACTGAATATCGCACCTGTGCCACGGTACATGTACAAGTTTTCCCCCTGCCGTTTATCTCATTGGCAACATTGTTACCAGATCATCATTCTGTTGTACTTTCTCATTGCGATCTGGGGTACTCTTTCCTCTTGTCCTTTTTCTTAACCCATCTGCTCTCCCATTTGTCTAAGCATCTCCAGACCTGCGTGCGTTGCAGTATCTCCTTAAGGTGTGTTTTCATCCCTGCAGATCTCATATGTTCAAAATCTTTTGTCTCAAAGTCTAACCTGTAACTTCTGCTCAAGTGTTTGGTTTTACCTATGTCGACTTTGTTTCTGTCTGCAATTTCTTGTAACTTCTTATGTATGCTGCTTACTTCTATTGTAATTCTAGGGCACATGTATCTCAGCTCTTCTTCTGTGTATGATTCTAACCTGTTCAAACCCATCGTTCCCTCTACTAGTTCATCTGCTTCCATGCCCAATCTTATGTTATTCAAATATTCTTCTCCTTTCCCGCTGGGTGTACTCTGTGGAGAGTTCAGGCTGTTCAACCATTGTGTTAACTGTTGCGTGTTCAGTCCCATCAATGTAGCACTTACATCGACTGCTACTGATGGTTTCTGTAACGTTTCTGAAGTTAGCAGTACTATTAGTGGTGGACCTGACCTTACCACGGTTGACGGAGCACAAGCTGGAATTGGGCTGAATTCCAACAAGGACCCAGATCTATTTAGCAGTGTACCTACCAGAGTTGTTTCTTCAGTATTTTCTATGCATCTCCTCCCTGTCTCATTCTGTGTCATTACCCCTTGGTCGCATACATTTGGCTTTGCCTGTATATACAATGGCACTGGCGGACCTACAGTGATAGGCAGGGATATTGCGTCTGGATTCTGTCTGTTCCCCGAAATCTGTGTCATGTTAATTCCCACATTATGGTTTATCATTGCTGGCATGTCTGACTGGTTTTCTGCTATATGAGTGTACCTTGGCACTTCTTGTATCTGCTTTTGAGGCATCAAAATTTGTGTTGATTCAGTCTGAATCAATGTCGGTTTTTGGAAATTCTGTCCCCCCTGCACCATAAAATTAGAAGTAATTTCTAAATTATGCTCATCATAACAGCGCCTTTGAACCTGTGGCTGGTAATCATTGACAGGTTTCAATTTAGGCACGTCGGGATATATTCTCTGAACTTGTGGTATTTCTGGTGTAAAAGGCATGTCGAGACTACTTTGCCTCTGCGATATTCTCAAATTCGGTGCTACAGTACCCTGTATTGGTTCTGGAGGGGCAGTACTGGTGCTTAGGCCATTTTCACTTTCCACATATGGTGGCAGGCGGTCTTTTAGCAATTGCACAATGAACTCCTCATCATCTGACTCGTCTGACCTTTTCGAATTTCTGTTGTTTTCTCTATCTCTGGTACTGACTCCTGTTTGTTTTATAGGTAGCTTTCCTTCCTTCCGTCTCTGCTTCGTCAGTAATTGCTGGAAACAATTTAATTCCCTGCAATACGTCTGATCTCCAAACCTTTTGAGTACTATCCCATCTAGCATCCGCTAGAGTATTTTCTACTTTTCTCACTCTTGTTTCAAATTTCTTTTGTTGTTGCCCTCTAGCCATTAGTTCCCAAATTGCTAATGCTTCAAATTGTGCTGGTCTTGGAGGTACTTTCATGTCGTATAGTGCGAATCTTAGATTCTCCAAAACCCTTAGATTAAACGACCCATGGATAGGGAACGCTACACTTCCATGCTTTTCTGTTAATTTGCACCATTGCTTTAACCAAAGACATGGTGGGACACCCTTTTCTTCAATCACGATGTAAGCTGGTTTGCCCTCAGGCGGGGTTTCTTCTCCTACGTTTGCTTTAATATATACATCTCCCCTTAAGGCACTCTTAAATGCTTTGAAAAATTTCATCTTTCCGTCTTTTATTTTCTTTAAAAATTGTAATTAATAAGTGACTTTAATTCCCGGAATACTCTTCGCTTGCCTTTCCCCACCAATTGCGCCTCGTGGACTGTTTCCAATCCGTGCGCGACCCTTCTCACCAACCAACCTATCCCAGCGCTGCTCCTAGTGACGTCACACCCACACACTGTGGCTGACAAAGTCTCACGGCTTGTCCTCCTTCATTCAGCTTCACTCAAACTAATTTCTGCAATATATTGCGAGCACTAACCAAAAAGAAGAAAACAAATCTGTTGGTTTACTACAGGAAAGGTAATACAATCGCTTCAGAAACCTTAGGGATTTTTCACTAGCCTCAGCAGTTATTCCATCTTTCTCGGTTTTCCACTTTCGCAAGCAAAATTTGACCCGCAAACTTTACTCTCAATTGATCAATGAACTATTCTAGCGCGCCTTAGAATTTGTCAAATCTCAAAGTCGAAAATGTTCTTTCATTCCTCAATATTCATACTGACTCGTTGACCACGCCCGATCAACCTATTAAACCGAACAGATTACAACATCAATTAAGTGTCTCATACACTTTTCAACATACTCCGGAGTCTCTTGACCTCGCAGGGCCCGTCTCAACATCAACAACCACGTGGACAATTTTTTTCTGCACAAAGCGCTACACACATATGAAGTTCGACGACTTCCCTATTCTCACACTTTGGAGTGTCACTCCTCTAAAATTTTCCTTGGAGTTTGCAACCCCCTAAAATCCTCACAAACTTCACAATTCATCTGCGGCATAAGCTTTGCAAGTGCGAAACCCTAACTTAATTCATACCGTCACTAGAAACGCCGTAAACATTCTCACACCTCCATTTCCTCCATTCTCAAGCTCCGAGATTCCGTTAAAGTCATTGGGGATTTAGGGCATCATCATCTCTCCAACTTGTTTTATCAAAGAAAATTCTAACTTGAATCCACCTATTGTTCGGATGGGGTCTCAAAGGGCGAAACCATCAATCTCTGCTACCATCTACTGATAGCGCGTCCAGTCTTTATAAATTACTTGTACTTGGACACGCCGGAGGTCGGTGAATCTTTTAACCGAGTTGGGCTCTCCTCATCCAAGAATAGTCGGATCTCTCAAATCAATAGTCAGTAACCATTGTAATCAATGTCTAATACTTAATCAATAGATCAAACGACACATTAGGAATCAATAACAATCTGTATTTTGACACACCATGACCTTTCAGTCATGAATAACCACACCAGTTTGTTAGAAGTTAATGAGTTTATTTCCCTATATTAACAAAGCTAGCATGATATAAGTGAGTCTCAAAATCAAATGATATACATATACGAACATTACTAGCTGTCCATAGTGACAGAAGAAACGCAATCTACGCAAAATCTGGATTATAATGCACTCAGTTATAGCAATGCAAATCACTAATATAAGTAACTGAATTTGACTAATTGCATACATCGGTCAGCATAACAAGATTTCAATTTAGCATGGTGCATCAAGTGAATACCTCAACTAACTTCTAATTAGCATTGGCATGTGGGGCTTCATGCAAAACGACTTTAGTAGACACAAATTTAGAAAACTTTTAGCTTGGGCCCTATCAAAATAAGCAGTTGGTACCTAGGAAGGAAAACACAATGCATAATACAATTATCCTTTCATATTTACCAAATACAATCAGCATTCAAGATAAGTCTTCGTCCTTCAGGTACCGGTTCGATCAGCGTGGGGCAGCTTTCAAAGGGGCAAAGTTAAGGGCAAGTTTCCTTGCGGCAGCAAGGAGGATGGGGTAAAAGTTACTGCATGGACAGGACGGGGCAAAATTAAAGTTAAAGTCTCTAGGGTGAGAATTCTTAAAGTCTCTTTCTCTGCGACAGAGAAAAGGCATCGACGATATCGTCTAAGATGGCTTCTTGAATCAGGCTTCAAAATGGCATCAAAGAAAATGTCTGATTTTCTTTGTCCGGTGGGTTTAAGTAAGAAACATTCCAAATTCTTCAGGGTCTTCCATTGGAGGGTTCATAGGGTGGCTTCAATTTGACCAATGAATAGTGTCTTTCTCCTAGTACTCATTTATGCATACATTGTCCTTGGAGCCTTGGAACACAAGTTGCAACAAAGTTTGCCAATTAATTTTATCTTAGGGCCTTTATTGTCTGCACCTGCAGGAGCTGACCTTGCATCAAAGAGGATGAAACCAGCCTAGCACGAAACCTTGAGATAAGTGTATTAGTCATCTCTACTGGAAAAATACAGCCTTAAAATAAAATAATGTCTTTGTTAATGCAAGTGAAAACCACGCAGTTAAAATTTGAGACCAGGCAACTAGGCCAAAGCCTCTGCTAAATTTAAGCTAAGCATATAACAGTTTTGACATGAAATCATAGAATACATTTGCAATTATGACGGATTACTACATTTGTCAATTCTTCATGATTAATTAAGCTCGTTTATAATAATGGCAAACTACCCAGTGGGCACAATTTCCCACGTACATTATTTTTCTTTACTAAAATCACACTACCTTATACGATTTTGATTACATGATATATGAATATTTGTTAGTCCTTCTTTTTCTGCGTCATCAGTATCTGTTAGACTTTTCATCCTTGGCGTGGTCTCCCTTAACTTTTTGCCTCTGTTCCCCAGGTTGTTGATGTGTGCAGGACTCTGATTTTGCTGTTTTTGTTACTCTGGGCACTTTACTGCTGCTAACCGGTGTTAAAGTGCAAGTGCTTCTTTATAAAATGTGAATATAATTGGCTTATCCATGATTGGCATATTTGGTTTACTAGCAAGTCCCTAGTAAAGTGCACTAGAGATGCCAGGGCCTGTAAATCAAATACTACTAGTGGGCCTACAGCACTGGTTGTGCCACCCACATGAGTAGCTCTATAATCATGTCTCAGACCTGCCATTGCAGTGTCTGTGTGTGCAGTTTTAACTGTAAATTCGACTTGATAAGTGTACCCACTTGCCAGGCCCAAACCTTCCCTTTTCTTACATGTAAGGCACTCCTAAGGTAGGCCCTAGTTAGCCCCAAGGGCAGGCATCAGTGTATGGTTAAGGTAGGACATATAGTAATGTGTTTTATATGTCCTGACAGTGAAATATTGCTAAATTCGTTTTTCACTGTTGCATGGCCTGTCCCTCTCATAGGTTAACATGCGGGCTACCTTTAAATCAGATTAAAGTGTAGATTCCCTTTGGGAGCGGATGGACATGTGGAGTTTGGGGTCTCTGAGCTCACAATTTAAAAGTACATATTTTAGTAAAGTTGATTTTAAGATTGTGCATTTGAAAATGCCACTTTTAGAAAGTGAGCATTTTCTTGCTTATACCACTTCGGTGACTCTGCCTGTTTGTGGATTCCCTGTCTGGGTCAGTTTGACAGTTGGGCTGGTTGCACTTCACACTAGACAGTGACACAAAAGGAGCTGGGGTGTAGTCTGAATTTCCTGATGAGCCATCTGTGCTAGGAGGGAGGTGAGGAGTGGTCACTTAAACCTGAAAGGGCTGTGCCTGTCCTCACACAATGCCGTCTCCGACCCCCTAGTGAGTGTCTGGGGCCTTGCCTGGGAAAGGCATGATTTCACATTCAAAAGAGACTTTACTTTGAAGTAGGCCTACTTCAAAGGAGAAATTGGGTATAAGAAGGGCACCCAAAACCACAGACTTTAGAACACTTCTGGAAACAAGAGGAACCTCTGCCTGGAGAAGAGCTGAAGAGCTGAGGAGAAGTGCTGCCCTGCCTGTGACTGTGCTTTGTGGAGCTATCCTGCAGTTGCTGCTTCTGCCAGAGTAAGAGGGCAAAGACTGGACTTTGTGTGCCTTCCATCTTGTGAAGAAATCTCCAAGGGCTTGATTTAGAGCTTGCCTCCTGTTGTTTGAAGTCTCAGGGACAGCAAAGACTTCTCTCTGCCAGCACCTGGAGTCTCTGGAGAGACGCCAGCCCTGACAAGTGGTGCCCTATCCAGTCCCTGGGCCCTTGAAAGGAAAGCTGGTGGAAATTCCTGCAACCGACTCCGACTCCGTGATCTTCACTGGAACGGGACGACCTTCGCAGGCCCGACGCTGCTGCAGCCCCGCTGAAGTCCGCGACTCCGTGGAAGTCGCCGCACCACATTGTGAATGACGCTGCGATCTCCGGCTTCGCGCATCAACTTGTTTTCACTCTTCACCAAAGGTACTGTTCTTGGGGGTCTACGCGACTCCGTGTCCGGCGCCGCTGGTGTTGGCTTGTTGGGAATGACTCCATCACAACGCCGTGTTAACACCTCATCGGAGCATTTTGTGTTTCTAAGCGCTATTTTTTAATTTAATCTTTAAAAATTCATAAATTGACTTGTGTATGTCGGATTCTTGTTGTTTTGGTCTTGTTTTGTTTAGATAAATATGTCCTATTTTTCTAAACTGGTGCTGTGTCATTTTGTAGTGTTTCTATTACGTTACTGTGTGTGTTGGTATAAATACTTTACACCTAGCATTCAGAAGTTAAGCCTACTGCTCTGCCAAGCTACCAATGGGATAAGCAGGGGTTAGCTGAGGGTGATTCTCTTTTACTCTGACTAGAGTGAGGGTCCTTGCTTGAACAGGGGGTAACCTGACTGTCAACCAAGGACCCTATTTCTAACAGTATCCATCCTTTGTACCTTTATAAATACTTTGTGCATTCACAAATTATGATATTGTCTTGTTATAAAGGGATTGTACACCAGGTTAAATGGGTTATTAATTGTGCCCATGTAATTTAGGTGAATACTAAATCAGGAGAACTAAAAACAGAAGGCTTTGTCACTCAGTAGTGCTGGCATGTTCTGTTGGTATGAATAGTTTTAATTCATGAAATGCAAAATAACTTCGTCCAAAAACATCATAATATTTACAATTTAAAGAGCCAGGAATTAAACAATGTATCCAGTTCCTTAGCACTCACTGTAAAAATGCCAAATTTGAGACAATAACATACACAAATTATTTCTTGTAAATAGGGTTCGATTATAAGGAATGTTTTTTTTTTTATACAATGTATCTCGTTTGTCATATGGTGGTTTCTTTTAATTGGGGCAAATGCCTCGCAACGTTTCTCAATCCTTTCACTTACAGCTTCCTTGAGGTCAGCAGTGAAATACTGCTGCTAGCAAGCAGCCTCCGCATTCCAGTCCTGAGGTATCCTCAGTAACATGAAAGATAGCTCAGACTGTTCTCCATCCTGGCCTGCTCTGGAAATTGCTGCCTCTGTTTACATTTCAAGTTGGCACTTATCCTTTAGACGTACTAAAATTTATGAACTGACTTTTAGTAGACAATACATCTTCTTCTAAAGTGTGCGCATAAATTTGGAAGCAGCAGATTGCAACTTGGCATCTGTGGAGGAAAACAACCAGTGAAAAACCTGAAAAACTTGAAAGATGGGCACCCGCTGGTTGCAGAAGGCACTGTACTGAGCTATCCAGCCGCTCCGATAAACATAGATCTGAACTTCTACGCCTTAAAGAAACTGTTGTGATGGAGGACAGTTTTATCCGCATTAAGGCCCATCTTCGCCACTACTTACTGAACAAATACCTTGACTTTGTTTAACTACGAGTATTATTCCCCAGTTTTAATGTATTGTTCTCATTTATTATATGTTTCTATGTCCTAGATCTCACTTAGTCGACATCACTGTCTCCAACCTTGCAAGAATACAACAGAAGCAGGGATCTTTTTTTTTATTTATTCTTGTTTTACACTGTTTACTGTAAGTCTTTTCGTTCAACTTTTCTCCCACAATGAAACTCACAAGAGGTACACAAGACTATCCACTCTCGTCCCGATTTGCAAAGCGATTTCTTGAGTGGGAAACGTCTCCAATCAGGAGTCCAAATCTTAATCATGAGTCCTGCATGAAGAAATGGTGAGATTCACCATTAGGGATTTCCTCGCACAGAAATGTTGCTGCATTTTGATGACATTTCTTTGTGAAAAAAAATCAGTTTCCAGGGTCATTTGGGCGTCGGTGGGGTGTTCCACCAACAAAGTAGGGTGAGCACCCACAAACACAAAGTTTGTAGATATTCACCAAACATTTGTAGGTAGGTCCCTACCCATAATACATTTGCCGATTTACTCTTACCAAGGGAAGCAGAAATTACACTTTTAAGGTGGGAATAGGAAGGGTCTTCCACAAACCTGATAGTTATATAAGGGATATATAAGGGAATATGAATCTATGTCATATTTAGGTGTTGCCTTTACGCAGCTCTAGAGATCTGATTTTGAAGACCTGTTGTGTATCATACAATAATTTGGGCTTTGCTCATGATTGGATGTCTTTGTTACAAGTTCTTCTTTAATTGCTTTATTCTTGTTGTCACTTCTGTGGAACACTTGTCATTTACACAACTTCATATTGCATGAAAATTGCCTCCTTACATTGCTGACATCAAGAAACTATTTTTTTCCTTTCTGTTTGCACTCCATAAGAGGGCATCACTTTCCTTAGTCTCTTCCCCATATAAGTCTCTCCTCCAAACAGCTCTTTCTTCTCACTCCGCACTAACACCCCTTGCTTGTCCAATCATCTCTTGGTCCTCCCTTCCCATGCTCACTAACCCCTTCATTAACATTTGTTATTGGTTTTAAAAGGGCCCAGCAGCTGCTAGCTGTTACCATGCAACTTACATATTTCCATTTACCCAGCGTACTGCGGATATTTTTTTTCCTAATGTATACTTTAAAAATTGCTGTCAGCCCACTTAGAAGCATACATTAATATCAAAGTAAAACAAGAAATATTTGTTAGGTGAAGGTATGTGGAATTTCTATAGCTTGGTGCCAGGACATATTGTTTGGGGTCAAGGACAACAAGCCTTCATGTTTATTTTGTCTTTGGGATAAGTAGGCCCAAGCACTTGCAGCACAAACCCTATGACTGCCAATTTACAGTACCACATTACAGAGCAGGTAAAGGAATTATCTGCAGTTGAGGTAATATTTGTAGCTATAATGTTAATGCTGTCCAAACTTATATTGATGGTTCATTACTGCAAATCTTTTATTATTAGGGTGAGGGTTCCAAATATATGTTGTAAGCTCGGACTGCACTTCTGACAGTGGTTCCAGTAAAAAAATGTGTACACATGATTGCAAAGTTTAAAATTACAAGGCGACGTATAATGCTCCCAGAATGCTCTCTGATTGAATGCACATATTTCCAGAAGCTTGAAAGCACGATTGATGATTTTTTGCTTTCAAAATAAAATGTTCACAAAGGTGTAACAAAGATAAAAAGGTTTTGCTAAACTAGTGTGAAATTGTGAAATTTTAGGTACCATTTCTTTAAAGCATTATTTAGTAGAATGTCGTGATGCAGTATTTAGAAACATTTTACATAATCACACATCAATGTTACCAGTTTCAACAATATTATAGGAAACATGAATATATAAAAGCATTGACAAAGCCAATCGGTCAGACATTGGTAGTCATGCCTTTGGTTTTGTCAGTGCGCATCTTTTTTTTTATATGGCTTTTGTAAGACTTTAATGTTATGGGAGATGCTGGGCCCTCACCATTGTAACAAATATTAGCAAAAACCAAAAATATTTTTTTGTCCCAAAAAGCATACATTTCCCGAGTAGTTTTTGCCACTGAACAAAAAAAACGTTGTGTGCTGAGATTCTCCTTGGGAAAGAGCTGATTGGATCATTGTAATGTAATGTAAGATGGATTTGTAGAGCACAGAACTTGTCATCCGTGAAGGTATCTAGGAGCTGAGTAGGCGCAGGGTCTGCAAGTAGGATCAGGCACAGTGAAGCCAGCCAACAGATGGCTAGAGAGAACAACAGCATGTTTATAATTACCAGCAGACCTAATTAAGGGTGCAATTCTTAAAGAAAGTCCCAAACGTGCACCCATGGTATATGTCTTTGCAGTAATGCGGATTTGTGTATTCCATGAATTCACAAGAACTTACAGAAGTAAATCAGGAAAACATACTCCTAGAAAATATTTTCGTACTGTACTTTAGCATGTGCAAATCTGCAGGTATAGATTTGCTCTTGTGAAAATCTGTTGAGTGTTAATAAATTTACCTTCCGTCAACCACTATTTTACCTAAACCAGCAAAGAAGTTTTACTTCTGACCCTTGTCAGGAGTCAATTTCAAACCTTTCTCAGTATGGGAAATAATTAGAGAAAAGCTGGGGAAAATCCTTAAAACATGCAAGCTAGTAGGTTTACGTAGGCTCGAAAGGGCATTCCAACCCAGGAACTATTGCTTACTACTATGTTTGGCCGCCAGTATGTAGCTCTGCAGAAAAGTGGCTAAATAAGAAAGCTGCTAGTATTCAATCCCTACTACAGTATTAGCCCTGGTATAATCAGTGAGGCTATTATCAGAGCTCCTATATAACGAGATTGCAGTCATAATTAGCTGCCATAGTACATGTCACCAAAGGGACAAGTAGATTTACAAAGCAACCTGTCCCCTAGACAAGTAGATATTTTAATAAATTCCACACCCCTGAAGATGGCTGCAGTGAATCTCCACATGTGTACATGCAGTCTACTAAAGGGGCAGCTATCTTAGAATAGCTTTGTCAATCTCTTACAAAAACCCTATTGCAGTATAGCCACTGATGTATTTGCATGTGTGCTCACAGATATCAGCAGTCTTGCAATTTTGTTTGTCATACTTTATCAGGAGCCAAGATGCATGCCCTGTCATCCAAATATATGCGTACGGACACCAATTTTGGAATGTCTTTAGCCTTGGGGAATGCCAAAATGGATGCAAGGATGCATTTTGGGCTAAGAAAAGTGCGCCAAATTCAGCAGGACCTAAACAGCAGTCCAAACAGCCACTCACACTCAATAAAATTACTCTTGCAGTAGGATTGTTTTCTTTGAAAACACATGAGCGAGCCTAATCATGTTGTTATTGGTAATTCTGCGTCAAAGAGTGATGTGGAATTACTGAAACTACTCTGACTGCTACAGCGTAAATTTAATTCCATCAATGACTATCTAAATGTAGACACAAACTCACAGGAAGAAATGTCCAAACTTTTTTCTGCAAATTTGGTAAATCATGTCCCATTGGAGCAAAACTCAATAGGCAATCAATCATAATTTAAAATACATGAATATGTACTTAACATTTTCTATACTATAATTCTGGGCCAGCCTAACAGAGGTTTTGTCTGATTACTCACTGTTTAGGTGCACAAAAATGAGCACTCGCTTTATGATTCTAAATTCTACATGTTGATTCAAAGTGTCAGGATAAATTGTTAAATTGCAAAGTACACTTGGAGTTACTGAAACCACTGACTGGTTTAGGGTTGGGTGGGAAGTGAGAAATGACAAACGCCGCAGTGAAAAAGGCATACACCACCAACAAACCTTTACATTTGAGGGAATTCAGAAGCATGTCAAATGTCCAGTCTCATCTCTTGCAAAGGTACCCCCAAATTATTCAGGTTAATGTGTTTCAGTGTTGTCAACAGAAAAAGAACAACTCTAAAGTTTCTGGAAGTTCTTTGGAAACAGATTTTCATGCTGAGCAAACAAAGAGACAAGAAAAGATACATTTTAACTGCTAATTGCAATATATGTGCAATTACGTTGAACACATATACCAAACCAGGCATTCAAAAACACAACACACCTGACAGTCCACCTGTCTGAATATAGGGGTAGACATTTAATGGATCACAAGGAGTATTACCAGGGCTTTTGATGAATCCCATAGTAGCTAAAGGTCTGTTCTGAATGTAGGCAAAACCTTGTAAGAGTAGATCTCTCATATATAACAGATGGCCCAAATTATAAGGTTTTGGCAATCCCAGTAGTCAGAGGGTAAAATATTTTGTGTGGACAAAGCCACTTAGGGTGTCCAAAGTGCGCTCCATCAAAGAAAGACAGCCTGAAATCATGCATGTAGGAAATTATTTGGATGAAAACGGTAGAAGCCCCACTCAGGCAACAACCACAATCATTGTCAGAAAGAACAAAAAAAGTCACTAAATCAACTTGTGCCTATCCCTCTGGTAACTTGGCACAAGCATGCAGGCTTAATTTTGGGGCAAGGTGTAAAGTATTTATGCAGCATTTAAGCAGTAATAAAGTGAAAACACAAGGAAAAAATCACAAGCCAATTTAGATAAATAGAGTAATTTCTTATATGTAAAAAAATACCAGAATGAGAAATATCCCATCAGTAGACACAGAGATATTGAACTGCCAAGTTTTTAGTGAAATTAGCACCAATAATCAGAAAGTGACTCAGTGTGGATTGAATACAGGGACCAGGTTAGTCTAGATGAAGAGTTACCCTCAAGTCTGGCATGAGAAGTTTTGCTTACTTTGGAAGAGGCCGCAAGGAAGAGGCTTTTGGAGTGAAGAGCAGGTCAGGCATTGTGGACAGTCATTGCTGTAGCACAGACAGCATCACATTGGTCGATCATAGCAGAAGGTCGCCGTCAGAGCAAAGGGCAGGTCTCACAGGAGCTTTGCGTAGGCAGTCATCACAGCTGGCTGAGTATTGGCATGAATGGGCCTGTTCACAAAAGCCCAAATGTCTAGATTTTCACCTTCCTTTTGTGGTGGAGCTTTAACTGGGAGCACCTCTTGGGGTTCAGGACTCACTCCAACAGAGGCCAACAATGGGGCTCAGGCTGGTCCAAGCAGGTCCAGTTGGTGCTGGTCAGCCGCATAGTTGCATGGATGCCTCTGGAAGCTTGTTGTGTTGTGTGCTCACACTGGAGGTCAGTGAACTGACACTTGGAGTCACTTTGTGTAGCCTGGAATCAAGACAAGCAGGTCCAATTATCCTTATACAAATATCAAGGTAATCCTTCCTAATCTTCCAGGTGCCGGAGTTTTCTGATGAGAGGTTGTGAAGGTCTTTTTTTATACCCAGCGAAAGCCTTTGTGTGGGGGCAGTTATCTGACCTACCCCCAAAACTGCCTCTAGGCATTTCTTCCCTTCCCCCTGAGTTTGGATCTAAACTGTTTAGGGTGAAAAAAGGCAGGACAGGCCTGGTGCATACACTCCAGGCAGGGTTGTTAAAATGTAATCAGGGAAGGGCCCAGCTCCTACCCAGACATCCTGTCATGAAAACCCATTCTACGTACATCTAGGCTTTCATTGCTTCCATGTCTGGAAGCAATACACAACTCAATGCAGAAGAGCCATCTACGGTCATATAACCCAGGACACTGGCAGAAAGGTACAATTCTTTTGTGCAGGAAACTGCCAACTTTCTAAAAGTGGATTTTTCTAATTTATAACTTTAAATCTGACTTCACCATTAAACAGTATTTTGAATTAAAACTAATTTCAGTGTAAATATTATTTCCCTGTCCGCTCCCAATCTAAAGTTAGTAATTATTAAATGTAATACAGTAGCACAGTGTTAGTCCATTAAAAACAATTAGGAGTTTTTCACTGCCAGGAAATGTAACACTTAAACACAAGTGTCTTACTGTATAAATACCATGCATCCTGCTGTAAGGGCCTTTAGGGCCTACCTTAGGGGTGACTTAGGAGTATTAAAAAAGAAGTTTTAGACCGGGCAAAAAAATCTATTTTGCCAGGTTGAAATGACAGTTTAAAACTGCACTATAGGCTGCAGTGACCTGAGACACATTTAAAAAATCCCTACTTTAGGGACACAATTAGTGCTGGCAGCCCATGAGTAGCATTTCATTCACAGACCATGGGTAGTACCATCTGATAGCGACTTCCAAGTAAATTAATTGTACCAATCAAGTGTAGCCAATTGTGCAATGTTTTCAGATGAGGGCACCAGCACTTTACCACTGGTTAGCAGGGAAAAATTGTAGTCCTAAAAGCCAACAAAAATTATTTCCGCAAGGGAAGGCAAAAATCTGGGGTGCATAGAGGGACAGGTCAAAAAATGCCTAAATCCTTTTCAACTGCGAACAGTGATTTTCGATTCACACTTTATGTTTGCATGGTGCTTTTTGTTTTGCATTAAAACTGCTTATGATGATTAGTTTCAGTTTGCTAACAGCTCGAAAAAACATTTCAAGGATTAATTTTAATAGTAACTTAAAATTCAACTTAATGGTCAAGTCAGATTTTATATTACTATTTAAAAAAATTACATTCTTAGAATTTCTCTCTGCCTCAGAGGACATTACCTTTCTGCCAACAGCCACTGTCACCTGACTGCTGAATGGCTCCCCTGTGATGAGTTGTAGATTGTTCCAAGATAGGGGAAAATGGCTTTGGTGCAGGGAAGTGTTTTTCTTCCTGAGCAGTATGGCTAGGGACCTGGGCACAGCCCCGTTCCTGAGGTTCAAAGGGTGCCTACCATGCCACTAGCAGATGAAGTTTCTGCCTATGCCTGATTTCCTTCTGTCCTCCTAGACAGCTTATCTCCAGTGCCAGTGGGAATGGGATTTTTTTCCCATTGATTAGCAAGTAGCCAGGAGTTTCCCTCACTAAAAGCCTGACATTGGTCATAAATGAGGCACCCTAGTACCTTCTTCAGATCACTCCTGAACTTGTGACTATCAGAAGAAAGATTGCCCTTCTATCAGAAACCTGAAGGAATCCTGGACCTGCTTGCCTTAAACCCAGGACCCCAGAAGTGACTCCATGGGTCAGTTAACTGACCTCCTAGTTGAGCTATAAGGACACAACAGGCATCCAGAGGGCTCTCTCCCTTACCAGTTCCAACTGGACATACACACCTGCTGCTCACCTCTGTTGGAGTGAGTCCTAACCCCCAAGTGGTGCCTTCCATGTCCTGGATCCTTGACTGGTGTTAGAGTGCACTCCTCCTGACCAAACTGAAAAAGCTGTGAATTACAAGCTTTTTCCAACTCTTCCCCTATACAGTAGAACTGTCTTAAGACTGGGACTGTCATTCAATCAAAGCCATCAAAGTCAAATCGCCGGTTGGATTCAACTTCAAAGTTTGCCCCAAATGAAGGAGATCTGACTTCCAGGAAAAGTTTCTATGTCCTTATGAAGCTGGCTTCATCAGCACCAATGCAGAGCAGCAACCCACAGATGTCGAAGCCTTCCAGGGCGCAGACTTAATCGGCTCATAGCTCTTATGACTTCTTTGAGAACTACGCCAGAACCCTGCCCACCATCATCAAGTCCTGCTTTGGATCCAGCTTGCAGCTTGCCTTGCCAACAAATCATCGGCGACCACTTTTTGTCCAGACACTTTGATTAGCCAGAAGAAAAACTTTCCACTGGAAGAAACCTAGTCCATGTATCTGACCTGCACTCCATCATTATAGTCCTTAACCTTTGACTTTGACCGGGTCTAGCATGACCAGATAATGATGGTTGGTACCTGGTGCTTTTTGACACTATTTTCAATTCAAACTCTAAAAAGTCACAACTCTGTTTCTACTTATTGTATTTTTATGATTTTGTTGTCATTTAATTTATTTACATATTGACCATTTGTCTGAAGTAGTTTGTGATTTGTCTTGTGTGGTGTTTTCACTGCTGTTTGAGTGCTGTATAAGTACTTTGCACTTTGCCTACAAGTTAAGCCTGACTGTTTTGTGACAGGCTATCATAGGATTAAGCCCAGGTTTATTTAGGGACTTTAGTTGTTAACTGTTTGATTTGGATTTCTCTGCAGGGTTACCCTAAACATTCTACCTTCTCTCCTCCTGTTTTACTAAATTAATTTGTGTTAGCTTTAAGACTCTGTGCACTTTACCACTGCTAACGAGTGCTACAGTGTCTGTGTTCACTCCCTAAAACATAGTGAAATTGATTTACACCCAATTGAACATTTATTTTACATATAAGTCCCTAGTAAAATGTTACTACATGTGCCCAGTGCCTGTAAATTTCTAAATGAAATGCTACTAGTGGACCTGCATCACTTACTGCACCGCCTACTTAGGTAGCCTGTAAAATATGTACCATGCATGCCATTGCACTCTATTAGCAATGTCAACTTGGCAAAATAAAGCCCTTGCCATGCTCTAACTCCCTTTTTGAAAATCATACAAGTCACACTTAAGATATGCCCTAAACAACCCATAAGGCAGGTTGGATTGTATTTAAAAAGTGGGACATGTACTTTTAAGTTTTACATGTCCTGGTGCTGAAATAAATCACAAACTCGTTCTTCACCACTGTGTGGCCTACCTCCCCCATAAGATAACACTGGGTTACTTTTTTTCATTTTTCATTTAATCTGTGACAACCTATGTTTAGGAGGAGGTAAAATGTCATGCTTGGTGTCTAAGGAATTGCTACCTAAAATCATCTTTAATTGTAAAGTCGGAATTTAAGTCACGAGTCTGACAATGCCACTTTAAGAAAGCTGACATTTTCTTGTCCTAACCATTTGGTGCCTGCAGCCTGTTTCCTGGGTCACGTGAATAGGTTCAATTGGTCTCTGTGTATTCCTTCCAGACAGCCACACCATAAAGAGAATGGCCTTGGAAAGTATGGACCATCAGAGCAGTATGTGGGGGGGGGTCGAGTGGTGCACAGCTCCACTTAGTGTTCAAAGACCCTACCTCAGCTCTTACACAAAGAACTTCACATTAGTCTATTGTGAATATAGACACCGTGGGACCAGGGCAGGGGGGCGTGAAATTCCAGACACAACTGTGGAAGGAAAACTCCAGAAGTATCTTCCACTTCAAAGTTGGCACCAGGTATAATAATAGGATCCTTAGACTCATTCTTCAGTTCACTGTTGGACCTGTTGAAGACTCTCAGAGGACTGTCACACTTACTGTGGCCTGCTGTGTACTTCAGAGGACTGTCCTATTACACCAGGAGGATTGCCCTGCTTCCTGGTCCATGCCTTGTGCCCTCAGATGACTGCCTTGAGATTTGCTTTCCTACTTGCTCCCAAAACCTTCAGGATTGACTAGTTAGCTGGCCTCCTGATCAGAGTTTCAGGGACAAAAAAGGCTCCAACCATCTTGAGTCAACACTTAGACCCAGCCTGAATGAGTCCTGACCCACCGGCCCTGAACCCTTGGAAGTGATTCTAAAGGTACCCAGATAGCCCAAATCCAAGCTTTGGGACCAGGACATACCTGCTTGTCTATCCGCTCAAAATAGTTCTCTGTTCAGACTGACTTTGTGGCAGTACCCACTATCTTCTTCTCTTCAGCAGGAAATCCAGTTCAGCAGCTCCTCCCAGAAGAGGTAACCGTCCTTGTGGAGCCCTCAACAGCTGCAGCTTGTAGATTCATCTCCCTGGAAATTTTTGAGTTCCGTAAAAGAAACTAAGAGCCTGATTTAGACTTTGGTGGTGTTACCACCAAACCGCCATGGTGGCAGACCTGAGAAGACCGCCAAGTTGACGGTGTCCCAGCCTCTGTATTTACATGTCACAATCCTGCAGGCGGTGTCCTGGCAGTGGTTTGCTGACACAGGGAAGACATTGCGGGACCCACTGGACATCAGACAATGGTAGTGGCTGTAGAACATAGGTAAATCACACACACACACTGTACCTTTGCTATATGTGTCCCGCTGCATCACACATGACACAACACACCAAGTACACACTATTATCCATTGCCATTGTACCACAACACAACACGCACATACCGCAACCACACATTGCCATAATCCACAACAACCAACACAACTGCACACTCATCTACACAAATGCACTCACCCATCATACCTACACACATCACAATGACTGCCACACAGCAACACCCACCTGAAGGTTGCACACAGCAACATACTATACAACATAAACAACATCAATGCCATATGCAAGTGGCACATACACTAACACAAACAACGGCACCCACTACACCTACCTCCATCCACCTGAACCAGCCAATGTCATTGCACACACACATACAGGCACTGACTCACACACAGAACTCAAAGCACAACAAAACAGGTACAGGTCCCCTTTCAATGTGCACACATGGACAGAGTTGACTGGTGTGATTGTACCATCATTATGGTCTCATCATTCATTTGCCAATTAATACTAGCACCAAAAAGACATTTCTGTATGTGTGTGATATGTGTTGTGTACTAGTGCATCCCGTGTCTGTCTGTGTCTGTCCCACCTGTGTCTCCAACATATGCATGTCACACTACTCTAAACAATAACTGTGACATGTATATCATGTATATGTCCGTAGTGGTCCCGAGCTCATGTGCAGTGACCCCCCAATGTACACAGCCAATGCAAATTCCCTACTTTCATGTCCAGTGATGGTGGGGTCTGTGTATTTTACGTGCCCCAGTGGCAGTAGCAACGGAGTGTGTTTTCAAGTCATGTCCAGCTGAAAATTGAAGTGGAAGTGGAAGAAGGAAAAAAAGTTATATTTCACCCCTACTCCCCCAGTCCTCCCAGTCTGAATTTGAGGTCTGCCCCCCACATTTTCCTTGGCAGTAAGGCATATCCAAATCTGCATGGCGGTAGGTGTGGCTGGAGTCCAGCTGCCAGTCACTCTTTCCTATGGCGGGCGTGGAGGATGGGAATCCTTGTCAGAGTTAAAGGGACCGCCAACATCTAAATCGAGCAGGTTGACAGCCAAGCCGGTGGACAAAAAATTGGCATTGGACCCGTTACTGCCATCATATAAATCAGGCCCAAAGTCTGAACATAGAAATCTTCATAATGACTTTGTCCAGCACCTCCCCAAGGATGACACTTCCTCCTCGGATACTGCTGAACTTTACCTTTTGAGACGTTTTTGTTAAAAAAATTATTTTAAGTCCAAAACTACGCATAAGTCATGCCCAATCCACTTTGTGATCCTTTGCGGTCTGCCATAACTTTTGACTATGCCCCATTCTTGTGCAGCTAGATGCCTGCATTGGCACTTTGAATTACTGCACACTATTTTTCAAATTAAACTTTGAAGACTCATAACTCCAGTTCCACTGATTGGACTTTTTTCTTTTTGGTGTCAATTTTTTTTTTTAAATTGACTCCATTTTACTAAATGGGTGTGGGACATTTCTTGTGTTGCGTTTTCACTTGGTTAATATTTGAGTTCTGCATTACTATCTAGCACATTGACTCCAAATTAGGCTTCACTACTTCTGTGCCTAGCTATCAGAGAGTTAAGCACAGATTAATTTAGTAACATTTTGTAGTTCACCCTGGCAAGAATTGTGGCCGCTGCTTGAGTAGGGTTTCACCCCCCAACCAACATAGCAATTTCTCACATTCCACCTGACAAGTATTATGGTTAATATTTGAGGTGGGTTTTGACCCTGTCAAGTAAAACTCCAATTTCTTATACTCTTGCAGTGTATGACCATGATAGTAATATTATTTCACACATAATCTCCTGCAGATTTAAAATGTGTTTAAAAAAAGCATCTCTCCACAGAATCTCAAGAAAGTCTTGAGTCTCAGTTTACTACCTCAGCAATATATGAGGTGAAAGGTGGTGTTTTATCATGGAGAAATCATATCCAGAACTAAATTTAACTAACACTAACAAGCCTTTTAAGTGCTTAGTCAAATATAAATTACTGGATTAAGGTAGGACGTTAAGGATGTGGTACACTCCCTTAAACTATCAAGCCTTGACTATGATAATTCCCTACTTACCAGTGTTCCTAATCTTTATAAAAGCACCCCTGCTTGTTGCAGCAAGATTGGTGACAAGGTCCAAAGAATTTGATCATTTCATGCCAAATCCTCTCTGTTACACCTGACAGCCTTATGGTGGTCATCCGCCGACTTTTCGCCTGCCTCCCTCAAATTTTCTGACCCTGTTTTTGCTGGTTTTAGGACTCTGCACACTTTACCACTGCTAAAGTGCATGTGCTCTCTCCCCTAAACATGGTAACATTGGTTCATACCCAATTCACATATTTAACTTACTTGTAAGTCCCCAGCAAAGTGCACTAGAGGTGCCCAGGGTCTGTAAATTACATTCTTCTAGTGGGCCTGCAGCACTGGTTGTACCACCCACATAATTAGCCCCTTAACCATGTCTCAGGCCTGCCCATGGTAAGGCCTGTGGTACAGTTTCACTGGCACTTCAACTTGGCATTTAAGAAACTTGCCAAGCCTTTACCTCCCCTTTTTCTACATGTAAGTCACCCCTAGGGTAGGCACTAGATAACCCAAAGGGCGGCGTGCTATGTAAGTAAAAGGCAGGACTTGTACTAATGTGGTTTATTTGTCCTGGTCAGAGAAAATGCACAAATTTGTTTTCCAATACAGTGAGGCTGCTCCTCTCATAGGCCAGCATTAGAACTGACCTTATCTACTTTTAAGTGATAGATTCTGATCTGAAAGGAGTCGCCCTGTCATGTTTGGTATGGCCAGGATGGTAATAGAAAATCCTGCTTACTGGTCAAGTTGGATTTAACATTACTATTTTAGAAATTTCACTTTTTAAAAGCGGGCATTTCTCTGCACTTACTGCCCTCTGTACCTTACAGGCTGTCTCCAATCTACATCTGGTCTGTGCTAGTTGACAGCTTCCCTTGTGCATTCTACCAAGAGAGCCATGCACACACAGGACGCTCAGTCATAGCTGCATTCATCTGCATACTTAATGGGTATCCCTGGGCAGGAATGGTGAAGGGCTCTCTCTTACACTTCAAAGGCCTGCCCTCACACAAAGGACTGATAACTCCTCACAGGGATTCTGGCAGACATGAATAGGCTGAAAGGGGAACATGTGCACTTCAAAACCACTCTTTGAAGTTTCCCCCACTTCAAAGGCATTTTTTGGTATATCTGCACTTGGTCTCTGACTCCATCTAATCAGACACTTGGGGATCTACACGTGGACTCTGTCAGAGAGACTGCCTGGCTGCCCAGGTCTCATCTGGACTGCTTTGCTGAGAAGGACTGCTGCCCTGCTTGTTGTTCTGCTGCCTGCTGGCCTCTGACTCTGCTGGAAGTACCCTGCTTTCCCCACTAGTGCTCTTGCAGAAATCAACACAGCTTCTGCCTCACGGCAGAAAATTTACTGCATCACTTCCCGAATTGATGCAGCACCTGCTCCTTCTACCAGTGCATCAAGGACCTTCAATGCATCGTCCCTGGGTGTCAAAAAATCCCCGCATCAAAGTGAGGACCCAAGGCTGCGCTCCTGGAAGTCAATGCATCACCTTGCAGCATCGAATGAAACAAAGCATTGTCTGTGCTGCACCCGAAAATCCAATGCAGAGCCTTATTTTTCAATGCATCTCCTCCTCTGCTGCCCCCATGTGTTGGTATTTTTGTCATGTCCCAGGTACTGTGTGTTACAAGGATACAACCACTTATTTCTAAGGATTGAGACTCATTTAAACCTTTGAAAAGGGATATTTTGACTTGTGCATATTGCATTTTTGATTTTTTGATCTTATTGAATTCAGATAATATTATCTATGTTTGCTAAGCTGGTGTGGAGTACTCTTTGTGCTGTTTTCATTTTGTTACTGTATGAGTTATTGCACAAATACTTTACAAAGTGCTTTCTAAGTTAAGCATGCTCGCTCTTCAAGGCTACCAGAGGGTGAGCATAGGATCATTTGGATTGGGTTGTGACTTACCCTTACTAGGATTGTGGTCCCTACTTAGACAAGGGTGTATACTTCTGCCAACAGGAGACCCAATTTCTAACACTCTCAAACTGCAGTGACATCCAAATGAACTAACAATATTTTTAAATTAGTTGATAACACCTCACACACTGATTCTCCTAATTACCTGTATTGTAAAGTAACAATTTTAGGTGGTGTGGGTACACTTAGAAGCACCAATAATTTTATTGTGGAAGATCTAGCCATTAATAAGCATGCTCTAACTCAGTACTGTGCTATCTTTTCTCACCAATATTCTGATATTCTGGCATTTCTAAAAGCGCCTCTGAGCTCTCCTCTTACAATTCCACTTTTAGCTTTGCCTTCCTCAAATATGATTGCATCTTTATTACCTCCAACAGACTGTGACATTCTACATCTATAACTCACATGACTGAAGAATAGTTTTTATTACTTTTTCATTGCATGATGTTAGACGATGATTCAGAAAACTTTAGAAATTTCAATGCAAATTTTGTACATTCCCATATTTTTCTTGTCTATATAACTTTCATTTGTCTTGGGATTTACATAGATAAATAAATATGGAGCAATATTATTTTTATATTTGTCTCCACTCATTCATAAAGTGATGGTGTTTAAAGGTCATCATCTTAAATAATCATAAACCCTGACACTTATTTGTAATCGTCAACATAGATTTATTCCTCAAGTTTTGCATGTTAGATAAAATATATTCAAATTTCGGTAATACCTTTATTTTCATAATTTAATTCTGCCCTTCAAACCAAAATTCATCAATACTTAACACTCTTTATGGTATTCCATAACTATCATTATCTATAAGCATGTGACACTATTATAAAAGCAAATGAGAACTCAATGTATGAGTAAGGCACGAATAGGAGATGTTAAACAAATATCTTTAATTTCAACTTCTCTCCTTAGAGTTCTCATAACTACCACTAGTCCCAAGGCAGGGCATAGCAAAATTCTCAAATTGACAAGTAGGAGGCACATGTAATCTACAAAAAGTAGAATGCATTTGCTAGAGACTGGTTATTAGTAGAGGTAATGACACACCTACCACAAGCAATAATGCCACCAAGACAGTGTTAGTCCAGTCAAGGTCTCAAAACATTAGCCCCTGGCTCAACCCCTGGTAGCTTGGCAGCAAGCAGGCAGGCTTACCTTAGGAGACAGGTATGAAAAGCATTTAAATGCCCCAATACATAAATAAATAAGACACATCGTAATAAAAATTCTACACCACTTTATACAAATAGTAAATATTTATTTTTATCTTTAAAATGACAAAAATCCAATATAGGGAACCAGAGTAATGAATTTTTAAAGATGAAATTAAAAAAATATATTCTTTCTAGTGCTTAGAAATCAGTAGCATCAACCTGGGACATCTGCTAATGGCTGACCAGGACAAAGTGAAAGTTTGAGACCGAACGCGATGGAGCCCCCTACTCTGAAGTACTGAGTGGGAGACTTCGGTCAAAATTTTACCTTCGCATTTTGAAACGTATCTGGAACTTTTCTTTTTGACATTGTGAGGCCAATTTTGATGTGATGTCATTGGACTGCTTTTCCCCTAGGCCCCGGTCAAATCCAGGAAGTCCGAAGCTTTCAGCAGGATGAACCTGAAATCCTTGACGGGTCGCATTTGAGGGTAGTTGGCTTGATTCACGATGTCGGGATGGTCTACTTATGGATCTTTTTCCAAAAGTTACTCCAAACTTCACCAAGCTTCTGGCACTTCTTCCTGAAGTTACTCTTGAGTGTTCAAAGCATCCAAAACACAAACCCAAAGGTCTAGGAGCCCTATGATGGGCCTTGGAAGCTTAGGACTACAATTCCCACAATGCACTTGGCCAAATCCTTAAAAGTCAACTTGGTGCAGGCAAGCTCTGCTAACCTGTTGCTTTCAGACAGTCCTCTCCAAAGTCCTTTTTGAAGCAAGGCAAAGTCATTAGGGCTGTTCAAGTGTGCAACAGGAGAAGTATTTCAGTGTACAGTCCTTGGGGTTGCAGACCAGGGTTCGAGCAGGGCAGTCATTTTTCTTCTTATGGTTTCAGGCAGCAGATCTGAGTTGCAGCTCAGTCACTTTTTTTAATCATTTTGGGGGACAAGTAGATGGCACCCTTGTCCAATGAGCTCAAGGGTTCCGCCAAAAAACATGACTGCTTCCTCCAAAGTGTGGCATTTTCTTGTCCCATTGGCACTTTAAAATTCAAGATCAACTATTTTCCTCCAGAGGAGCAAGCCCTGGTTAAACCAACATACCGGTGTAGCTCATTTCCATTAACACTCTCTGTATGGACATCTGCAAATTCCTTTCCTGTGCCTGCTAGCTATCTATGGGGTATAGGGAGAGAGGAGCAGGCCTGCCTGGCATTCCATTCTGTCTTGGTTCCTTTGAAGCCCAATTTACCAGCCCCTTCCCAGACTGGCCTCTGCAGCTGCAGACCTCCCCCCCATCAGGTAGCGTATGCTCAGTGCAGGCTACTTATCATGCCATCAAAGCAGCCTGGCTGATCCTCTTCTCCCTGTATTAGTTATGATAAATTCAATAGTGGCAAGTTGTTGAGTTTATCATTACCAATCTTTGAGTTATTTCATGACGCATTTAGCTCCTTTGTAGCAATACTTATGCTTGTAGAAACATTCACATGTTAGCCTATGGAGCTAAGTCTTTACAATGAGGAAAACATGAAAGGCACAATTTTTCCCTCACCAGGGCATAAAAAACATCCGTTATAATGTCCCTGCTTATAGTTACATGGCACCCCACACCTGGGGCACTGAGGGGAGACCTTAGGAGTGAGTTATATGTACAAATAAGGTAGGATATCACTTCGGAAGTACCTTTTATTCCATAGTAGAATATGCACACATTTTACTTTTTAAAGACAGTCTGCAAGGCAGGGCTGCCTGTAGAGATGACAGCAGGCCACAAAGTAGTGCACACTCCAGTGCAGGAAATCTACTGGGCCTCTAACCTTCTCTGACCTATTATATACTAGGGACTTATAGGTTAGTTGAGTCTTCAATTTCAAATTGTAATTGCAACATTTTACTATATACGTTTTATTGAAAGCACTGTCCCTCGGTCTGTTTTGAAGAGCACTGGCGTAGTCAGGATCAGTTACCACTAGTATCAGTCAGAAACATTGGGGTGAATATGCTAACAGGATGACTTTCTCCCAGCATTCTTCACCATAGTGGTTCAATATTGTGTTTTGTTTCCTCTAAAGGCAACTGGCACAGATTATAAAGCATGTTAAAAAATAAAAGTGAGAAGAGTACTACCTATTTTAAATCAATAAACAAAGGAGAAACGGCAAATACAAGCCTATCTATTAATGCAAGCACTAGCTTTAACATATATTGTTTTACTATGTCTATATGGTCTTGGTAGAAACTCAAGAGTTTTACAATGTAAAAGTTGCTTTGCATGGTTAAACAAAATGTTGTTAGGGCAGACTCTGTATGTTATAGTTTATACATTTTGTGAAATATCCCTGTTAGACCTGGCATCCTTGGCGTGGTCTCTTGTCTTTTTTACCTCTGCTTCCCATGTTTGGACTGTGTGCTGGACTCTGTTTGTGCTGTTTTTCATCTTCTGGGCACTTTACCACTGCTAACCAGTGCTAAATTGCAAGTGTTCCTGTATAAAATGTATGTGTAATTGGCTTTCCATGATTTGCACATTTGATTTACTAGTACGTCCCAAGTAAAGTGCAGTAGAGGTGCCCAGGGCCTGCAACTTAAATGCTACTAGTGGTGCTGCAGCACTTGTCGTGCCACCCACATTAGTAGTCCTGTAAACATGGCTCAGACCTGCCCCTGCAGTGTCTATGTGTACAGCTTTAACCTGCCAATTCGACCTGGCAAGTGTACCCACTTCCCAGGCCCAACCCTTCCCTTTTCATACATGTAAGGCACCCCTAAGGTAGGCCCCAGGTAGCCCCATGGACAGTGTGGAGTGTATGTTAATGGTGGGGCATCTACTGATGTGTTTTATATGTTCTAACAGTGAACTACTGCTATAGTTGGTGTTCACTGTTGCAAGGCCTATCTCTCTCATAAGTTAACATAGGGGCTGCCTTTAAATAACCTTAAAGTGCAGATTCCCTTTGGGAGCAGATAGAAATGTATAGTTTGGTGTATCTGAACTCACAATTTAAAAATACATCTTTTAGTCAAGTTGGTTTTTAGTTTGTTAGTTTGAAAATGCCACTTTTAATAAGTGGGCATTTTCTTGCTTAAACCATATTGTGACTCTGCCTGTTTGTGGATTCCCTGTCTGGGTAAGATGGACAGTTGGGCTGTTTGTCAATCCCCTCTAGAGAGTTACACAAAGGGAGGTGGAGCATAGCCAGCATATCCTGATGAGCCGTCTGGGCTGGAGTGGAAGGAGGAGTGGTCATTTACACCTGAATGGGCTGTGCCTGCCCTCATACAATGCAGTCTAAAACCCCCTGGGGTGTGTCTGGCACCTGGCCTGGGCAAGGCAGGATCTTGTGAACAACAGGGACTTTCATTTGAAGTTTGCCTAGTAGTGGACCCAAAACCCCAGACTTCAGATTTCTTCAAGATAACTCTTGGATTCAAGAGGAACCTCTGTCAAGGAGAAGAGCTGAGGGGAAGTGTTGTCCCTGCCTGTGACTGTGCTTTGCTGGGCTATCCTTCAGTTACTGCTTCTGCCTGTGAAAGGGGAAAAGACTAGACTTTGTTGTGCATTCCTAATTGAGAAGAATCTCCAAGGGCTGGAACTGAGCTTGCCTCCTGTTTTGAAGTCTCAGGGCCATCAAAGACTTCCCTTGACAGCACCTGGAGTCTCTGCTGAGACTCCTGCCCTGCCAAGTGGTGTCCTATTCAGTCCCTGGGCCCTTGAAAGGTGAAGTTGGCAGAACAAGAGCTGAAATCCATGCATAGAACACCATGCAGGAAAATTGTGATGCACCAACTGCAACCCTACTGATAAACGACATGCCACCAGCTTTGCGGCTGAAATCGATGCTCCACCTGCATCGCGGCTGGGAGATCAATGCATTGCGGCTGGAGAAACGACACGCAACACCCGCTTATGGCTGCTGATAACATTGCAAACCCCACGCAGCATGGCTTTCTAACACCGTGAGACGCATCATCCCTGGGCGTCAAAGTCATCATGGCTCTTCACGGACCGAGGTGCCCTGACTGGAAATCGACACCTCGCTCTCTTGGAGGGACAGAAAGGACGCATCGCCAACCCGACAAGAGAAGAAACAATGCACAGCCTCACTTGCGAGTGAAGAATCAACACATCGCTGACTTTTCCGACTCCCACTCGCCCGTGCTGTTTTATTTTTGACACAAATCAGGTACTTTGTGTAAAATCAACATTTTCATTGTTTTCAATGGAGTAAGACTCTTATTCTTTTGAACATTCATATCTTCACTTTTGTATGTTGGAATGTTGTTGTTTTGGTCTTGTTTGATTTAGATACATATTACCTATTTTTCTAAACTGGTGTGGTGTCCATTTTGTATTGCTTTCACTGTATTACTGTGTGTGTTGTACAAATACATTACAGATTGCTTCTGAGATAAGCCTGCCTGCTCATGCCACGCTACCAAGGGGGTGAGTGGGGTTAAACAGGTGTGTTTCTCCTTTGCCCTGACTATAGTGAGGGTCCTTCCTTAGACAGGGGGTAACCTGACTGCCAACTAAAGTCTCCATTTCTAACAATCGCTGTGTAAAACGTAGGGGCTTATTTAGAGTTGGAGAACGGAATAATTAATTTGTAATTTTGCAGATGTCCCATTCACTATATTATTACAAGTACGTTAAAGCCTGTGTCAATTGTGATACAACGGGCAGTATATCCTCCATGTCTTGATAGAGTATTACATTCACCAATTAGCAAGGAAACCACAAATATAAAAATCAGCTATAGACTTTCATGGGAGTTCTTCTGAGCCAGGAGTTTTAGTAGCTTAACTATAGTAAGTGGCTCCTTATTCTGATAAATTCTGTCTCTAGATTCTTTTTTGCCCCCAGAAGAGAGGCAAGGTATGTTAATTTGTCCAGAATAGCAACTATACCTCTCTAAGTAGACAAAGTGTTGCTGAGTAATTTTCTAATAATATTTTGTAAAACTATGAATACACTTAGTTTCTTCAATCAATTTAATTACTAAGAGAGCACATGACTGTAGAACCCTGGAGCCTTGTGGGTCTTTTGGCTAAAAACAAGCTTAGCCTCTTCCCTCAAGCATTCAAGAGATTTGTCACTTTTTGCTAAGCAAGATTAGTTTTATCTGATGCTAAATCTGTCACATTATGTGCAGTGGGTTTTTGCTTCGTTGAAAAATAATGGATAATTATACACCCATTTTACACTAGAAAAGCAATGTGGACTTTACAAAATATGTGTTCAGATAAATAAGCTCATGCAGAACTGGAAGAGATGTATTTAGTGGCTATTGTATATGACCACTCACTGTCAGTGAATATAGCTAATGAAACTTAATTTAGATGTATAATACTGACTATCACAATACTTGTACTATGTAGCATAAACATTAACAGTTGACTAATACAGCATCTGAACCTGGACAGCTATGGGGCACCAGTGAATAAATCCTAAACTTATATTCATACGAGTGAAAAAAACATGTTCTTTCTGTAAGTCTGAACTACAAATAAACTTTCTCAAGTTCCTATTACAACTATTATCTCAGAAGCCCGGGGTATCATATTTATCTAAAAGAGGCTTTATTGTTACATTTAAATCACCACCTAAAATAACATTGTCTAATTCTTGAATGCCGATTAGAGTTCAACAATCTCCACATTATGTCTCTTGCAATTCAGTGCAAATGTATTACTAGATATGCTAGCCTTTCTAATTGTGCTTATAATAGCTTAAGCAATACCCAATGTACCATCTTCATAGATTTCAAAATACTTAGACACAAAAAGACAGATGAAAAACCCTTCACACGCTCCTCACCTCTCTGAACATCATGCAGCATTTACCCAAACCATCCTGTTCCAAATACAACACACTCAACCCCATTCTGTGACCCTCACCCACTACTGACTGCAATGCTGTGAGAACTTGGGTTGTTGCTTTACTGGGGTGTGATGCATGTGATTCCGCCTAGTCTTCCAATCAAAATGGTACCTCACTTGTGTGGGTAGGCCTAGTGCCCGCAGCAGGAAATACCCCAAAATGCAACATGGACACATCAAATATTTCTTATGAAAACTGACTTGTTGTGGCACCTAGGAAAACCTAGCAAACCTGGAATTTTCTGAAAACTAGACACCTAGGGGAACTCAGGATGGGGTAACTTGTGGAGCTCTCACCAGGTTCTGTTACCCAGAATCCTTTGCAAACCTCAAAATGTGTCAAACAAACACTTTTTCCTCACATTTCGGTTCTGCAAAGTTCTGGAATCTGAGGGAAGCCACACATGTCCTTCTACCTAGCATTTCCTACATCTCCTTACTTCACTTGTGTGGGTAAGCCTGGTGCCAATGACAGGAAATGCCCCAAAACAATACGTGGACACATCAAAGTTATCAATTTCAAAACAATCTATTTTTGCAGAGGGGAGGTGCCTGCATTTTTGGTCCTGAGTTCAGCAGCCAACTATGGAAACCAACCAAACCCAGATATTTCTGAAAACTAGACACCTGAGGGAGTCCATGGAGGTGTGACTTGCATGAATCCCCCAGTGATTCCTTACCCAGAATCCTCAGCAAACCTCAAATGTAGCTAAAAAATCTACATTTCCCCACATTTCTGTGTGGGATCACCGCACCAGCACAAATTTCCTACCACCCAAAATAAATGATACTTCACTTCTGTACGTGGGCCAAGTGCCTGTGACAGGGAAGAGCCAAAAACATGTCAAAATTGAAGGGGAACCAAAGTGGGTCCAAAAGGCCAGTTTGGAAAAAAAATATTTTTAGGCTGATGAGTGGGGCAGAATTTCTATCAGTATAGATGCAACAATGCTGGGTGATAGGAATGTTGTGGATTCCTGCAGATTCCAGAAGGGTTTTTCAAATAAAATTGGGGAAATTGTGAAATTTCAAGCAAAGTTGGAGGTTGGCAGGGCATTGTGGGTAAGAAAATGGTGTGGGCACATGTGAAGCACACCAGCCTGGACTCACCCAGATGTTTAGTTTTCAGATGTGTCTAGGTCTCCTAGGTTTTTCTAGATGGCAGCCTCCCAAAGTCTAAAAAGTGCAGCCTTCACCATCCTAAGTGGGACAATTTTGTAATGTAAAATCAAAACCAACAATAATCAAATGTCCTCTTGCTTGCCATTGGGATAAGATCTTTTAGTGGGTGGGGGAGAGCTAAAAGACTGTTACCCCCTTCAGTTGGGGTCGTGCCCCCCCCCCCCCCCAGGGAGTTGATCGAGAGTAATTGCCCCATATGCCCACTGGTGGGCAGAACAACATTGTCCTCATTTATTTGGGGTTGGGGTATTGCCATACCACCATCCTCTTTTAAAAAAAAAAATCTTCCCTGGTGTCTAGTGGGCTTTCTGCCCCCCTTGAGTGAAGATGGGCCTTACAAAATTGTCTGATCTGCCCCCAAGGGAGGCAGAAATGGCCAACAGTAATGTGCCCCTAAGCAAAACACACACACACACATACCAATCCCTGGTTCTTAGGATGGCCTAATAGAAATAGGCCGATCTGCCCCCAATGAGGGCAGAAAAGGCCTAAAATAAATTTCCCCCCCAGGGGAGGAACCCTTGCTTAAGTGGTTGCTCCCCTTCATTGTTATTCAAAAATAAAATCTCCCTGGTGTCTAGTGGGCATTTGTGCAGCATGATCGCTATGCGATCAGAGAGACATCGGAGGAAAGGAAAAGCCTTTCCTTTCCTCCAATGCCTTTTCCGAAAGCACTGGAAGCTGAGCTTCCAGCACGATGGGGGCGACCTCTGATGAGGTCAGCGTGATGTCATCAGATGTCACTGGCGGGGATTGGGAGGGCCGTGGTGGAAAGTGAAGTGATTTCCCTTCCATCCCTGCCCAGGGGAGGGGGGGGCAGGTGGAGGACAAGCTGGTTATGTCCTTGCACACTAGCTTCATGGCTGAGGACATATCCAGCTCATCCGTGGCACCCAAGGGGTTAATGTCCAGAACAGTATTGTGAAAACACTGTAGATTTATTATTATTATTATTATTATTATTATTATTATTATTATTATTATTGTTGTTATTATTATCAATATTATTATCACATCTTTTATGTAGCACAAACCAGACTCATAGGAACATTGGTGCGCTTCACAAGGTTTTAGATAATTAAAACATAAGTCAACAAAGACAAAAGTTCAAAATATTTAACACAATACAAGGGGTCAAGGCAGGCTGCAGAATAGGTGGTCATTTTTCAAGGCAGTGAAGGTCAGCCAAAAGATAGTTAAAATCTTTGGAGGTATATGAAAGCATTGGGTGTTAAGTATTGGTACAGAATATGTCTTATGAAAGAGGTTTCATTAATGAGCATACTCATTGGTTTCAGGTGTGCAGGGCTAATAAGAGCAGTTAGGAAGAAGTTACTTAGTAGAGAGGTCAGTTAGTAGATATTTACAGACCAAATTAGCATTGGGAGAGTGGGACTTCAAATTCTTTCTTGAAGGTTCTATATGATGGGTCGGGTCAGAAATTAGGTTATAAATTTGAGAGGCTGGTACCCCCTACTAACTCATTAAACCCACTCTGCTTAGGCAAAGCATGGTTCTGAGAAAAGCTCTGCCCATCCCTGTGTAGCTATGGTACAAGCAACAGGCATTTCAAAGAGAAGTGTGTGTTAAATTCAAGCACTACCAACAATTTAAAAGCAAAAAACAGAAAAAAATACAATTCTCATGCCAAATTAGGAAAATAGAGAAAAATGTAATGAGCTAAAAGACACCAAGAACATCAAACTAAGTCACAAGGAACCAGAGATATGAGTTTTTACAATTTCAAGGCACTAAGTGCCAGGAAAAAGTGAGATATTAGTCACCAGCAGTGAGAAAGCTTCTTCTGATCAATCCTGGAGACCCTAGATTCTCCTGGCATGTTTCTGGGCACCAGGTCTATCTCTAGTTCGGTATCCTGCAATGTATAGTCCTCTTTATTCAGCCGGGCACTCTTGAAATCAGGAATTCTTCTACTTTTTGTGTTCCTGAAGCAATTATGCAAGAAGTCAACCAGTTGCCCTTGGAGAGAAGGCAGTTCCAGCCCCTGGGTATCAGAAAACTTCAAGAGTCATTGAGTCCTTGAAAGTCAGAAGGGAGGATTTGTTTTCCAGCAGGGCTTTCTTATTTGAATGGAGTCTTTCCAGGTCCAAGAATATTCTGCTGAG
This sequence comes from Pleurodeles waltl, assembly GCF_031143425.1. Lineage (NCBI taxonomy): Eukaryota > Metazoa > Chordata > Amphibia > Caudata > Salamandridae > Pleurodeles > Pleurodeles waltl. Next base: position 758,369,460 of record NC_090437.1, on the reverse strand, counting down.
GTGAAATCTGATGTACAAATTAATCCTGTGCACTGGCTAGTGACTGAAGAACATCTTTTGCTTAATCCTAACAATTTTCCCACACTCCCCAAACTATTTTGGCAGTATTTGCTCTTTGCCTTATGCAGGAGCCCCTGTTTCATGCTGGAGGGACCCAGCTGGCACCAGGCAGGCCTGTCTTATATTTTCTGGCCACTTCCCTGTCTAACAAGGTCAAAACTGATGAGGATCCTCAGACCAAATAGAGGAATCCTTCCCTGACATCTCCATGCCAAAGGAGGTAGCACTAAATCTGCCCATTGTCTTGACAACTGTTTCTGCCTGCTCCCAGGTAGCTAATCTCTGTTAAAGCAGGCAGCAGTTAACACCAATTGGGTTTCCTGGTCCCAGAGGAAAACCATTTTCCTTTGAGCCAGAGTTGTTACCTCTGCCAACCAAGGATGTATATTTTAGCTGTGGGGGTGTGGCAGAATTGGTTTTAAGCCAGTTCTGGCTCATGCAAATACATTTTGTAAAAAGGTATTTTTCTGCTTAATTTATCTTATTGCACCAGTTAACCAGATTTTAAAAACTACAGAGGAAATAACTTTAAAGCATTTTTCTAGCCATTTCCTAAGCAGATGTGGAATAATAAGATTGTAATTCCACCTAGTCCAAAAAGGTGTAGCCTAGCCTACATAGTAAACTATATTTAGCTTTTATTTCACTGTAACAGGACATAAACTCCAATATGTATTCTGCCCAGTTTGTAAATATTAGCACTGTGCCCAGTGGGCTTAAAAGGTACAATTTAAGGGTCACTTATACATATTTTAAAGTAGGCATTTCCTACATAGCAAAGGTACTTTCCATGTCATGTCATTACAGTGCAATCAAACTATAGCCCAGCCAGAGCGCAGTGTTGGCTCTGACAAAAGTATTTTTTATCACATATGTGAGTGGTGTAAATGCCCAATGAAGCCCACATATGACTGACATTTAACCTTCCATACCCCAGGTGCATTTATGTCAAAATGTACAAATGATCTGTTTGGAAGCTACAGAGGTCAGATAAGATGTTTCAATTTGCAGCACGTATTATAGAGGGGAATCAGAGGCACTTTACTGTTCCTTATCCACGGTAAAGTGCACAGAATTATATAGCCAGCAGAGGGTCCAGAAAAAAAATGGAATGACCATGCAGAGAAAAACAAAATTCCAACAGGTTGCTTCTGATGTTCTACTGTAAAGGCAATCTTCCACACCTTAATCTTTAGCACTATGGCAAAGTAGAACATTCTCTGATTAGAGATGCACCATAGACAGACAGGAAAATAAATGGAGGCAGACTAACCATCTAAATGATCTCACCCAACACATCCATTCTGCATTCATATTTTCCATCACTACAACATCAATTGTTTTTTCACAGGGAGTTAAACAAAATGAGCTTCTACACTGACCGCACGAAATAAAAATATGATCTACTGTTCAACCTCATCTCACTTGCAAATTGTATCAATGCCTTGAATTCACTCAAGAACACCTCATACACAGTCACTTTTATACCCTCTCCCATTATCAAATATCTTTGAGATTTTCTCACACTGCTCGTCAATACTGTTAACTGTTTCCACATTCAAGAAACCTTCTATAATGCCTTCAGGAGAAAAGACATGTGGTCCTCCCGCTTACGAAACTTGTTGTATGCCTAGACAAACTTACACACTATCACGCTCCCAGTTTTCATAGGAAAAATTATTAAAAACTGATTCTACCTGACTGTAACAGCTGATTAGCAAGCAAAACCTTACGTAGGACTATCAGTCAGAATTCAGACCATCCTGTAACTTAGGGACAGGTATTCTTCAAGTAGTCACTCTCACCCTCCTGATCAACAACAAAGATCCCTGAACATTTGATCCTGCTTGGCCTCTCTGTAGTCTTTAATACAGATGACACAGTCAACCACCAATCACTGATGCACACTGTAAATCACACATAGGCTTATTCACCATTGTCCTACCTCCTCACCTGCCATCAGTTCATTCACATATGAATGCAGAGTTCCATAAACTCCATTTCAGCTGCAGTATGCCTTAGTGTTCCATCCTCCCCCTTAACATCTCAGCACCTGCATGGAATCCTCCAGATTTTTACTTATGGACAACATCAGTGCTATCAATAAGAGGATGCCATTGAACAATACCCCAACATTTCCTCAATGTAAGGGAAAAGGCGTTTTTCAGGTTCCCCCTACGTTGTACCCTTATCTGGACTCCTTGCTGCTGGTTTGTCCACTCAGAGTGCACTGAGGCCTGCTACCCAGACCTCAGTGCTAGTGTTCCTACCCCATGCAAAATAAATGTTGAATTGGATGACTTTGCCATTTAAACCAATGGTAACGCCACTATTTATATATTATATATGTGTCTCTTAAGGAAGGCCTATAGAGCCCTGTAGCAGGGAGCTGTTGTTTAAGTGAGACATATATTTTTCAATATGTATTGACAGCAACACTTCCAAATTGCTGTTTTGCTGTGGGTAAAGTTGGTAGCCCCTTTGGCTACTGCAGTGTTACCTGGTGACATCCCCCCGGCTAACTTTTGACTGGGACTACCAAACTGGATCATGTGAGTTACCAAATCAATCATGACAAATATATGCTCATGTTGAAATTAATGTCACTAATAATAATTGTCCCCACATCAAAAAGATATGGTACCCGCTCAATTGGGAACTTGAGCCTGTCTCAAGTGTCTTCGACTGATTCTTATACTGGTCAACCTGTGTTTACTCAGCTATCGCCATCCAGGGCAAATCCAGTTGATAGATTTTTCCAGGCCTTTGTTGGGGTAAGAGAGGAAGGAGATGGGATGATATTTTTTGAGGTTGTTTGGATCGGCAGATTATTTCTTGAGGAGTGGTTTGACTTCTGCATGTTTCCAGTTTTCAGGAACTACACCCATGGCAACTGAGGAGTTGAAGAGGGTGGTGAGCTCATTGCTGATTCTGCAGCTTCCAAGGTTGAAAATGTGGTGTGAGCAGGGGTCTGTGGGGGCACTAGAGTGAACAGAGTTCATGATGGTGTTGGTGTCCTGGGAGTGAGCTGGTCAATTGGGGTAAGTCTGTGGTCCATGTTGATTTCAGTGAGTGCGTGAAGGAAGTCCAGGGGCTTGGTCTGGGTTTCGAAGTTCTTATAGATGATGGTGGCCTTGTCATAGAAAAAGGTGGGGGGTCTGTCACATAGTTTTTGGGAGGGGGTGATGTTGTTTTCTGTGGTTGTGGGGTTGGAAAATTCTCTGACAATGTTGAAGAGCTCTTTGCTGTGGTTGGAACGGGACTTGATGTGGTCGCTAGTGCTTTCTTCTATGTCTCTCTCAGTCACAGGTGGTAGAGGTTGAGGGAGGTCTTGAAGGTGGTCCTGTCTGAGGTATCCTTGCTTGTGCACCATCTTTTTTCCAATTGTCTGCAGTGGCATTTTGTTGTTCTCAGGTCCTTGGTGTACCATATTGCCTGCTCAGTGGATCTCCTGTGTCTGTTGGTTTTGATGGAAGCAATTATGTTGATGCAGTTGGTGATCCAGGAGTAGAAGATTTGAAAACTTGGACTAGGTTTGATGAAGTGATGAAGTATGAGGACATGATGTGTTGAGGGCATCGGCCCATTGACTCTGATACTTTGCTTCACTTGTGGTGGGGGTGCTAGGTGGCTTAACGGTGAAGGTGCCGGAGATGTTGAAGTGTACAATTGATTGGTCAGTCCACATGAGTTTGGTTATGTGGCTCTACTTGACTCTGTTGCAGGAGGTGAAGTTGGGGTCTATATTAATAAAGTGACCAAATCCATATGTAATACATGGGCAAGAATTACTAAGGTTTGCCAAAATATAATTAACATCATGGCCCATATTTATACTTTTTGACGCAAAACTGCGCCAACGCAGTTTTGCGTCAAAAAAATTTGCGCCGGCTAACGCCATTCTGAAGCGCCATGCGGGCGCCGTATTTATTGAACGACGTTAGCCGGCGTTAGCCGCCGGCACGGTCTGGTGTGTGTTAAAAAAAACGACGTACACCAGGCAGCGCCGGCGTAGGGGGAAAATGGCATATGGGCGTCCACAAATGGTGCAAGTCAGGCTGAGGCAAAAAAATCGCCACAACCCGATTTGCGCCATTTTGTTACGACGCCCATCCCCCAGCAAAGACAGGAGTCATGCCCCCTTGCCCAATGGCCATGCCCAGGGGACTTCTGTCCCCTGGGCATGGTCATTGGGTATAGTGGCATGTAGGGGGGCACAAATCAGGCCCCCCTATGCCACAAAAACAAATTAAAAAAAATACCTACCTGGACTTACCTTAATGTCCCTGGGGTGGGTCCCTCCATCCTAGGGTGTCCTCCTGGGGTGGGCAAGGGTGGCAGGGGGTGTCCCTGGGGGCAGGGGAGGGCACCTCTGGGCTCATTCTGAGCCCACAGGTCCCTTAACGCCTGCCCTGACCCAGGCGCTAAAATCCGGCGCTAATGCGGGTTTTTTAGACCCGCCCACTCCTGGGCGTCATTTTTGCCCGAGAGTATAAATCCGACGCATATGCATCGGAGTCATTTTTTAAGACGGGAACGCCTACCTTGCATATCATTAACGCAAGGAAGGTGTTCACGCAAAAAAATGACGCTAACTCCATGAACTTTGGCGCTAGACGCGTCTAACGCCAAAGTATAAATATGGAGTTAGTTTTGCATCGAATTTGCGTCGAAAAAAACGACGCAAATTCGGCGCAAACGGAGTATAAATATGCCCCCATATGTCAAAGATACTCTTCATAAATACGTTAGTGTGGCCCTTAATCTATAAGACTCTAGCTGCATCTCACTCCCAAAGCTTCAAAAAGGTCAAAACCTGCCCGAACTTGCTTTTGACCTTTTCATAGCAGTCTTCCTCTAGCAGTTTGGAGTGGTCTGTACCCTGAGTGGTGGCTTGTATCTGCTTTGCAAGTGTTTGTTTCCTGTTTGTAATGGCAAAGACATGCTAAAAACTGTGGGCTGGAATGTATCATTGTGTAATTTCCAGTGGTTCTGTTTAACTCACCAATACAGTTTACCATCATGTTTTGAGCTACCTACTCAAATGAACCTAAAATAAATGTGGAGTAATGTAATTTATAAACTTAAAAAATGTTTACCATATAGAGTAGAGCACCCTTTAAACAATAAAGTTGCACGTTTTTTCAATGTCAACTACTCTGTTAGCAAATGTAGAAGTGTGGACAATTGATAAATAAGAAAAACATTTCCCTTGCTTTACAATACAGCATATTCACCATAGTAATTATGTAGTTATGGTTACATTTAAATTTCCAGCGAAAATGTATTTTCCGGTTTGCTTATAACGTTGGCCTCCCTGAAGGATGCTCCACGAAACCTTCCATTCTAATAAAGTGAGTTGTTAAGTTTCAGTACATCAAGTTAAATGCTCCTCATCTTGGTAGGTGATAAAAAGGGCAGCAACAAAAAAGTTGTGCTGTCCATTTTAACTTTCAGAGGCACATTTCTCTTGGTCACAGCCCAAAAACAGTGACAGAAAAACATTGTGCCACCTAGACATGAAACCTTACTGTATATAAAGTAATGCCTTGTCTTGTGTTAATGCAATTCTATTCAGAAGTTTTTAAATATTTATGTTACAGGGAGGTTTCAGTGGGCTTCAAAGGGTTACTATCAGTATATATGGAAAGTTAATTCACTGATACTTTGCAGATATGGACAACTGAACCCTCTGAGTGTAATACATTTGAAAAATAAATAAATAAATCCGATTGGTAGAAGCATTTTTTTTCCTTTTGTCCAATGTGAGATCCGCTGATCCACATGGGCTTTGCAAATCCAGGTGATTGGACCGGCTGGCAGCAAATAAAAATGTTTGCTGTCTGGTACATTACAGGATGTCAGACACCAAAGTTTGCATTGTGATAACTAAGTGACAGAAGAGATATAGAAGGTGTGGAACCATCCCCTGGCCCCGGAGAGGATGTGGGCAAGTCCCAGAGTGCCCAAACCTTTCTTCAAATTAAAAATAAATTGTCATTTTTTGTTGTGGTATTTGTGTATTTGTGACCCTGCATTCCTGCAGGCAGGTCGCTTCCTCCTTCGCCACTGCGGCAGCTACCTAGCCACTTGAGGATCCTTCCTTGTGGATCTTTCCTCGCTCTCCCCCAGATTTCGCCGCTCCGTCCCCGCGGCCCTGCCCCCTTCCCCCCTCCCTCCATTGCTTGTTCCTTCCTGCTGCCCCGCCCCACCAAACTCCCATTGGAGAATCCCTCCCTCCTCCCAGTTGCCACACCCTCCCCCCTCCCCTCTTATGCTGGCCGCAGCATGAGGTTAGAAGCGACCTCTGACCCTGTATTCCTGCAGGCAGGTCGCTTCCGCCTCGCCACTGCGCCAGCTACCTATCCAATTGAGGATCCTTCCTTGGGGATCTTTCCTTGCTCTCCCCCAGATTCTGCTGCTCCGTCCCCACAGCCCCGCCCCCCTCCCTCCGTTGCTTGTTCCTTCCTGCTGCCCCGCCCCACTGAACTCCCATTGGAGAATCCCTCCCTCCTCCCAGCTGCCACGCTCTCCCCTCTTATGCCGGCTGCTGCGCGGACACGCCGCTGGCGTGCCAAAGGCAAGCCCATCTGTGCCCGTCCGTGGCAAGACCACGCCCAGTGCCAGAGCCCCTGGCCAACACGCCCCCCGCACCACCATTCTCCATTACACAGCCGACGAACTCCACGCCCTCAACCCAGGACGCTCCTCTATCTGCTTCCAGTCCACACCGACATGCACCAAAGGACCCTTCTCCTGCAAAGCCTGCAATTTCACCTGCAACCTAACCTCCAAACTCCAACACAAAGCCACAGACAGTCGCCTAAGATGCATCCTGCTCAACACACGCTCCATCCACTAACATGCAATTGAAGTCTGGGACCTACTGACCACATACTCGCCCGACGTCACATTCCTCACTGAAACTTGGATGAATTCGGCCTCGGAACCAGACATAGCCATAGCCATACCAGATAACTACAAGATCACCAGAAGAGACCGCAGCAACAGACCAGGAGGAGGAATCGCCATAGTCCACAAAAACACCTTAAGAGTCTCCACTAACTCCCATGACACCATCAAATCAGCCGAGCACCTCCTTTTCGAAATCCACATCAACGCCAACAACACCCTCAGAGGAACACTGGTCTACAGACCCCCAGGCCCCAGCCTGCAGTTCTGCGACGACATCGCCGACGCCATCAGCTCCCAAGCCCTCACCTCAACGGACTACATCATCCTCGGCGACCTAAACTTCCACCTTGAAAATAACAATGATATCAACTCCACCAACCTAACCGACAACCTCGACAACCTCGGCCTCAAGCAACTCGTCACCTCACCCACCCACTCTGCAGGCCACACACTCGATCCCCATCTTCTCAGCCAGCAACCACGTCTCCTTCAGCCACACCACCGAACTCAGCTGGACAGACCACCGCTGCATCCACTTCTCCTACCAGAAACCAGCCACTCACCACCACTGCACACAACCCCCCCGACGCAACTGGAGCAAAATATCAACGGATCAACTGATTTCCACCCTGGCCCTGGCCCCACCCACTGAGACCCCGGACCCCAACACAGCCACCACCAACCTGCATTGCTGGATAGAAGACTGCACCAACACCCTTGCACCGCTCAAAAAAAAACCAAACACCCCCCACAGAATCAAGGCCAGCTGGTTCACCCCAGAACGACAAGAATCCAAACGACTATGCTGCAGATTGGAAAAAACCTGGCACACTGAACCTACCAACTCCAACCACATCGCCTTCAAGGATGCCATACGCAAACATAACCAACTAATCCGCACCACCAAAATGACTCACTTTAAAAACCGCATTGACACAAACTCCCACAACAGTAAGGAGTTCTTCGGCATCATCAAAGAGCTCTCCACTCCCAGGACCTGCTCCAACGAACCCCCACCATCGCAGGAGCTCTGTAACTCACTCGCAACCCACTTCTGTCGAAAGATAGAAGAAATCCACTACAGCTTCAACCCCCAGACCCACCAGCTGATTACAAACACCCACAAACCCAACACCCCATGCAACACCCACCTCCTCCACACCTGGACCCCGCCAGCATAGAAAACACCACCAACACCATGGCCTCCATCCACTCCGGATCACCATCAGACCCCTTCCCACACCATATCTTCAATAAAGCCAACATCATCATCACCCCCCCACCTCTGCAACACCATCAACAGCTCCTTCGAGTCAGCCACCTTCCCAGAAAGATGGAAGCAAGCAGAAGTCAACGCCCAGCTAAAAAAGCCTAAGGCTGACCCAGACGAACCCAAGAACTACCGGCCGATCTCCCTCCTCCCTTTCCCAGCCAAGGTCATCGAAAAAATCGTAAACAGCCAATTATTCCAGTCCCTGGAAGACAGCAAGGCACTTGACACCTCCCAATCTGGATTCCTCAAAAACCACAGCACTGAGACCGCACTCATTGCTGCCATAGATGACATCAGGACCATGCTCGACGAAGGAGAAACAGCAGCACTCATCCTCCTGGACCTCTCCGCCGCCTTTGACACGGTATGTCATCACACTCTCCGCACATGCCTCCACAATGGTGGAATCCGCGACAAGGCACTCGATTGGATCTCGTCATTTCTCGCAGGCAGAACCCAGAGAGTCCACCTTCCACCGTTCTGGTCAGAAGCCTCCAGACTCATCTGTTGCGTCCCCCAAGGATCATCGCTCAGCCCCACGCTCTTCAACGTCTACATGGCCCCACTCACCAAACATTGCACGAACCCACCACATCAAAATAGTTTCCTACGCAGATGATATGCAGCTCATCCTATCCCTCACGAAAGACCCTTCAACAGCAACGAACAACCTCCACAAGGGACTTCTCGCCATCGCCAGCTGGATGGAATCAAGCAGCCTCAAGTTGAACACAGACAAGACAGAAATCCTCATCTTTGGCACCAACCCCTCAGCATGGAACGACTCCTGGTGGCCCACATCCCTAGGATCCGCACCCTCACTCACCACCCACGCACGCAACTGGGATTCATCTTGGACTCCACACTCAGCATGACTCAGCAAGTCAACGCCGTCTCCTATTCCTGCTACAACACTCTCCGCTTGCTCCGTAAAATCTTCAAATGGATTCCCGTCGAAACCAGGAAAACTGTCACCCACGCCTTTGTCAGCAGCCGATTGGACTATGGAAATGCTCCATATGCAGGAACAACAGCCAAACTCCAAACAAAGCTGCAAAGAATCCAGGACGCATCTGCCCGCCTCATTCTTGACGTTCCACGCTGCAACCATATCTCCCCCCCACCTCAGAGACCTACACTGGCTACCAGTACCAAAGAGGATCACCTTCAAACTCCTCATCCACGCACACAAAGCCCTCCACAACACAGGTCCAGCCCACCTCAACGACAGATTCACCTTCCACACCCCCACCCGCAATCTTCGCTCTGCCAGCCTCGCCCTCGCCTCCATCCCCCGCATCCGCCGCACCTCCGACAGATGAAGATCCTTCTCGCACCTAGCCGCCAAGACCTGGAACTCCCTCCCGCTCCACCTTTGCCAGACCCAGGACCTCCTGACATTCAGGAAACGCCTCAAGCCATGGTTCTTCGACCAGTAGCTCCCAACCCAGCGCCTTGAGACTCTAACGGGTGAGGAGTGCACTTTATAAATCCTTGATTGATTGATTGATTGTATCTAAATTGGCTTCCACAGATCTAGCAGCTTGCAGGTAATTTGACAAACATTTTTAAATAATTCACCTCTGAAACACAAGGTAAATAAAAGTGACAGTGCATGGCAAAACCATCCGCAAGGAGTATTGTGGCCCTTGAGCTAGCTTTGGACCTTCTCTGCAGCATGCAGTAATCTGTTGAAAATTGTTTGCAGCTGATTCAGAGACACCGGATCAGCACCAGGTACTGCACCCCAAGCCTTCCATGCTTTGCTTGGCTGAATATACACACATGTTATGCAGCAGAGAGACCTTGGGTATGCAGGAAGTTGGACATATGCTCTGCAGCCAAAGCCCACTCCTGATGGCCCTAAGTTATTTACCAAGAGTTTGGGCAATCAGAGGTTTGAGCACAGGGCCTGGCTCAAGAGCAGTCCAGGCAGAAAACCATGCTTTGTATTGCCAAAAGATGTGTTCCTTGTGGTCTCCACCTGGGGGATGGGTGGATGCAGTGCATGGTCATAGGCCACATCCAGCAACCAATCACCGCTTCCATGACTAAGGGCCATTCATAACAAGAACATGCAAGATTTGGGCACAGGACCATGCTTTGCTGCAGACCCAAGCTGCACGAGGCCAAAGGTTGTGCACATCGAAGTTGATTGTATAGGTGGTGGGTGTTGTATATGATGGAAAATACTATAATTTCACTGAAAAAAAACTTTCCTGAAGTATAGTTAAGGTTTTATCTGCTTATAATGCATTGACATGCTAAAGAACCTCAATCTACTTAATCTAATTAAAAATCCACAGTTAACATAAAGTCACAGTTTTGAAGAAACTGAAAGCACCCGGGGATTGAACAATTATTATTAGGTACCCAAGTCATAACTAAAGCACACACAGATTGTAAGCTCAAACATCATTGATTACATCTCAAACAACATCATGACGGCTTCACTGATGAGATCACAAATTACGTCACCAGCAAACTCATTGAATCAGTATTGAGCTGCAACAATTGTTTTAAATGATGTTGAATGATGAAGGCTGTATTGACAAACTTCTTGCACATGTTTAAATGTATTTTCGCTGTAAAGGTTAAATTAAAGTTGCTGTTAGCTTTGGTAATAATAGCTTAACACGTGTTTATATAAACTTCAGAAATTCACTGCAAAAGCATTGCTAAGGTCTATTTAAGGTTACCAACCTAAACAAAACCTAAAACCACTGAAATAAATCCCATTTGGTACTGCTTACAACATTACACATGTCATCACTCATGACATGTTAAATGACATGTTTGATAACATCACTAATGCACTCCCAAATTACATCACTAAGGTCTTCATTGATGATAGCATCCAGAGGTACCAATACTCTACCTTCGGCCACGAACAGAGGTATACCCTATGCTCAACCCTGTGTGAGTGAAAAACCATTCTGCACATGCCCTTCAGATGTGCACATCAGATATTGTCTGCAAGGTATTGACTTTGGCCAGGCCCTATGGTCAAATATCCACGGATGGACAAGCCCCACTGCACATGACCTTCGACTGTGCACAACAAGGGCTGCTACAGGGCCTAACACGCAGCTGACACCTGAATCTAACCCTCCACAGGTAGCCTACCCCTATAGCACATGGCCTTTAATTACGTGCAGCAAGCTCCCAGCAGGCAACCAATACCCATGCACAGTAGAGGTTTGGTGCAGGGCCTGACCTATGGCTAGGCCATTCAACTAACCCTCCACGGATGGCTGATCTCTGTTGTGCATAAACTTCAGCTTTATGCAGCGGGGGTTGGTGCAAGTATTAAACAGCACATGACTGGGCCATTTGTGGGCAGCCAACCACCACTGCGTGTGTGCAGCAAGGATTAGCAACAGGACACGTCTCTGTGCTCAATCATCTGCACTCAGTCAATCCCTTTTGCTTACGGCTATCTTTTATTGATTACAGTCCAGTGTGAACACCGATTTCATAGAAATGTCATGAATGGTGCCATGCTACATATAATTCTGAAGGGCAAAACACTGAATATTTATAATTCAAGTATTTGCAGTGTCAGTTTCGCTTACGCCTTAAAAATATAGCAATGATGAAACAGAGAAGAGCTAAGAGAATGTTGAACTTCTAGAGTAGCTTAATTACGTGGGTTAGCCAACCATAGGGAAATGCATTCATAATTTTAAATGCCAATTTAAAACAAGAAAACCCATATATGAACTTGTTTTATTGCAAGTACAGACATTGCAATTTTATTATGAAGAAAGTATATTTAAAACTCAAATAAAGAGCACAATTTCCCTGTTCTCAAGATTACAGGAAAATGAAATTTTCTGTTTTTTTCTGATTTCAGCCATGTGCCCCATTTAAGTATACAGTCATAACTGGAAATTGTTTGTTTTCCATTCCATCAGCCTAACTTGCACTAAGGGTCGAATGGAGCCTGTCGGCAAACAAGGTTGATATTATCAAGAAGAGACAGCAAACCTTTGGGGACATCTAATCACATCTAAAGTTTAATTGTATGATCAGGCAGTTTTTCCTTCCTACATTGTTAAGAATTATGCAGAAGTCAATTGACATATTTTGAAGCAGAAGTAATTTGAATGCAAGAGAGCCTGAGGCATAAACTAATTTAGTTTTTACTATATGTCCAGCTCGGTTCAGGCAAATAGCATGTACAAGTGAGTATCTGTATTCTGTTTTAAAACTGAAGTTAGGAACATATGGGGGTGACTAAGCCCTATGTGTCAAGTAGATTTGGCATCGGAAGAGGGCATTCTATAGCTGCTGGTTTTAAAATCAAATACTGGATACAAATTATCCTTAAAATGAATGCAAACATTGTGTAACAGTGTAGACACCTGCGTCTGGAAAAAAGTACTCGTCTTATATTTCAACAACATAACAAACCGCAACCATCATGGTAAATGCTGAACTCTTTGGACCATATTTATGGGCAAGTCACGCAGTGTAGCGCAGCGCAGCAAGTCATCTTGCTGGGCTGCACTGCGTGACAGAAAAAGGCAGGAATATGCCACATTTATCCATTAGGAGGCACTCTTGTCCTTTTCCTTTGCGCTGGCACCGTTTTGGCAGCCTAGCGTCAATCTGACTTAAGGTGTGTGTCTTTCTTAACCCACTGTGCATGGCGCAAGAGCGTCGCAAGCAGGTCATAAATATGGCCCCTTATTTCCGCATAGTAAAATTTAACTTTCTTTATTAAGCAGGATCTGAACAGAGAACAGTTCTGCAGAAGAGTTTGTTCTATTGAACCCTCTGTTATATTCAACAGTTTGGATGTCTTGCTGTTAAGCAATCATTCATTATCAGCTATTTAGCCAAGAGCAATTGTTTACTAATATATATATATTTTTAATTTGGCTTGTGAACTTGAATAGAAAAACTCTTTGGTTCACACTGACAAAGCATACTGTGTTATGTTGATTTGTATGGTGCAGCCTATCATCCGTGAGGGTATCCAAGCGCTGGAGCAGGAGCATAGGTTTGGAGGTGCTCCTAGTTGAACATCCTCGTCTTCAGCTTCTTGCAGAAGTTGAGGAATGGAGTGGTGCATGGGCCAAATGGTAAATTTCTAAAGAATAAAGAAAAGTTGTGAAAGATTCAGTATATAGCAAATAGGACACTTGAGGAATGATGATTTATCAGAGGTCATATAGAAAGGTTGATGCTTAGGGTGTTTAATTGGCTGTTCTGTCTTCATACAATAATGGCAGAAGGATGCTAGGGTTTCTTCTTTATTTTCAGCACCATATTGAATGCCTAAGCCAATTCTTATGTTCAAAGGATGGGCACAATTTAGGATCCAAGTGGCATGTAACAAGATGAAATGTCTTTTATATCCACATATCTAGATTTCATATCCATGCTTGTGTAGTGGATCCTATTTAGTTTTAATGGGAATCAGGAGCTTAACTTAGCCTCTGGCTTGCAGGCCTGCGCCCCATCACCGAGTGAGTTTTGACGTACTTAGCTTGCTCTGTTTTAGCACAATTATTTAATTATTTCTTCCAAGATGGTTGGCATGTTTATAGTTAAGAAGATGATTTTGTTTCACATTATCAGTGCCACTCTTTAGAGGCGTCAAACATAAATGAGAAATGTTCTTATTTACATCATGTACTTTCCCACTTTCGTATAACAGTAGCATAATGTACCTTTTAAAGGAATTGTTTATATAATTGCCGCTCCAAACATACCTTCTTATGTATTGTTTGGGAACATACCTGCATCAGGGTTCCTATAAGATCTGTATAAATACATCTCACACAGACAAGATAATCAGAGGCATTCCTACCAGATGCCATTGACTCTATCTATGCTGCACGTCTTCTTGATGCTGACCCCATCTTCGTGACCCCACAGAGTCTGATCTAGAGACCCCATTCCAAGGTTACGAGGGTTGTGGGCTCTTCCCATGGACATGATACTAGCAGATTAGGATTAACACACCTATCTCTCTTTAGGTTAGAGATTAGTTTAATCATGCTAGAGTAATAGGGCCTATTTCACATCTATTTCATATTACATGTTATTGCAAGATGGTGGGGGTCTTTGCATTCATGACTCTCAGTTTTACCATTCTGTTTCTTGCATTGTTCACTATCCTAATCATTGCAGCCCATGCAATTTATCATAGATTGCAGTCTTGTTAATAAAATCTATTGAAACTTTACTGCATCTCCTTCATTGCCTGTGTGTGACTGAGACAAGTAGCTTATGTTAGAAAAGGGTAATCTCCATTTAACCATGACCTCCCTGAGATGTCACACTCTTGAGTCCACACATAAAGGCTGCCACCAATCACGTTTTACTGTTTGGATTTTTATTGAGGTACTGCTTGTGCGCCGGGAGGTTTGGGACAACAGTTGAGACTTGTTGTAGGATTGTCCTAGTCACCTGCAAACAAAAGTACTGTCATCCTTAAACCAGCAGTCTTGTCTAGAGCAAGAGTCAAACTACAACACTTGTATGTAATAAAGTATTTTAAAAACCACCCCTCGTGTTATTTTGTGATAGGTCAACTAAAAACACCCTGTAGCTGGGGAGACCCAAGGGCACACTCACCTCAGTGGCTGCCTTTGTCACCATTTATATATATATATATATATATATATATATATATATATATACATATATATATATATATATATATATATATATATATATTTCCTGAGCAAACTTCCTTACACAAAAAGCTAGGTTTCCACAATGCTCTGCTTTCATGATGTAATCCTGAACGGCTTCTTTTACAAGATTTGACAAGTTTGAAGCCTAATTTCTACTTTATCTAGCAGTGGAATTATCATTAAATTTGGAGCAATTTTGTCATTCATCTGCTTATATTAGTTTCAACTCACTTGGAGTGCATATATATCATACAGCAACATCAGACATGGATAGAAAATCATCACAAAATCACTCAAATGGAACGACACAATGTCACCCTGTTAGACCAGTCAGCCTTAGGGTGGTCTTCCCCACAATATTTTGCCTTCCTCTTCCATGCTTTGCCGGTAAGAGCAGTCTGCACATTTTGCCACTATTGACCAGTGCTAAGTAGCTTGTACTCTTTCTCCTCTAAACATGGTAATGTTTGCTTATCTCAATAGGCATATTTAGTTTACCTCTAGGTCCGTAGTAAAGTGCACTACACATGTCCAGGTCCTGTAAATTAAATGCTACTAGTGGTCCTGCAGCTCTGATTGTGCCACCCACATAAGTAGCCCTTTACATGCCCCAGGCCTGCCATTGCAGAGTCTGTGTGTGAAGTTTTAAACTGTCAGTTCAACCTGGCAAAATAAACCTTTTACTAGCCCAAACCTTCCTTTATAATACATTTGTCACCCCTAGGTTAGGCCCTTGACAGCCCAAAGGGCAGGTGCAATGTTTTTAAAAAGTTGGACATGTACCTTTTAGTTTTACATGTCCTGCTAGTGTAAAATTCTTACATTTGTTTTTCACTACTGCACGGTCTATATCTCTGATAGGATAACATTGACGTTGCCTTATTACACTTTATAAGTATGACTTCCAAATGAAAAGAGATTTCTTAAAGTTTGGTGTCTTTGGGATCACAATTTAAAATCCTAACATAATTTCGGATTTGTAAATGGCATATTTGAAAATGCTACTTTTAGAAAGATGGCAGTTTCCTGCCTTAGCCATATGGTGCCTGCAGCATGTCTCTGGTCACATGCCCGGGTGCAGTTGGCTGTTGGGCTTTGTATATTCCCCCTAGACAACCACACAAAATGGGATATTAGGTGCGACTTGAAGAGAGGAGGATCTGGGCACATCCTTGCTTACACCTGAATAGACTGTGCCCTGTCCTTACACAAAGGACTACATACATAGCTAGCCTGGAGCCAGGACAGAGAGGACAGGACATCTGTGCACTTCAAAGGAATGTCTTTGAAGTCTCCCCGACATCAAAGGCACCACAAAGAAACTGTGGATACTCTGCCAGGAAGAAGGACAGCTGTGCTTCTGAAGGACTGACACTCTGCTGGACTCCTGTTTTGCTGTGCTGGCCTACTGCCTATGGCCCTCTTGCCTGGGTGGGAAGGACTGGACCTGTAGCTCTTTTAAACCCAGAACTCAGAGTGACTTCAAGGGCTAGTTGGCTGACCTCCTGATCTGAAGTCTCAGGGACATAAATCACACTGCGTCTCACCTGAACTCTGCTATCTGGTAGTTTACCCTGCCAAGTGGAGCCACCCTAGTCCTGAACCCTTGGAAGTGTATTGTTGCTGCTGCATGGATTGGACCTGTTGCAAAAGACTCACATCGCCACAGCATTCTGTATCTTGAGTTTGATCACTAATCTTTGAAACCACCACAGCACAATGCTTTTTCAGAGGAGCTACTTACATCTGTGGCCTGCACCATTCTCCACACTGATGCTGAAAGCTCTGTATCACAACTTCACTACTTATCAGAACTGACATCGCTTCAACTACTGAACGCATCCCTGATACCGACCTTTTCATCAAAAGCTCAATCAATGGCATCCTGGATGCTTACGGTAAAGGACCTCACACCATAGTCTCGCTGCATCTCGGAACTGACTCATTGCCTCAACTGTGCAACACATCTTTGACACTGATGCATGCAATGCTCCACAACCAGGATTTAAGCTACTTTGTTCAGTGGGCCTAACTGTGTTCCTGTAGCTGGCCCTTGGTTAATCTCAGTGAGCCTGAACTTGTGAGTTGGTCCTGGTCCAGCGTGACCAGATAGCCCCAATATCACGTTTTAGTGCTATTTTTACTTAAAACTTTAAAATACAGTGGGGCATATTTATAATCCGTTTGCGCCGGAATTGCCTCGTTTTTTTTGACGCAATTTCGACGCAAAACTAACTCCATATTTATACTTTGGCGTTAGATGCGTCTAGCGCCAAAGTCCATGGAGTTAGCGTCATTTTTTAGCGTGGACACCTACTTTGCGTTAATTATATGCAAGGTAGGCGTTCCCGTCTAAAAAATCGACTCCGAGGCATGTGCGTCGGATTTATACTCCCGGGCAAAATTCACGCCCGGGAGTGGGCGGGTCAAAAAAAATGACGTACGGCCGCTTTTGCGCCGTTTTTTAGCGCCTGCAAAAGGCAGGCATTAAGGGACCTGTGGGCTCTGAAGGAGCCCAGAGGTGCCCTCCCATGCCCCCAGGGACACCCCCTGTCACCCTTGCCCACCCCAGGAGGACACCCAAGGCTGGAGGGACCCATCCCAGGGACATTAAGGTAAGTTCAGGTAAGTGTTTATTTTTATTTTTATTGGTGGCATAGGGGGGCCTGATTTGTGCCCCCCTACATGCCACTATGCCCAATGGCCATGCCCAGGGGACAGAAGTCCCCTGGGCATGGCCATTGGGCAAGGGGGCATGACTCCTGTCTTTGCTAAGACAGGAGTCATTTCTATGGGGGTTGGGAGTGAAAAAAAATGGCGCAAATCGGGTTGAGGCGAAAAAATTGCCTCAACCTGACTTGCCCCATTTCTTGACACCCAAGCCACATATCCCCCTACGCCGGCGCTGCCTGGTGTACGTCGTTTTTTTTAACGCACACCAGACGGCGCCGGCGGCTAACGCCGGCTAACGTCATTCAATAAATACGGCGCCCGCATGGTGCTTCAGAATGGCGTTAGCCGGCGGTAATTTTTTTGATGCAAAACTGCGTTAGCGCAGTTTTGCGTCAAAAAGTATAAATATGGGCCAGTATTTCCAGTTCTACTTATTGAATTTGTGTCATTGTGGTCTTGTTTTAGTTATTAACCAAATTGTGGTGTGTTGCCACTGTGTTACTGTTTGAAATGTTGCAGAAATACTTTACACATTGCCTCTAAGGTAAGCCTAACTTTTCTGTGGCAAGCTGCCAGGCGGTTGACCACAGCTTAATTTGGAATTTGATTGTGTCTCACCCTGACGAGGATTGTGGTTTGTGCTTGAAATGGCCTCATACCTAGTCAAACATTAACTCAATTTCTTACACTGGTGTTCAGTGTTGAGGATGGGACTTGGGTTTTGTGCAGTGCCGTACAGCAATTCTGTGTTATAATATCACCCCACAGAAATAATTTAAGGCCAATTTATTTCCAGATTTGTCAGAGATTGGCCTATTATGATTCTTCTAAATTAATTCTTTGTGGTGGCTGAAACTACACCTTCAAAAAATGTAATTTGTGCTGGCTACCCTTGAGGCATACACTGTGGCCCAGGTCAAATATTTCTGCAAATATTTCTGGACTTCCTGCCTAGAGCACCACCAGCAAGATGGAATTGCAAAAGAGGCTGAAGGCTTGGCAGGTGGCCACTCCACACTGGTGGAAGCCACAGGAGGGGAGAATGAGTTGGAGGGACCTTATGAGGACCCTTCTGTGGAGCAACCTCAGTAGGAAGGGCTGATGTGACCCCTTAAATGGAACTTCCTGCCAGCAGAAGAAACATTGTCTCTTCCTGCAGCCTTTCCCCATAGGAACTGGCAGAGAGGAGGGAGGAGAGAGAGTTTTAACTGTAGATAGGCAAAGTAAATATGGTAGAGAATAAATGGCCATGAAGGAAAATCTTGATTTGGGGCAGTTGGCTCATGAAAGGAGTCTGAAAGAGGTGGACCTGAAAGCCAAGTAGATAGATTCCAGCATCATGGATGGAAGCATACCCACAGTGTTTAAGGGAGACAAAAAGGTTTGCATCCCCAAGGATTAGGTGTCCAACTATGTGGTGAGAGACAACTTTAAGATGTGGTATTCTGTCAATGAGGTAGCCATGAGGGTTACCAAGATCTCTGAAGAGCACTGAGTGGGGAGGGTGGTTTGTGGAAACACATGCCTGCACTTTGAGGATTACTCCAACAAGGCACTGAATGGCTGTGTGAGGGTAGCAAAGTTACTGATTACACTATGTTGTATAATTGAATCACAAGGGAGCATATGCTCAGTGTTTGTTTTCCAGAGCTGTGCTGGCACCTGGTTAACAACAAGCTGTTTGACCCCAGGAAGCTTGCTGAAGAGACAGACCTCTGGAGCAGTACCAGAGTGTCCAAAAAAGTATCTGGAGGCGACTCCCATAGGGTGGTCAGTGTTCCCACCAGAAGAAAGAGGGGGAAAAAAACTAAAAATAAGGAATTTTGTAAGGCCCCCAAAATCATTCTCAAGGGAGTAGTGGTAACCAGTCCCAGTGTGAGTCTGAGAAGAAGGTGTTTTTTGATAAGCAGTCCGGGAGATTGGTACCCAATATACTGAGAGCTACAAACATGGGCACGATAAGTGCAACACCAAATCTCCGAAGAGGGTACAGCCCTCCCCCACCCCCACCCCCCCCACCGCTGGGCAGACACCTGGGTTGGTGAATGTTGAGCTCAGGGAGGAGATGGTCCCAGTTAGCTTTGGGGAAAAGACATAGGTAATCCAAGTTTCCGTGGGTGTTAAGGAGAGGGTGCCAAAAGCCCATATGTCTGCCAATACTTCTAAGTACAGGCAGTAGGTCATCATTAATAGGCAATGAGTGGAGGCTCTGAGAGACACAGGAGCCAATGTGAGCACTGTGAATTGTAGTTGGTGTCCTCATAGCAGGTCCCCCCTAAAACATTGCACCAAGCCATAGTTGCCAACAATCATGGGAGCCATCTACCAGTTGCTCTGGGTCAATTTCAGTGGGATGGGTCTCAGGTTTTGTTGAATGTAGCTGTGAGCTCTGCCATGCCTGCAGATTGTGTGTTGGACAAAGACCTGGAGCACCCTATCTGGAAGGAGGTAGAACCCACTTGTAAATATTGAGATTGCCTGAATGGATCTATATGACCACAAGGTCGAGGGCTGCCCGGTAAAAGAGTGTGTCTGGAGCCTGGAACAATGGCTCAGACAGCTGCCAAGTAGAGGGGCATGGGAAACCAGCCCCTGAAGTTCCCATGGTCGGGGTTTATGGGGCACCTGAGGAGGATGCCTCTGAGCCAACTGGGGAGGACATCACCACCCTGGGTGACCTGCCTGAGCTTGCTGGTTGGCAGTAATTCTACAAGGTGCAATTCTATAAGGTGCAAAAGGAGTGCCCTCTCTAGAGGGCTTAAGGTGATAAGCTGAGGCCCAAGCTGCAGGTGATACTTCTGGAGATCGCCTGATCTATTGGGAGAATGACCTCCTATATAGTGAGCCTAAGGTCCCTGGCTCTGGTGCACCCTGTGTGCTGGTGGTCCCCCAGTGTTACAGGCCCTTCCTACTGGCTTTGGCTCATGATATCCCAGGACATGTGTGGCAAGAGAAGACCCTTTGCAAGGCTTGTTGCCCACTTCTATTGGTCCAGGATAAAGACAGCCTCAGATGCCTTCTGTTGGTCCTGTCCCACCTGCCAGGCCAGTGGCAAGTCAGGGAAAAACAGTAAAGGCTATCCTGACACAATTACATGTCTTTGGCACTCTCTTTGAGCCAGTGGACATTGACATCATTCAACCCTTGGACCCCGAGATAGGTTTAGGCAACAGATTCATTGTGGTCTCAATGGACCACCCAATCCACTACCCAGAGGCCATCCCTCTGAGGTCAGTGACTGCACCTGTGGTGGCCAGGGCACTGATGGGGATTGTTACCCCTGTGGGGATCTGCAAAGACATAGGGGGTCATTATGACCTTGGCCGGCGGCATCAGCCGCCCGCCAAGATCTGACCACCATGCAGCCGCCAATGTGGCCGCACCCCCGCCGCGGCCATTTGGAGATCCCCGCTGGGCTGGCGGGCGGAAACCTGGTTTCCGTCCGCCAGCCCTGCAGGGATCACGGCCACAACATAGGAGCCGGCTCCAAATGGAGCCGGCGGTGTTGCGGCAGTGCGACGGGTGCAGTTGCACCCGTCACGCTTTTCACTGTCACCCCCCAAAACAAACGGTCTTGTGGAGAGATGCAACAAGACCTTGTAAAGCATGCTAATGGGCCTATCTGAGGCCATGAGGTGCAAGTGTGTCATCCTTCTGTCTTGCCCACTTTTTGTCTCCATGGAGGGGCCACAGAAGGAAGTAGGGTTTAGCTCCTTTAAACTCCTCTATAACCTCACTGTTAGGGGACCTCCTAGCCTTGGAAGAGAGGGGTGGGAGCAAGTGCTCGGGAAACCACCTCAGGATATGGTCAGCTACATGCTGACCCTTTGCAACCAGATGCACCTCTTCTGGAAAAAGGCTAAAAGTAAGCTTGAATCTAGTCAAGAGGTTGTGAAGCTCTACTATATACAAAAGGTCACTCTGGTGGAGTTTCAGCTTGGCCAGAAAGCATGGGTTATGGAGCCTGTGGAGCCCAGAGGTCTCCAGGATTGCTGAACAGACCCATATGAAGTGAAGGAGTGGACGGAGGAGTCAACTTACTTTGTGGATCTCAAGACCTCTAGAAATCCATAAGGGTGCTCCACATGAACCACCTCAAACAACACTCTGAGAGGTCCAAAGTAAGCATGCTCCTGGTAACAGAAGAGGGAGTGGAAGAGGAGAACGATCTTCTGCCTGACCTATCTGACCAGGAACATGATGGGTGAGTAGAGGGTGTCAAACTGTCCCCTTCTCTGACCCCAGAGCAGCAGAGTGACTGTCTCCAGTTAAAGGAGCAGTTCACTTCTCTGTTCTCCTCACCACCGGACTCACACACCTATGCATCTATGACATACACACTGAAAATGGCCCACCTGTTAAAAAACTAATTACATGTTGTCACACAAGTTGAGGGCCAGTACTATGGTGGAGTGGTCTCCAGAATGCTGGTGGTAGGGGTGATTGAGCCCTCCAATAGTCCCTGTGGTGCTGATACCCAAGGCTCCCCCACAATGCGCCACTCTAAAACCGAGGTTCTGAGTGGACTACTGGGGTCTCAATTATGTCATGAAGACTGACACACACCGCTTCTCCCGTGCTGATGAGCTCATTGACTGGCTGGGCACTGCCAGGTTCCTGAGTACCTTTGACCTTACATCTGTATACTAGCTGCTCTGACTGAGGGGTCAAAAAAGAGGTCAGCATTCTAAATCCCAGAGAACAAGCATTGTGGTTGCTGCTTGACCAGGGCTCACATCCCAGTCAGCCAACAACCTATTTTCTTTCATACCTGCACCAATTGTATCCAAGATGAGGGCAACAGCTAAGCCTTCCTTAACTCCTTAACTGCTGAGACTTTTCTACCCCAGTGGTGAGCCCTTTTTTGACTATTACGGGTACTTCATGCTTATACTTCCATAATCTTTTTACATATAAGCTATCCACACCAAATATGTGTCTTTCTTCCCTAACATCAGAGGGATTCTAAGTAAATTGATGGTTTGTGAATTCTCATGAAGGGGTCCCAGAAAATAGCCAATAAAAAGCCAAATTTTGGAGGAAATAGGAAAAAATAGCTGCACAAGAAAGTGTCTGTTTCTTTCCTAAAAATGGCATCAATGAAATGTTTCCCTGTGCTAAAATAAACATCTTCCCAGCTTTCAGGAAGAAGAAGAACTGAATGTAAAAAAAAAAAAAAATTACCACACTTTTTTTTTTCTTGAGGACTTTTTGACAACTTATTAGCTTCTGGAAAATAGTGCCTTAGATATACAGAACTTAGCAAATGTTGAAAACCTTTTCCTCGGTTTCAGCTTGGCAGGTCCTTTCAGTGATGGCTAACTTATTAATTGTCTGGTACAGCTAAACACAAAGTCTGAATCCTATTACTAGGCACGAATTGGAGGATTTGAGTGTAATATATGGAATGGTTATGCAACCTTACCATAGAATACATTCTCAAAAACTGTCTCAGTCCAGTGAGACTCAACCCTGGGTAGCTATGTCTTCAAGCAGCAAGGCTTAAACAGAGTAACTAGTGTAAAGCATTGCAAATCTGGAAAGAAATTCATTTGAACATGGTAATGATATTCTGCAAGTTACATTTTACATGCATGCATCCATATATGATGTTTGTAAGTTTTTAAATAAATATCAAAATAATATCCAATCTGGACACACAAATATAACGAGAAACTGTAAGAAAACTAAAGCAACTCTATTCAGGGCACTGAAAATTATGAAAGAGATTGTCTATATCTTTTCTTTAAGTAATGTAGCTGTTTTTGATTGTGAGAAACTATTAAAACAGACAATTGCCTCTAAAACTGATACCCCCATTTCATCTCAAATGGATTCGTCTTACCCTAGTAATAGGACTGTGCCAGACTTTTCGAGGGGAAATGATAAGAACATTGCCAGGTTTTTACAAAAAGATATGGGCCCCAAGAAAAAAACTAGTGTAAAAATTGAGAAGAAAGTGAAGAAACAAATATGTTCAACAGATCCCTAGCGAGTCATAAAGTGCAAATAAGATTGGTGAATGACAACGATAATCTGGTTGTTAATATGTGAAACAGAATCGTTATGGATGTTGAAATAATTTATTATCATGAGGACTCTCTCTTTTTTCCAAACATTAACACTGTTTACTTATTTTCAGGGCTGATCTATTAAAATGTAGGTGTGAATGCTACAGTTTAGTGAGCAAAGAATAACAACTTTTCGTTCTTGAGACTTGGAAACATTACTGTGTGTTTCACACCTCAATATTTAAAGGAAAGAGTTTTGATAGTAAGTAGACATTATTTTAAATAGTTTAGTTTTCCTACAAAAGTTCTGAAAGGGGCATTCTTGCTTTCAACCTCACAGCCAGAAATTGGAGAGGTAAGCATGTCCAATGCTGAGATTCTTTTTTAGAACAAAATAGTCCAACAGAAACTCATCTAAATTACATAAAGAAACCTGAATCCTATTGAGGAATGATGACACCATTATTATGAAATCCCTGGAAATGTACATTGTGACACTGACAACTATTTGGAATGTTAGTAGAAAGTTAGAACACTGCAATCAGCCACTTTGCTGTTCTCTGTACTAAAAATAATTACCTTCTTTATTAGATGGGGATGATCACAAACTGACTTCCATGCTGGTCAGAGTGTGGAGCTGTAGGATTTGGGGTGTGAGTTTTGTAAATCCATAGCTGCCTGCTCTCCATCACTAATGGCTGGCTCAATCTTTGAGGTGTTTTCACAAACAATTCAGCCTCCCTGCCGAAAATTTCCAAGTTCAGACTAGGGGCCTGATTTAGAACTTGGCTGATGGTTACTCCATCACAACGATGACTGATATCCTGGCCGCCAAAATCCAAATCCCATTATGTCCTGTGGGATTTAGTTTGTGACAGACGGGATATCTGTCACCTCTGTGATGGAGTAACCCATCTGCCTAGTTCTAAATTAGGCACTTAAGGCCTCATTATGAACACTGTTTCCGCCCGCCGGCCCTGAGGAATGTTCTTTATTGGGCCACTGGGGTCCTCAACAAGCTGACGGTGTGTGTTCAGACCACCAGCATGAACATAATGAGGGCCTTAATCTCTTTTTTGCGAGTTGAAAATCTCCAGCGGAATGAAAGCTGAAAGTTGTAGCTGATGAGGGCTCCTAGACGCTGGATACCCCTTTTAAGAAGGACCACTGAACAGGATTTTCTGCTGTGGAAAGGAACCAGGTAGGAGCTGCAGTGACGTCAGGAACAACCAGGCATGCACCTTGGGCAGATAGGCATGTAGGTTGGCCCCAGTCTCCTCTTGGTTCTCAAAGCAGTTTTTAGCAAAAATTTGTAAAGTCCCAAGTTTTAGATTCTGACCATCTGGACACATTTATCACCACTAACAGGGGTCCGGACTAGGGAAGCACCACTTTGAGAGTTTGAACCTACTCAGGCTGGGCCCAGGTGCAGGTTCAAGATAGTTGAAACCTTTTCTGTCCCTAAGATTCTGATCAAGGCAGCCAGATAGCCTTTGGAGTCACTCTGGTAGTCTTGAGTTCAAGCAGTGGAACAGGACTCAATCATCAGGGCAACCCTCTGAAGGTTCAAAGCAGGCATCAGGTAGTAGAGCAGTCATTCCAGTTGCAGCAAAGCAGTCTTCTGAAGTACAAGGCAAGTCAGAGCAGCAGCCAGACCTCACAGTCCTTCTGCAGGTCCAGAAAGAGAACTGAAGAGTGGGTTTTAGAGTCCTATTTCTATACCTACTGCCTTCTTTGAAGTAGGAGGAGCTTCTAGAGAATCTCCTTTCAAGTGCTTCCTGCTTCCCCTGTCCTGGCTTCAACCAGGCTACCTGAACAATGAAGTGGTAAGATGTAATTTGTGGAAAGACAGGGCACAGCCTATTAATATGCAGGCTATGCCGAGCTCGGCCCACATCTTGCCAGTGATGGCCTAATCCAGGCACACCTAATCCTTTTATTGTGTGGCTATCTGGGAGGAATAAACAAAGTCCAACTGCTATATACACTCTGTCATGAGACCCAGGATCAGGCTGCAGACAGGCATAAAATAGCTAGGGCAGGAAAAAGCAAACTTTCTAAAAGCTGTGTTTTCAAAATTGTAACTTAAAATCCAACCTTACTATTAAAGAGGATAATAAATTAAAATTACTTAGATACCAAACATGAAATTGTTACCTATTCGTGTGAGAAAGTAAGTTACTGGTTGAGGGGGGGAAACTCTACTCAAGCAAGAGCCACAATCCTTGTCAGGGTGAAGTCACTAGAAAACCCCATATTAAACTGTATTCAACCCTCTTGTAGCTTGGAAGAGAGCAATCAGTCTTAACCTAAAGGCAGCGTGTAAAGTATTTATGAAGCACTTCAAACAGAAAACACACCACAAGAAAATCCAACACCAATTTAGAAAAATACATTAAACTTTGAAAAACAAATGTAGGAAAACAAGTTTTTTTGAAGGTTTTCCACCCACTTTTTGTCGCCATTTTGTCTACTAGCTGCTGTGTTTTTGACTAACACCATGCACTGAAGCCTGCTAATCTGGGCCCAGGGCCAGTGGTCTCTCACTAAAACTGAAGTGTGAATTGGTACCCTCAATTGCCAAGGGATTTAACATTCTTATAAGTCCCTGGTAAGTGGTACCACTGGTACCTAAGGCATGTGAGTGAGTTAAAGGGGTTACCAGGGCCTTAAGCATAATGTGTGCCTCCCTGACTGACTCAAGAAAATATCTGACAACAGGCCTGCCATTGCAGACTGTAGGAACAGTGCAAACTGTTTCAACTCAACTTTGCCCTCACTGTGTGTGCCAAGAACAAAGCACTGCTTTTAATATATGCCAGTCACCCCTAAGGTAGGCCTCCTAAGTCCAGGAGGGTGGGTGCATCATATTAAAATTGTGGATATATAAGTGCAAGCTTATATGACCCTATAGTAGTCTCTTTAGATTGAGGGCTACTATAAGTGCCCCTGGGCCATAGATATCTGAAGTATGTCATGTTTGTTATCCAACAACTAGTCTCATTAAATCTGACTTGAACCTGAAGTCATATTTAGTGCTACATGCACTCGGGGCTACCTTAGAGGTTGCCCACCTGGTTGCCCTAGCATTTCCTGTGTTCCAGCTGACAGCCTGTAGCTGCTGCCACCAAGGCAGGAATCTGACCCCCTGCCGGAGGTGCGAATACTCCCAGAATTCACAAGCAAAGGCATGCCTTGTTGTCACCTTCCTCCCTGGTAGGATGGCTACTGAAGTGCCACATCAAGGCAGTGAGCTTCAAACACTTGATGGGTTCTAAGGATGGGTTCTGCCATTTTGAAAAGTTGCAAAATAGGGACACCCTAGATGTGGTTACATCATGGGCAACTTAGCTGCTGGAGCTAGTAGTCCATTGGCTACGTGTCCCCACACCCATAATACCCTGAAACCAAGGATGTAAGGGACACCTCTGTCACTCGATCTGATTCAACTCTAACAAAAGGACAAAGAAGAGACCTTTTTTTGTGATGCGAGCACCTGCACAAAGCAAAGGCACAATACTTTGCACCTACAGCAACTCTCCTGCAATTGCACAACTATGACTCATCCTGTACTGGAGACTGGCTCCAAAGCAGAGAGAAAACACTCTGAAAGCCAAAAGCAGCTCCAGAATTCCCGTGGACTAGAGGAACTAGTTCTCTGGAGCCAGCAGGTAAAAGCACACTCCCAGAACCAATGAATCACTGGTTATTTGGCCCACCAAGGGAACTCTTAAAAGTAAATGGTCTAGTGAATTGTCCAGAAAGTTTCAGATCGCAAATGTTTTCCCTCGGTCTCCAAGATGTTAAGTTAACTGTATGCTGTGTTTTCTGCTATTAAGGCTAGTTGCTGGTCAGCCAGGCTATCACTACCTTTGCTTGACACTTACTCTTGAGGAAACACCACAGCACTTACAACCATTCACCTCAGTGGCTCCAATGTTGAGTTATTGCATCTGTTTCCTTACCATCACCGTCTAAAAGGTAAAATCCGCACCCGCAGCTGCTTCAGCACTAAGGACAGCCAGGGCTAATCACCGCCTGAGCAGTACAAGCCAGGTAAAGTTGTATTGCCTGATGAGCCTTGGTCTTGGGACCCACACCAGCTTAATCTTTAATGGGTTCCCAGAAACTCAGCCTGCAAGTAACCTAGTGTTTTCCCAGCAACCACGGTTCCCGCTTTCAGCAGCAAGGACAGCCAGACAACTCTGCACCCTGGCCCTACAAGCCAGGTAAAAGTATACTGACTGCTGAACCCTGGTACTGGGACCAGCGTAATCTTAACTCCTAGTGGTTTCCACTAGACACAGCATGTAAGTGACCCATTGTCACTAGGTGTTTTCTACATTCACCGCAATGTTAAAGTTTGACAGTAGTGAGCTGCACTGATTTATTTTTTCTTCTAAAATCCATAACTCTGGTTATACGCATGATTGTGTCATTTTGGTGTTTACATATGCATAAAAATTGCTCTATTTTTATATGTTTTTGTTGAATTTCTTTTGAGTCTTGTCAGTTACTTATACTCCATGCTGCCAGGCTGAAATGCTGAACACATGTTCCTCTAGTAAAGCCTGAGTGCTCTGTGCCACACCACCAGGACTGAGCTGGGGATTTATTAGTGTAAATCCAAAGGACACAGTTTTGGGTATTTTGTGAGTGTTGCATAGTGAGACCTAACCAGCCTCACTGCATAATACTCCACTTTCCTACAATAAATCAAGACTGAAATGACAAAAAAAAAACAATAGGTATATTCTGGGATATGCAGTTTTGAAGATTTCAGAGAAAATAATGCCAAAAAGCACAAAGTGCCAATTGTGGGCATCTAGTCATCTCGGACTAGGAAAAAGTCACAAATTGAGGCCAACCTCAATGGTAGGCTGGCTGGCTACAGGGACCCAGTTAGGTCTGCTGGACACAGCACCTTAATTCTGTTTGCAAAGAAATGCACAGCCCCATGTTGAGCATGAGCTGGACAGCAGAGGCAATATGGGATCCGGGCATGGAGATGCGTTGTACAATTGCAGTTTGTAGGAGCTGCAAAGTGCAATAAAATGCTGCATGGAGATGAGTTGCATAGCGGTGGTTCAAATGGACTGCGTTGGGCTAGGCAATGTCCTTGTTTGGAGATGCGTCACACAGTGGCAATTCTGATTGACTGCGTTAGATGAGGCAATGTCATCAACAAGGCAGTGTCAGCTCCTATGCGCTGCTTTGTGCAAGGTGATGTCCCTGTTTTGAGATCTGTCACACTGCGGGGGATTCTGATCCACTGCGATGGGCAATGTGAAGTCCTTGCATCAGGGAATTATGCACAGAAGAGGCAATGCTTTGGTTCTGAGGGTGATGCTTCAAGCAGCAGAAGCAATGTGTCAGTTCTGTGGGAGATGCACCCCAGAGGGAATGATTTTGTTCTGCTGATTCTACAGATAAGCTGGCAGACCACCTTTAGAACCACTCCCTAGAGCCCAAGACTGGGGTGCTACCACTTGGGAGGGAAGGACTCACATATGGAAGAGCCCAGGTGATGGGTGCAAGGTTGTTCAATGCATGTAATGTCCCTGAGGCTTCTGATCAGGATGCAAGTCGACTAGCCCTTGGACTCACTCTAGAGTCCTGGGTTTAGAGAAGGCGATCCATTCCTTCTCACTCAGTCAATAGGGCAGCAGGACAGCAGCCATTTGGGGCAATGGTCTAGCAGAGTGGCAGTCCTTTCAGTAGCACAGCAGTTCTTCCTGGTGAAGTCCATGGGTCCAGAAGTGTAGTAAAGAATTTGTTGTAATGAAACACCGATGCAAGGAAGGCAATATAAAGGGAGATTTATTGACATAAGATTATCCAACCCATAAATCGATCCGTGCTCCGTCTCTCTCCTCAACCGATCTCACAGTTCAACCGTCCCCCACCTGGAACCTTCACGTCTCCAGGCTCCAGAATATTGATCCTGGAACTCAGGAGAATGTGAGGTTCCAGGCCTAGCTCAAGCTAGTAACAAGAACATCACAACACATCCCCTTCCCTTACATTAATAACTCTATGCCAATACAAGAATGCCAAAGGAGGAAAAATACAGTGTTAAAACAGAAATACAACAACAAAAAGTCAAGATATATAGTCTTTCATCCAGACTGGTTTGGAATGTAATCTGGATGAAACATTAGTACGTGGTAACTCTTTAGATATCCCCAAGAAACGATTTTCTTTCAAATCTTTCAAGGTAGAGGAACCCTGCGTACCCGTCCATCTCGTAATTCTGGACATGCTCCATGCATCCCCATTATCGAGAATCACAATATTTTTCTTTACTGTTCTGATACGGAAGGGACCTTTGAACGATGTTTTACCTTTGGCTTTAAAACACGGGTTCTTCACCCACACCAGATCACCTACCCTCCACATCGCTTTAGCAACACAATGCTTAGCATCAAAATGCAACTTGTAATTACGTTGGTACTCCTCTCGGAGACCGGGTGCTTTATCAAATTTTTCCTGATCCAGATCAACCCGAGCTAAAGTGGTACTGAACCATGCTGGGAACAATTTAGTACAACCCAACCTTCCCCTCATGTACTCAAAAGGAGTTATATTTGTAATACTATTTGGAGTGTTACGATGTGCCCACCACAAATCTCTCAGAAGATTAGCTAAGGGAGTCCTGCTTCCAATAGCTTCTTGCACACAAGCTTTCACCATTCTATTCATACGCTCTGCTAAACCATTGGCTTGTGGCAGATACAATGCTGTCCTCAAGTGTACAATAGCAAGGGAATCCAGGAAATGCTTCATGTCATGTGATGTCAATTGTACTCCATTATCCGTAACTAAATGACTAGGTATACCCTCTTTAGAGAACTCTTCATCCAGAAACTCAATTACCGTACGGGTATCAATTGAGTTCACACATTTGGTCACCACCCATTTAGACGCATAATCCACCATAAGTATAACATAACGTTCATTCGGTGGTAAAAGATGGAAAGGACCCATCAAATCTAGTCCTAATTTCACCCAGGGTTTTTCCGGAATCTCAACAGGGGAAAGCGGCGCTCTCACCACAACCTTGCTTTTGTCATTTTGTGCACAACTCATGCAATCTTTTACAACAGCCTCAACCTCACTGTCCAACCCTGGCCACCAATAAATGGCTCTAAGTCTGGATTTGGTTAAACTTCTGCCCAAATGCCCTTCATGAGCCAGATTCAAAATTTTGTTCCTCACCCCTTTAGGAGGTATGGATTTGCTTCCCCTAAATAACTCATTACCATTTAAGGAAAGTTCATCTCTCACATTCCAATAGCCTCTCAAAGAGTCAGGCATGTCCCTAACCTCAGGCCACCCTTTAACAATGAACTCTCCAAGTTTTTGCCTTTCCAAGTCTCTCTCCACTGCCAATTTCCACTCCTCTTCGCTGAGGGTCATCTCTCTAACCCAATTAATAGTAACCTCATCTTCAACCTCCTCACAACTATCCACCGAAGAACGTGACAAATAATCAGCCACAATATTTTTCGGCCCAGGCACATATTCTACAACAAAGTTATATTCTAACAACCCCTCTGTCCACCTTCGTATTCTCGGGGTCAGCCCTTCATTTTTCCTAGGAGAGAAAATTTGGACAAGAGGTCTGTGATCTGTCCTCACCACAAAAGGTAAACCCCACAAGTAAAATTTTAAATGCTTGACAGCCCACATGCAGGCAAGAGCCTCTCTCTCTATGACCGAATAGTGTTGTTCAGCCTCCTTGAGAGATCGTGACGCAAAAGCTATTACTCTCTCCTCTTGACCTACCCTCTGGACAAGAACAGCCCCCAAACCTTTGATGCTAGCATCAGTGTACAAGTACGTTTTTGCACACACATTAAAATGCCCTAAGGTGGGCATCCTCCAACGTTCCAGATATCCCTTCCAACATTTTTTCCATGACTCGTTGGAAACACGCGGCCGCAGAAGCCAGCCCAAAAGGCATCCTCAGAAATTGGTATGCCCCTAAAGGTGTAATAAAAGAGGTGAGATGTCTGGACTCAGGGTGCAAAACAATTTGATGATAAGCTGAGGATAAGTCCAGAACACTAAACACCCTCGACCCACCTACGCACGACAACTCTTCTGTTATATTGGGTAAAGGTTGACGATCTATCCATATGTGCTTATTAAGATCTCTGAGGTCCACACACATGCGGATGCTTTTCCCATTATCTTTGGGTGCCAATACAACTGGGGCCAACCACTCCGAAGATTCTATCTCCTCAATTACTCCGGCATTAAGTAATCTGTCTAGTTCCATTTTGAGAGGTTCCAACATCAACCTAGGTACTCTTCTGACTTTATGAACAACCGGCACTGCATTTTTTTTAAAAATAATCTTGTGTTCAAAATTTGTCAGGCAACCTAACTTCTCACTAAACACACTAGGGAATTCCTTCCAAATCTCCATCAAATCGTCCCCATTGCTTACCACCATAACTTGGTTATCAGAATTGGGATCTAATTTAATACCCATGTCCCGTTGGTGTCGCCATCCTAACAAATTGTTACCACGTTTAGCTACATAGACCTTTCCCATGGTAACTTTATCTTGGAACTGGATCTTCATGACCCTATACCCAATCACCTCTATTCTGGTACCTCCATAACTGACTGGATTGATGTCAGGTTTGACAAGGGAGCCTATAGATGCCCCGAAAATATCCTGCCAGTTCTTATCACCAACCATGGTGTTGGGAGATACCGAGTCTGCTAAAACTGTAACCGTTCTATTATCCAGTTTAATAGTACACTCAGGCATGATCACAGGACCCTCATCTACTATGCCAGTATTGTGCTCAATACAGTCAATCTCCTGCCCCACATATAACACCATCTTGCTGACATCTTCAGTGATAAAATCTATATTGCTTCTATCATTGTTGCAAACTCTAGCATAATGTCCCTTCTTCCCGCACTTCCTACACAATTAATTTAGTGCAAAGCAATTAGGACTATTTGCTGCATGACCTGCATTGCCACAGCGGTAACAACACAAACATTTAATGTCTCTCTTCTTTTCTTGGATGGATGCTTGTGCTTTACTACTACTGTTAACCCTAAGGACTTCTTCCTGGGTCCTAGGTACATGCACAGTAGAGAGACTGTCCCCTTCCGTATGATTCATTTCTTTGATCCAGTTGCTAGTACTCTCCATTCCTTCTGCAATGGCAATCGCCTCTCTCAAGTCAGGGTTCTTTGTCAAAAGTTTCTCTTGAACCTTTTTGTTATTGGTGCAACGCACAAGTTGGTCACGAATAAGAGAGTCTGTAATTTCACCAAAATCACATGTGCGTGCTAATGTGCGTAGGGCTGCTACGAAATTCCCTACACTTTCAGTATTACCCTGAGACCTGGCGAAAAATTTATGTCTTTCTAACACCACATTGAGTTTGGACTCAAAATGTGCAGCTAGGATAACCACCGACATCTCATAAACGTCTCTGGGTTCACCATCCGCCCCACCAATAGACAAAGGTTCCAGGCTGTCATATAGATTTCTGCCTTCAATTCCCAGATTATGTAGAAGAACTGCTTGTTTCCTGGCTGGAGAGAACTTTTCCCCACCAATGGCTATTATATATGAATCAAAAAGATTTTTCCATTGTTTCCATGGAAGAATGGGGTCACCTTTGTCCGATAAGAAAGGAGGTGGTAGTGACATTGTAGGTGTAGCCATGGTAAAACAATGGTCAGGCTTGGAAAAGACATATAACAAAAGTTAGATACAGCCCAGTAGTTAATCAAAACCACTAGAGAAAGTACATAAGTTCATCACAAACGGAGCCGTATAATAATCCACCACTGTAAGCAGAAAAACAAAATTATTACAATCCAGTTTCCTCCTGGGGAACACTTTGCAACTTCCTGGTAAAAACTGTGGCGTAAAAGTTGCAGTCTAGTTGTTTTTTTTTTTTCTTTCGTTCTTTTTTCCTTCCCTACTCTTCACTTCCTGCCGAAACCAGAACAAAAAGAAGCGGTCTAGCTTCTAGATTGCGGTCGTGACGCGAGAATAAGCGTGTTCTCTGTGCTCTCAGCACACAGAGGAGAGCGCGAGGGTGCGTGAGGGAAAGCGCAAGCCTCACCAAGAATAACGGCAGTCCGATGTTCCAAAAATAAAACAAAGCCCCGGAGGCACTCACACGACAGGACCAGACGAAACTTGAACTGACAACCTCAGTCTTCAGGTCCACAAGAAAAGAAGACTGCTGACGGTAGCGCAAATCCAGAATTACTAGAAGCTTCCACGCAGAAGGTAAGTTCGTGGGTTCAGGGTTGGTTGGTGACTCGTGGCCAGTGTTGTAATGAAACACTGATGCAAGGAAGGCAATATAAAGGGAGATTTATTGACATAAGATTATCCAACCCATAAATCGATCCGTGCTCCGTCTCTCTCCTCAACCGATCTCACAGCTCAACCGTCCCCCACCTGGAACCTTCACGTCTCCAGGCTCCAGAATATTGATCCTGGAACTCAGGAGAATGCGAGGTTCCAGGCCTAGCTCAAGCTAGTAACAAGAACATCACAACAGAATTGGGTGTAAGG
Organism: Pleurodeles waltl; assembly: GCF_031143425.1. NCBI lineage: Eukaryota > Metazoa > Chordata > Amphibia > Caudata > Salamandridae > Pleurodeles > Pleurodeles waltl. The sequence goes on along the minus strand of NC_090437.1, from coordinate 758,335,305 downwards.
GTCCAATGTTTATATCTGGTACATACTTTGAAGTAAAGGAAGATTCTAGAGGTTTCATCTCCCTGCAGTGTCAGGCACCCCTTTCCTCCCTGCCCTGGCCCCAGATGGATTGGGATTACAAAAGAAGAGTGGCAAACCCTTTGTGACAGCGCTCAGGCAGAACCTTTGTAATGTCAAGAGTGGTAGGTGACAGTGCCAAGCATTTTCAGAATTGTGACTAAAAATCCAACTTTGCTATTGAAGAGGGCACCAAACTCGCCCTGCCGACCTGCTACCAATTGGAAGTCACCACTTATTAAATGTAATAAGGTATCTCAATGTTAGCCCATGGGAGAGGTAGGACTTGCAGTAGTGAAAAACAAATTCAGAAGTTTTTTGCTAACAGGATATGTACATGTCCAACTTTTTAAGTACACTGCACCCTGCTGTCTGGGCTGTTTAGTGGCTACCATAGGGGTGATATATGTATTAGAAAGAAAGGGGTGGGCCTGGACAAATGTTTATTTCACTAGGTCCTAAGTGGCAGTTTACAAAATAGCCACACAGGCTACACTCGCAGGCTGGGACATGTTTTAAAATGCTACATAAGTAGCCTGCTGCCTTTAGAACTGTGTATACTTCGCCCATGCTAAACGGGGGTACAGTGTGTGTGCTCCCCCTTTCAACATGGTTAAATTGCCATTTTCCTGACTGGTACATATAACTTGAATGTAAGCCCCTAGTTTATGGTGTAGATTGTGCTTTGAAGTTAATTGCTACGATGGACAGTGGCACATATTGTGCCATCCACTACAGTGGCAGTGCAAACATGTCTACAGGCCTACCCTATGTAGCCTGGCTGTTTCAGTGAAAAATCAGCAGTGTGACCTGTCAAAATAACTCTTTTCGACAAGACCTCTCATTTAAATATTAGTAAGTCACCCCTATGTAGGCATTGTAGCTCACAAGGCAGGGTCCATAGTAGTCAAATTGAGGCAATATTTAAAAGTGGGACAGGTAGAGAATTACTATTACCATGCACTTAAAATATAACAAGGTCATAAAATCTATTTTCACTGTGGCAGTCGTAGCTGTCCTGTGCAGGAAAACAGAGTACAGATTAAAAAACTTATATGGTATCTTGGTAATGGAACCAGTTGTAAAAATTATCAAACAACTATTTTTAATAGGTATTAAGCATCTAATTCAATTGTGCAATTAATACATATTAAGAAAAAGTAACTTTTAATAAGTCACTGTGTCTGTGTGAAGTTTCGGGAGGCTAATTTGCATTAAGTCTCCAGCAACTCCCAGTTTGTGGTCAGTCTTGGAAGATATCTGAAAGAGGTGTGTAATTCCTTCCAGGAGCACACAGCAGACTGACCTGAATTGGGAGAAATTACTGTTCTGTGCTTAGTAGAATATGGAGAGTGGGGACTGTGGGCATTCTGTTGACACCAAAGTGTTGTATCCTGCCTGACATGTCTGTTGAGTAACATGTAACACTTTTGCACGCTTGAAAGGGATTGAAAAGGATGCCAGGAAAATTCGGGTATATCCTCAATCTGGTTGCACTGAGTCCTGGTTTTTAAGTGATTCAACTTTAAAAGCGAACTTTAGGAGCTGCTTCAGACACCCTGAAACATTTGCACTTAAAAAACTATGTCAGAAGGTAAAATATTTAACCGAGACAAGCTTAATTGGTGTATATGACCCATGCTCTATCGCAATTGATCCTACATGCTGGTCTGGCATGATCTTAGACTTTTATTGGTGCTTAGAACTTTTTGGATGAATTTCTATGAGAAACTTTTTAAAAAATCATATCTCTGATTCCTCTTAGTGTATTTTTGTTGTTTTTTGTGATTTTATTCTTTCAGTTTTGAAACAGGTGCTCATGGGCAATGATTGTTATCCAGGGCTCAATCCAGTAGAGACCAACATAGGGCCAAGTCTTGGTCCAGGTGCCAGTGGTCAACTGATCACTTCAGGAAAAAGGAACTCTTGAGGGCACCACTTGGTGTTTAGGACTCACTTTTCCTGAAGGCTCCAGCAGGATCTAAGGCAAACCCAGTTGGGTAACTGGGCTACTGGGAACTGTAGGCTTCTTGGACCTTTGAATTCATGTAGCTACACAGGAATTCAGCCAACTGACCCTTAGAATTCACTTTCTCAGTCCTGGTTACAAATAGGAGCAGGTCCACCCCCTCAGATCGCCACACAAATCACAGATAGAAATTCCAATCCTCTTGTGTTCTTCCACAGGACCGCATAAATCAGCATTGTAGTGTTTTCTACACTAGAAGCCGCTCTGACTGACAAATAATATTTGCATTCCTGAACCCAGGAAAAGGGAGCACAAAATAAGATAATAAGAAACATAATTTTATATACTTCCAGGCACAAATAGGCATAAATAGAATTCATGTTAATGATTCACATACAGTGCAAAATGCATGAAAGACTGCATATGATAAAATGCAAACTTGTCAAATTCACTGGATCTGGATCATAATGAGTGTGTCCCCTGCTCAAGCGGTCAATGATTTCCTACCCATGCCTGCAACAGAATGTCCTTCTAAAATACTAGTAATCCTGAAGCAGTATAATGTTATTTAAAAAAATTTGCACTTGTATAGCGCACTACTCACCCGTTAGGGTCTCAAGGTGCTGTACTCATCCCGCTATGGAACCCCTCCTGGCTTTTCCCTGTGAGGTGCCCACTCCTGGGCACCCCCAGGGTGAAACCAGGCATCCAAGCGCTGTTGGGGCCATTGTGGAGATTAAGCAAGCTATTGCCCAGAGTTGCAGAGTGGGACCCATTAATTAGATTAGGCACCGAGGCGAGAATTATCTGGTCCAAGGGTATTTAGCCCAAGACCTGCCAAAGCGGGACTTGAACCCTGGTCTTGAGCCAGATCTCTGCTTCAGGGTCTGCCGCTCTAACCATTGTGCCACACTTATTTATGCCCACTGCTTTAAATGGGTCAGTACTCTCTGCTACTGAGTACCAACACTTCTTTATTTTGAGAGAGAGAGTTCCTGCCCTTCTCAGGAAAAACGTAGTACTTTTAATTGGAGAGTACCAGCACTTTGCGGGAACAAGCAGGTACTCTGGTACAGATTCAACTTACATACATTGAATCCCACACTTCTATTTTTCCATTTCAAGCGCTGTTTATGCCCCTGACAATCCCTTTTCTGCTGCTCTCTACGTCTATGCAGGGACAGGAAATTAATTGGGGAGCCATATATAAACGGCCACCCCACCAAAAGATAAAAAGTCTGGCCTCCTGCCACCCACCCCTACCACCTTCTGCCCCTTCATTCTACCTCCTCACCAGAAGCTGTGCAGTCTGCTCAGCCTTGAACAGAAAGCCAGTCCTGTACTGACATGCTTGCTGAGAGTCCCTATAGCGAAGCCTGAAAAATTCTGGATGATGCAGCAATAATTATAAATAGCTTTTATTTTTACTCTTGCTAAGACATAGAAGTCAATACTCAGACTTAGAAGCCATGCAAAACATCTATTTTTACTGATACTGGTTGTTGTAGTAAAGCAACGGCCTTCTACTGCACCTTGTTTTCGTGTTCCAGTTGATATGTGCAGGTCTTACTGGATCTGTTTAGGTGCGTGTGAATGGCGTTAAATTTGAACAATATACATGCCTAGGTGGAGATTGACTGTGTCAATGCACCACTAGTTAGTTCATTTCGTGACGGCAGTTGATAGATGTGTTGCAAACTTCATCATTTGAGTCTTGATTAGCATTCTAAAGTACATTTCATGTTGTGGTACTGTTATATTAGTTAAGTGATTATTTTGAATACGGCGGGAAATGTGGGGAAATACGATTGGCCTTCGCATTTTTTCTCGTATTCTAACCATGTCCACCGTGACAGCATACGAGTGGTGAAATGTACCATAAATATGTGATTTTGAGAAAAAACAGGGACAATTGTGAGGCGAAAGTGTGGTTCTTCAAACCGATGTTACTCAATTGATTTTCCTATGTCCTCCTATTTAAAGAGGTTGGAACGTGTAATCGCCGAGTGTGGGTAGCGAGAAGTTTTGCCAATAAAAGTGTTTAACTCGATGTCATCCAGTTTTATTTATTTATTAGGTGTGGTGTTGATGGTGAGAATATCATGGGATTAGCTGTTTCTCTTCATAAACTCAGCCATATCTGACGTAGGCAGGAAATTCGTACTACAGGGTCAATTTCCAGAAATGTGCTAAACGCATTCTGCAAGAATGTCAGAGGGCTGCAAAATTAACAGTATGTTTTTTTACTCGACTCACGACTAGAGCAACGTCAGACCCCTGTCCAGGAAGAATACTGTGATGAAAATATACTCCTTTAGAACCAAGACCACAAGTCCCAGAAGGCTGTTTGTTACATGGTAGCCCAGAATTGGTTTCACACTACCTTCTCTGGCAATTAGTAAGGGCGGTAGTAAAATGAATATTTGCATGTTTATTCTTAAAAAAAAAGAAAAGTAACTCACATCTAATTACATTCACCAACTAAAGAGAAATTATGCCACATGTTGCAATTAAAACAACATGTGTTGCAATTAAAACAGCACTTTGGTGCCTTTTGTTCCAAGATCCGTATGTAAGGCTAACATTGTGGAGTTGGTAAACGATCCTGGAATCAACATGGAATCGAGAACTTGGGAAGGAGGGCAGAGCTTCTGTCAAGTGATGCATGTTTCACTCCATGTGCTCTTCGTTTCAGAGGAGAAGGAAGCAAATCTTACCTTTCAAGACCTTTTAATATAATGAAAACAAGAGTTATTAACATGGTTACATATTTTATTTCTGATCTTCCTGTGCACGCCTGATGAAAAGGTCTTGTTATGAGTCCAAAGATGGTAAAGAGAGCTGGATCATGTGCGTTTTCCTGGTTGATGATGTGACTGCTGGCTGCGGAAAGAATCTGCGGCCTAGTCACTTTCCTTTGGTGGCGCAAGGAGTCCAGATCTTTACCAAAAGATGCGTTTTTCCAGAATCTATCATCCGCTGATGCGGAGTCGTTAAATCTGCATGAGCAAATAATGTGAGGAAAATAGCTGATAAGCAGAAAAAAGTATAAAGAGACTGCATGTTGTTAGTTGTGATAGGATTATCCATTGGTGTCGGGTAACACTGCATGCGGCCTTCACAAAGCCCGTGGACGTGATTTAAACATTAGCAAATGTCATTTCGAATACATCTGTGCACCATTCCTGTCCCATCTCATGTGATTAACTCTTCTGTTTTTTTGACCAAAGAAATATTTGCTGTCTTTCATTGTTGAATATTCTGGTTCGCAGCAGCAACTTGTGTATACAACACTGCTTAGAAGCAAAGAGAAAAAAATCTTTACATTGCCACTAAGTTGTTATCTTTTCTTGCTTTAAATCTCATCTCGTTTTCTAAAACTGTATCAGAATAGAAACAGTAGCCTTGAAATTTTAATTTTTAACAACTCAAATATGCTAGAACTGTACAGCAACTCTTGAAGTCTAAGAACATGGAAAGTTGTGAGTAGCTTCATGATAAACTTGAACATTGTTTCCCGAACTACACTAATGTTTTGAAAATGTGCTTGCATATGATTACACATATGTCTGGAGTAAATTTCAGATTTCTGCCGAATTGCAAGGCATTCCACGAGTACTTCTGAAATCAATGATTGTCACAGTTTTTTAATGAGTGTTACTGTAATTCTTTTATGAATTGCATTTATGCGGGAGGAAATATTCATGTCTATATTTGCTCAAGCCAAGTACCAGATCAAAAGAAAATATGCTTGCCAGCTTTTTTATTTTGTTTCTCATTATTCAGAATGTGTCTACATAGATAAACCACCTTACCTACACTGCTCCCTATTTTGGAGTGTTCCCTTTCCAACCTTGTGTACCTATTTAGTGGGGCTGTGTGAAATTTACGTAATTTGCTTTCGTGTAATTATGCAAAATTACAGAAAATTCATACAGAATTACAGGTAACTACATGAAATGCAAATCTGTCATGTGACTCTATATTTCAGAAATTGATTCTCGCATCAATTTTTGGCACATGGATGCGTTCAAATATGAGCACCAGGAACACAAAGCAAGCATGTTTTGTTGTTTTTCTCCTTTTTCTGTAACTTTTTACTGCAAATTGTGTCACTTGATGTACTTTTTTACCATGATTGATGCCTAATTAGGCAAAATAGTGTAATGGTTTAATTTTGGGAATTTTGCAAGACAAGCATAAGCGAAATTACACAAAGCGTAATTTAAATTTCACCACGGTCTACAATTTAGTCTGCGTCTCACAGGAGTAAATCTCTATTGGAAAGGACCATCTTTTCTGTGTTATTCCCCCAGATTTTTGCCTTTTTGGCTGAATCAATTTCGATTGACCAATGACTCTGGGCACTTTACTCTTGCTAACCAGTGCTCTTCATTTTAAACATGGTAAAATTGGCATACACCTAATTGGCACATGTATTTTAAATACAAGTCCCTATTACATAGGACTACAGGAAACTAGGGCCTGTAACTACAGGCTACAAGTGGGCTGCAGCAACACTGCAAAACATGTCTATGGGCTTGACTTTGCAACCTGTTTGTAGAGTTTTAAACTGCTGCCAGGCCGAAACCATCCTAAACCATTCAAATTATTCTGGAAAGTGTTCCCTTAATGCTCAAAAGATTGCGGAAGACTCTAACAGAGCAAACATTTGCCAATCAATTTGGTTTCACGACAAATGACACCACTAAATTCCTCTCTGATCAAATTCAATTACTAAATGTTGTTATTATAAACTTTCTGGATGCGCTGGAAGTGAATAAGCTGAAGAGGAATTCCCCCCGCCGGAAAAATGGTACACAGCCGAACAGAGAGCAATGAAAAGAAAGTGTAAAAACCTTAAAAGAAGGTGCAGGTCCACAAGAAATACAACAGAGCACGTAAAAAATAAGAAAGAGCAAAACATATATTACAAAGCCCTGGAAAGAGCTGAGACGGACTATTTTATCCACTGAATTGAAGAGAATCGTAGCTCTTTGAAGGAATTAGTCAAAACTGTGAAGGAACTCACCCAGCCCACCTGCTGTTCTCAATCAATTCCCCATACAGAGTCATTTTGTGAGGAATTCAGGAATCTTTTTACAGACAAAATGTAAAAAATGTACTCATCCTTTGAGAAGCAGCCCCTTTTTTCTGAGGTGGCACAGGCTTCCTTCGTCCCCCACCCCGATGCTGAGGCTGAGCTGGGATTCTTTGAACTAGTATCTGAAAATCAGGTTGCTCAGATGATTGAAGTCTTTGGTTGACCTTACCCTCATTTTATTTATGCTCAATTAACTCTGATCCTAGTCCCTTATATTTCACATATTTTTAATCGATTCCTGGCAGAGGCAACTTATCCACAGATTTAAAAGGAAGGTGTACTTTTGCCTCTGGCTCAAAAATCTGGCATTGATGTTTCAATTCTATCAAACTATCGCCCTATATCTCTCCTTCCCAAAATGTATAACATTTTAGAAAAATTGACGAATAAGCACTTCACCAATTTTTTTTCAATTCTTTTCAGCCAGGAGAGAGGGACTACGAGTCAGAGGTGCACTGGAGGCTTGGAGGTGGCCCCTGCATCATTTGGCATACAATTGTAACCATTCTGAATTTGCTGGGAACATTTTGTATAACATGGTGGCTGGCATCAGACACACCATGGACATTGGAGTGTTACCTTAGGGTTATTTGTATCCACCATGATTTCTATCTTGTCTTGGGAGTATGGACACATTGCGATATGTAGGATGTGACTAAATGAGAGGGGAGCACACAGCACCTGTATGTGTGACCAACAGATTTCAGGCCCTGAGCAATTTGGATTGTAATGATTGACAGAAAGTTCCTTCAAAAACTTCAGTTCAGGTTGAGGCTAATACAGAGCCTATGAGAGCTCGTTGTCCACAGAGGTCTAGTATTAATTCAGTTCCCTCCCTGAAAGTAGTCACCTGGAATATTGCAGGGATTAATAATAAAAGAAATGATGAGGAATGTCTCAGTACATTAATGGGTATTTGTTGGACTTTTTTGCTCATGCAGGATCCTCCCTGATCTTTTTGCCTCCTGCCTCCTATTTTTTCTGACCTGTTGGCTTTTGAACTCTGAGCACTTTACCACTGCTAACCAGTGCTAAAGTGCATATGCTCTCTGTGTAAATTGTATGTGATTGGTTTATCCATGATGGGCATATTTGATTTACTGGTAAGTCCCTAGTAAAGTTCACTAGAGGTGCAGGGCCTGTAAATCAAATGCTACTAGTGGGTCTTCAGCACTGGTTGTGCCACCCACACGAGTAGCTCTGTAATCATGTCTCAGACCTGCCACTGCAGTGTGTGTGTGTGTGCAGTTTTAACTGTAAATTCGACTTGGCAAGTGTACCCACTTGCCAGGCCCAAACCTTCCCTTTTCCTACATGTAAGGCACCCTAAGGTAGGCCCTATGTAGCCCCAAGGGCAGGGTGCAGTGTATGGTTAAGGTAGGACATAAAGTAATGTTTTTTATATGTCTTGACAATGAAATATTGCTAAATTCGTTTTTCACTGTTGCAAGGCCTGTCCCTCTCATAGGTTAACATGGGGGCTACCTTTAAATCTGATTAACGTGCAGATTCCCTTTGGGAGCGGATGGACATGTGGAGTTTGGGGTCTCTGAGCTCACAATTTAAAAATGTATCTTTTAATAAAGTTGATTTTAAGAGTGTGTGTTTGAAAATGCCACTTTTAGAAAGTAAGCATTTTCTTGCTTATACCATTTTTGTGACTCTGCCTGTTTGTGGATTCCCTGTCTGGGTCACTTTGACAGTTGGGCTGGTTGCACCTCACACTAGACAGTGACACAAAAGGAGCTGGGGTGTAGGCTGCATTTCCTGATGAGCCATCTGTGCTAGGAGGGAAGGGAGGAGTGGTCACTTACACCTGAAAGGGCTGTGCCTGTTCTCACACAATGTCATCTCCGACCCCCTGGTGAGTGTCTGGGGCCTGGCCTTGGCAAGGCAGGATTTCACATTCAAAATTGACTTTACTTTGAAGTAGGCCTACTTCAAAGGAAAAATTGGGTATAAGAAGGGCACCCAAAACCACAGACTGTAGAACACTTCTGGAAACAAGAGGAACCTCTGCCTGGAGAAGAGCTGAAGAGCTGAGGAAGAAGAGCTGCCTGTGACTGTGCTTTGTGGAGCTATCCTGCAGTTGCTGCTTCTGCCAGAGTAAGAGGACAAAGACTGGACTTTGTGTGCCTTCCATCTTGTGAAGAAATCTCCAAGGGCTTGATTTAGAGCTTGCCTCCTGTTGTTTGAAGTCTCAGAGACAGCAAAGACTTCTCTCTGCCAGCACCTGGAGACTCTGGAGAGACTCCTGCTCTGACAAGTGGTGCCCTATCCAGTCCCTGGGCCCTTGAAAGGAAAGCTGGTGGAAATCCAAGGAAATCAACTTCGGACGACTTCGGACCAGTGCCGCTGCTGAATCCGGTGACGCCGCCTGCAACCGACTCCGTGATCTTTGCTGGAACGCGACGACCTTCGCAGGCCGGATGCTGCAGCAGCCCAGCTGAAGTCCGCGACTCCGTGGAAGTCGCCGCACCATGTCGTGACTGACGCTGCCCGAAGTCCGCGGATTCAACGTTTCGCACAGATGCCACGATCCCCGACTTCGCGCATCGACTTGTTTTCACTCTTCACAAAAAGTACTGTACTTGGGGGTCTACGCGACTTCGTGTCCGGCGCCGCTGGTGTCGGCTTGTTGGGAACGACTCCGTCACAACGCCGTGTTAACACCTCATCAAAGCATTTTGTGTTTCTAAGCGCTATTTTTGAGTTTAATCTTTAAAAATTCATAACTTGACTTGTGTATGTCGGATATTTGTCGTTTTGGTCTTGTTTTGTTTTGATAAATATTTCCTATGTTTCTAAACTGGTGTTGTGTCATTTTGTAGTGTTTTCATTAAGTTACTGTGTGTGTTGGTACAAATACTTTACACCTAGCACTGTGAAGTTAAGCCTACTGCTCTGCTAAGCTACCAAGGGGATAAGCAGAGGTTAGCTGAGGGTGATTCTCTTTTACCCTGACTAGAGTGAGGGTCCTTGCTTGAACAGGGGGTAACCTGACTGTCAACCAAAGACCCCATTTCTAACATTGGTGATCAGCGGTTGGGATTTGTATTTGTATTTGTACTTGACATACAGTGATTAAGTGTACACTACTATTTTGAGTGCAGACCACTCCGTGACCACATACTACTTGTTTGGTGATCTTTTGCTTTTTCTCTTTGGGACTCCTTTTTGTTCTACTTCCATGATTTTGCTAATCCCTTGACTGATTCTTTTTGTTTCATTCTTGATGAGTTGTGGTTTGAAAGCTCTGATTTCGTACGTTTTGAGCATACCCCACAATGGGACTTACTTGGGAGTATAATTGCAGATAATAACCTGCAGCATATTAATGATGATACGGAGGGAGTAGAAGTCCCAACATTTAGTAGGAGGGCCTGCAACTCAATAATTAACCACATTTTAATATCCGTTACTCTGGTTTCTTGGGTCATGATCCTTGAGACAAGATGGAGTCAGTTCAGTGATCATAATACTTTATTTATGGAGTTGGAGTGGGACCTAGGAGCTACTGATAGCCTGATAGTTGTCCCAAAGAATTGTGAAGTTGCACCCTTGGAGCAGGCTCCAAGATTAAAATGGAGTAAGATTGTGCCTGATTCTTTTCTTAGCAACTTGTATTCAGCATGTGAACCCGACATTAGTACCTGTGTAAGTGAGGGATCTAACGACAAGGAAGTTTTGATAGCTTTTGATGGGATATGTACGCTGTTTACCTCTAACTGTAAGAGGCTTCAAGGAAGAAACAAGTTAGTTGGGGAAAGATGGTTCGATCAAAATTGTTCATATGCCCACCAGACATTGATGGAGACATTCAAGAGTAATCCCAAAAACAGTCATGAGGTAGCCTTAAGGAGGCAGGCCTATAAATTGGCCCTGGTAGAACATAAAAAAGAAATTAAAGAAAAGGCATGGGAGAACCTTCCCCAGGTAGATGCTTTGAATAATAATGCTATGTTTTGGGAGATAACTATTCCCTCCTTTTTTGGGGGGCATGCTAGCAATATGTTAGATTGTAGTATTGCCTTTGAAATATGGGTAGCACATTTTCAAGGTGTCTATGGCAATACCCAAGTCAGGGTGCAGTATGTAGACCAGGTATGGAGGGTGAGGTACTTGAGGCTATTTTATCCATGTCTAAAGCTAAAGAACCAGATCCCGACGATATGCCTCCTGATGTATATAAAGCGGACCCTCCTTTTTTGGCAAAGGTGCTAGCTTGGGTATTTACAGCGGGATGCTGTTATGGTTTCCCACACTCTTAATCAGTTTGTCAATCAGTTTTTTTAAAGCGCAACTACTCACCAGTGAGGGTCTCAAGGTGCTGTGGGTGGGGGGGGGCTTTTCTGCGGCAGTCTGCTGGGGTCCATTTGAACATTTTCCACAGTTGCCAGAGGGTGTGCCAGCAGGAGGAGGTGACTGAGTTTACCTGTGTGGTCATACATAGGGAGGAATCGAGGATGATGCCTCGGTTGCAGGTTTGCTTGGTCGGTGAAGGCGTTTCCAAAGATGATGAGCTCTGTCTTGTCAGAGTTCAGCTGGAGGCAGCTTTCTCTCATACAGGTGGCGATGGCTTCCATTCCGGAGTGGAAGTTCCCTTTGGCCGTGTCTGTGTCTTTGTTGAGGGAAACGATGAGTTGTGTCTCATCTGCGTATGACACAATGTTCATTCCATGGTTTCTGACGATGCCTGCGAGTGGGGCCATGTATATGTTGACCCTCTTGGTCGAGGTCTCTAATTGTTCTGGTTTTTAAGTTAAGAAGGCCACTAGATCAGGCCATAGATGTTTTTGTCCCATTTCGCTTATCGATGCAACAGTGAAGTTTTTGGGGAGGGTAGCTTTGGCCAGATTACCATGATGGTTGGGTCAATGTTATTTCAAACTAACAGTATGGGTTTAGACCAGGGAAATCCATGTTAGATCATTGCCTACATTTACAACTAATTCTCAGGAAATATACCATTGTGAAGAAAGACACATTATATCTAGCATTTATGAATTTTACCTCAGTGTTTGTCCAGGTTTGTACATCTAAACTCTGGTGTTTACTGCTCAGTATGGGTCTGGATCCAAGTTTAATTAATTTTTTGCGTGGTCTGCATGCTTTTAACATGGACAGTGGGGTAAGACATGGTAGCATATTGGCAGCTCTTCTCTTCACCCTGTACATTAATAATTTTTGCTCTACATTATACACAGCATGTAAGGATATTCCATGGGCTGGTACTCAGCTATTTCCTCTGTTAAATTCGGATTACGCTATCCTGAATGCCAAAACTGCAGTGGGCCTACAGCACCTACTGAACTCCTTTTCGGTCTTTATGAACTCGCTAGATTTAAGTACCAACTTTGCTAAATCACATACTATGGTTGTGGGCCCAAAAACAAATGTCAGAAGAAAAGTTTTGGAGGCAAAACTGAGATAACAAGGGTGTTCACTTCTCCCTATTTAGGTGTTCATTTTGAATAGTGCTGCTCTTGAGTTCCTCAGAGGAAGGCAAAACGTAATCTTTTGTCAAGAGCTATGGTGGACGTCTCAGTACCCATACTTTTAGCAAAATCAAAGCCTGTCCTAGCTCTTAATAATGTTTATCAGGCAAAGGGTATATCTAATGGGAGTTATGGCAGTGACATTTGGGAATATAAGGACGTCACAGATCTGCAAACTGTGGAAAACACATTTCAAATTGTAAGCAGTGCCACGGTATGTCTCTACATATATTGTGCAAGAAGAACTGGGTGTGAGGTATATCGCTGAACAGTTACCCCATGCTCTGCTGCTAAGATGGGTGAGGATTTGGACTTGTTCTGTTTTAGATCTTAACTGGGTGATCATAGGTGATTGTATGTCCTTGGACAGTGCATTCCAGATTTCATGGCTTAGGTATATTAGAGAGGTAATGGCCAGCCTGGGTGCCCTGAGTTATATGAAAGTCCAGAGGGTATGGTAAAGAGGGTAAAGAGACATTTCCTCTCACTTACGAAGTCAGAAGGAGATAAAGGAATTAGGAAAACCCTCACTACACACCTATCTAATTTTAAAAACATGTCTGTCCATTATGCACTATTTATTTAGGGTTACAATCACTTACCATTGTTTCCTATTGACATGGTTTATATTAAACCTATTCCATGGGATCCTATGGATTCTGCAGGGGTGAGAAAAGGTGGTTGAGTTGGGTCCTTGCATGTGTGCCAACTTTTCTCAGCAAGAAACAATGCATTTTATTATGTTTTGTGATCTTCTTTGTGACTTGCGGCACCACTTTATGGTACCACTGCTGAGGGGAACAACATTTTCAGCTAGTAAGACCAGTGCTGGTTTGTTTACAGATGCTCTCAAGTCCATTAGTATGTTTTTATGTTGCTAGTTTTTTAGCTGGTGCTTTTAGCATCATGAAGACGCTTTTGAGTAAAGGAACCCCCTGTTCAACTGTGGTGCGGAGCCCACAGTCTGTATTAAGTGTTGCTAATTTTGTGTGCTTTTGGATGCTAAATAATTGTTTAAGGCAGCATTTTTTAATGATTTTATGTGATAGTTGCATCCCCTGGATTATTATTGCGATTTAATTTTTATTGTTTTATGTTGCATGTGCTTTTATGGCTTTAAGTAGCCAAATAAATGATTTCTGACTGACCAATTTGTTTTAGAAAATAGCAAGCTGCTCCATCCCTCTCAGATGGGTTTTCAAGCTAATAACAGCACCATGTCCACGCTTCTAGCTGTGTTGGATGATTCAAATCAGTAGTCAATCAGAGCAGGGCTGTGGCCCTGATCCTACTTTACCTGTCTGCAGCTTTTTGATACCTTATCTCATAACTTGCTGATTGGAAAGCTGCACAAGATTGGCTTACATTCCCAAGCCTAGGTGGATAAGTTCTTCCCTGTTGAACAGAACACAGACAGTGCAGTTGGGTGCCTGTAGATCTCACCCTGTTCACATCAAAGTGTGAGTTCCCAAGGGCTCCTCACTGAGCCCCATCCTTTTTAATGTTTATGTACCTCAGCTCGCTAAAATTTTCAGGAATTGGGGATTTGAGATCTCTTCCTATGCTGATGATACTCGGCTGATGATATCACTGGGGAGAACCATAAGGAGATCCGCAGCAAGCTACTGGGATGCCCCTCTCAAGTGAGGGATGGATGACAAAGCATTCCCTAAATCTTAATGCTGAAAAAAGAGAGATCCTGTTATTTGGTGAGGCACATTTGATTTAGGGTGCCTCTTGGTAGCCTGGGTGATTAGGGGAGCTGCCGACGCCCATGTCAGAGCTACATGTGGCAAATGCTGTGGCATTTTCAAACTTTTCAGAAGACTATTCAACTGAATCCCACTTGCATGCTGGAAAACCATATTCCAGGATCTCATAAAAAGTAGACTGGATTATGGCAATGCTCTATTTGTGGGCATGGCTGATTACCTGTTCACAATTCTGCAGGTAACACAAAATTCCGCAGCCAAGCTAATCTATAGCATGGATAGATATGGCTCTGCATCGGCTTGTTTATCTTCTTTACAAGGCTGTCTATGAGAAAGAGAGCCAATTCCAAACTCTTATGTGATGCTCATAAAGCTCTGCACAATGTGGGTCTGAGATCCTACAAGCCAGAGTGGAGTTTTATAATCCCACCCTCGATCTGAGATCTTGGAACCTGGCCCTGTAAAAAACCAAATGAACAAGGAAGGCCAAATCAAGGGTCCACATTTTTTCGTACTTGGCTGCCGCTCAGTGGAACTCCCTCCCTTTGAATATTCGGCAAATTAAGGATCACACTAGATTTAGGAATGAATTAAAAACCTGACTCTTTCTGGGCTAATTTACTGTATGTGCCTTTGGTACAGTGAGTTCTCTGAGTTCTCTTAGGTTGGCAATTATCTACACTAGGGAATAAGTGTTGTGCTTTATAAATATGTTAACATTAATTTAAATTAGCATTTACTTATATTTATAGGTCACCCATAGGAGGACCTTAAATGCTCACTTGGCAGGGTACATGGTATCTAAAAAGTAGGGCTTATATAGTTAGTGTTTTAAATGTCTTGGCAATATAAAATACCTGAAATCAGTTTTCCCTGTAACAAGGCTAGCTGTCTCAAAGGAATCATTAGGTTACATTATAATAACTTGTGAGGATTATTATTCAATTTCGTAGTAGCTACAAAAATGATTCAAGGACTCATTTTATTAGTAATTTAAATTCCAACTTAAAAGTAAAGTCAGATTTTGCATTACTATTTTGAAAATTACACTTTTATAAAGTTGCAATTTTCCATCCCATGCCAATTCTGCCTTTTTACCAGCGTCCAGTGTCATCTGACTGTTGAATGCCCCCCCCCCCCTTGGGGAGATGTAGATTGCTTTCAGAAAGTGTACAAAGGCCTTGGGTGGGGAAAAGTGTTTTCCTCCCTGAGCAGGATGGCAGGGGCTGTACTAAGCCCTTTCCTGAGCTTCAAAGGGTTCCTACCCTCTCACTGGCTGATGTAGCTCACACTTGGTCCTGCCTCACATTAACTCTCATGTCAGCTCGGCTCCAAATCGAGTTGGGGGTGCAGCACCCGGACGGGTTTGGAGTGATCACAAGGGTTTGCCCATTTCCACTGTCACACCTCTGGGTGGACAGGGGGAGCTCTAACCAGAAGAAGGGTTCTACCATGTTAGATTTAGGGAGGGGAGAATGGAGCACTGTGGGATAGTTTACAGTAAAACACACTGGAAGTGCTGCGAAAGTGTGCAGGGTCACTACCTTTTACCCTGTTGCTTAGGGAGTGCTTAGGAGTTTTCCCTGCCAACAGGCTGGCACTGAGCATACTTGTGGCAACCTCAGTACCCTCCTCAGAAAACTCCTGCACCTGTGTATAATCAGAAGAAGGACTACTCTGATATCTGAAGAAACCAAAAAATGACTGACCTGCTTACTTTGAACTCAGGACTTCAGAACTGTCTCCAAGTGTCAGTTGGCTGACATCCTGCTTGCACTACAGGGCTACAACAAGCTCCCAGATGTCTTTTGAGCAACTGATCTGGTGACCACTTCCAAAGTGGACCTGCTCTAGATCCTGTTTTTGGCCTCCTCTGAATGAGTTTTGACCACCAAGTACTGTCCCTCAGGTCCGGGATGTTTGGATGGTGTCAAAAGGTACTCTGAACTTTGAACCTTTTTCTGATCTGAGAACCATCAGGAGACTGAGCCACACCTGTCAAGCCGTTCTGACAAAGGTATATCACCACTGGGCCAAAGACTAAAGAAGATCCCACTACATTGTTCTCTGCAGTAGCAAATCTGATTCTGCTGGACTTTTGTTTGTCAAGCCCTTTTTGGTCACATCTTGCAGCCTTGTTCCACTGGAAAAATCTGAGCTCCAAAAAAATGACTAATTCCAAAGGTAGAAATCTCCACCGGATATCTGGCCAGCGAAAGGGACCTTTCTCTGCACAAAATTCAAATTTCCTCTGCTTGAAACTTTCCTGCTAAAAGCCAGCTGCTTTACTGGTACCTCATCCAGTTGCTATTCGATGATGTGGAGCCCTCTTTAGCCACATTCTGCTGCTTTGCACCCTGAGAACTTTGACTACCATTCCTGAGACTAGGGCCTGATGTATATTGTGGCAGATGGACAGTTTCTCCAACAGGGCGACTGAATAAATTCCTCCATTGCCCTGACAGAGATGCCTCCCACCAAATTTGGAAATGACACCCAAGCTGGCAGTCATTTCTAAAGCATAGACAAGAACCACTGTCCTGGAGGTTCCTGTCAATGCTTTTTGCAGGTCACTGCAGAGCTCTGTCAACATAACGGAGCCTTGCACTAAACTAGTTTCTTTTCAATTTAAAAAACGAAAATCCAGAAGCCGGATTTTGTATTTGAAAATAAAAAAACATAATACCTCTCCCATCACGGGTGCCATCTGGCATGGAGAGGGAGGCATTACTTCATTTTTACTCTCTTACTGCCAGAATTTGCCTGGTGGTGATGGACAATATAAAAACAACTATATGTCCGTCCTTCCTATTTGGTAGGATGGACATATAGCCAATTCTCTGAAGGGCCTTACTTTGTCGGGCTGTCAGAGAAGTTTGAACATGATGATGACTGAGAAATCACTGCCATGGTTTGCTCACATCTACACTGTACACGCAGACCACTGTGGAGTTGCAATGGAGATCTCTCCACCATCATATAAATTGGGCCCTAAGTCAGTATGTAAAACGTTTCATAGGGACAAACCTGGACCCTGTATCCAACACACGCTCCATCGCGGTCAGCCTTAAACCTTACCCTTGCCCCGTTCAATCACAGCCAGAAGACTGCGGTTGTTGCTTAATGCTTTTTGGTGCTCTTTTGAGCATTACAATTTAAATATGTCTGTTTTTATGTTTTGGTGTCATTTTTATTTAAGAAATTATTCTCTATTTTTCTAAATTGGCTGTTTTTTTCTGTGTTGTGTTTTGACTTTATTTCTGTTTGAGTGCTGCTTTAATACTTCACACATTGCCTCTAAGTGAAGACTGACTGTCTTTTGCCAAGCTGTCAGAGGGTTATGTACAGATTTTCTTAGTTACTTTGTGGATTACCCTGACAAGGATTGTGATTATTATTTGAGGTGTATTTTCAGCCCCCTAACTGATAATCATGTTTCTTACAATTTCCATTCACATTAAGGGTGATACTGTGCTTTGCAAATTTTATTGAATACACACAAACTCACAGGTTTGTGGTGTTCATTAACTTTGAAAAATCCTTCCATCTTGAATATCCACTCCCTGTCTCAGTGATCAAATTTACTCCAAGGTGTAATTTATGCACTAATGATCCATCTGAGTTTAAAATGCAAATTCTGCACTCATTTTGTATACCAAATAAAACCTATCACTGTGAAAAATAACCTTACCAGGATTGATATTATGGAACTTATCTATGTTAAAAAATATGATTTTGCTGTGGCCTAAACTATGTTTGTCTCAGACCCCTACCAATTTATGCTTCTTAACACACATGGTCACAATGTTTTGCATTCTTGTCACTGATGTTTATGGGTGCTAATACGTTTATGGTGGTATATTACAATTTGTAATTACAAGTTAGGGATAATTTATTCCAGTCTGTAATGCCAGAAAGTATCAAAAATAAGTTTGGTGTTTATTAATGAAGTTTGATTAAAAATTACAGCTCTAGTTTCACCAAACCCTCATGCAACAGTTTCAAAGATTTTTAAGCACTAATTCATTTGTCGCTCAAATGTATACACTTGCATAAAAAAAAGGAAAAAGAGAAACTTTCTTACACAGTTGTAGTGAATCATTTTTGTAGTGTCTCTGGCAAATGCTTCAGTTAACATTGATGGCATATGAATATTACTGAATAAAATGGGGTACTTGAAATTATACATCACATAAATATTGACCTTGTCTAATGGTGCAACCTCTTCAACAGGACAGCTAATGTTCTCTCATCTCACCTGCTGTAGTTCGGTGTATGAGTGAATTTATTGGCCATTGTTCACATGAAATGAACAGACACACGGTATAGGAGAAATGTAGATGTAACTCAATCATTGAACTTCGATATGGGTAGCAAAAAGGAGTATTTACCAACCATGAGTTGTCCTTTGGAACCACTGGCCCTTTCTTTCCTACCACTTGTTTCTTTGGTTAGGGAGGTAGCAAATTGATCAGAGTGATTAGAAGCCTAATTCGGAGTTTGGTGGACGGATGACTCAGTCACAAAGTTGATGGATATCCTGCCTGTCCTGTGACAAGTTCTATGGCAATTATAATAAGGCAGATGTGTTATCTGTCACATTTGTGATGGAGTAACCTCTGCCAAACTCTAAATAAGGCTCTAGGTGTTCAAAAACCCTGTTAAAATTATGCAGTTTCCACTCTTTGTTTTCTCCTAGTCCCTTGGCAGCAGATAAGCTACCTTGAGGGTCTATAAATGGAGTAAGTGATACTATCGGCAGTCAAAGGGCATGTAACAGCACTTTTTGTACCATTGATATTCTGTTGCATTCATGTTTGTGAACACGGATAGCTCAAAGTGCTCATTTAGATGTCATATGGATATCTGAACACAAGCCCACGCACAGCTTCATTTAAAAAAAATAGTAAAATATAACAGTTCACTGACACCTTGTTGTCAGACACACACTATTTCAGAAGGTACACATATCTATCACTTACAGAAGAGCTGAAAGGATATTGAATAGTAACAGCCGGTTGCTTTTCTACGGCGTATTTATCCGTGAACGAATTAACCAAAAGCATGTTTAACATGCAAAAATATATGATACTGAAAAAACATTTTTAACGCCTCATCACCGCTTACATTTGTCGTTTTTAAACACCACAGTTAGAAGTGTGTGCTATGCAATGGGAATGCGAAGATAGTACAGAAGGTCTTAAGAAGAAATGTCATGACTTCCAAGTTCTAGAGTTGAACAATTTACAATTTATAAATCTATTTAAATCACTTAGCACGAAATGTAACTCATACATACACATCAGTATATACTGAATAAGAGAACTATTTTTCCTCAAGCATAAAAGCTCGAGTTTCGTAGACACGTAGGATCGACCGGTAAATATTCCTGATAAAATTAAAATGGGAGAATGCGCTGTAGTCACTTGAGATCACATAAGACATATATTTGTATGATCAGGCAGTTTTTGCTTTCGTTTCTATTGAATTATTATAATGTTGTGTGAAGTAAAATCTGCATATTCTGAATAAGTATGAGAATTCTGAACACAGCAGAGCCCAAGGCATGCGTTATTTTTGGTTCTTCCATATCTCGGGTTCTTTGAGATTTCGTACAGAATGGCTTTAGGCCGGAATCCAAGTAAGTATGGTAAATGAAGAGGAAAATAGTTCTTCCCAGACCTTTTTTTTATATTTTAAACATGTTTATATGTGAGCAAAACAAAGATATAAAAAACAATCCTATTAAACACTGATCCCACACCTCTTCTTCCTAAACAATAAACCATGGGTCAAATGGAAAATGATAACAGAAGATAGATGAGAAGTGCAGTGATGGTGGAAAAGTTTACCCTTCTCAGTAGGATGTAGATTTGTTCTTCTATCTGCAGATGCACGAATTTGAATGTATTATTTCCTTACAATTTGTGAAATTGGGTAGAATCTTTACTAAAGAGAGTAAAAGCCTCCAGTGGATCAACACACTGTTCCCCTGCCTCAGCCATTGCAATCAATAGTTTATAAACCTCTGAAGATCTACATATGTGAGTTATGCAAATTCAGTCTTATGGGTTGTAGGCTAGAACAAGACCAGGGGTGTCAAATCAGTACAATGAGATGACCTACTTTAAAATAGGCCTTGAAAGCACGGGTCATCTCACAAGAGAGACTTAACAGCTGGATATGCTGTGTGTGACTGCGCACACACACACACACACACGCTCTCTCTCTCTCTCTATATATATATA
This sequence comes from Pleurodeles waltl, assembly GCF_031143425.1. NCBI lineage: Eukaryota > Metazoa > Chordata > Amphibia > Caudata > Salamandridae > Pleurodeles > Pleurodeles waltl. The sequence continues at coordinate 758,314,717 of NC_090437.1, read as the reverse complement.
TATATATATATATATATATATATATATATATATATTCACTTATAGAAACAAAGGTTGTAGGGACGTGTTATATTTAGGCTCACATTTTAAACATACAAAACCATATCATCAAAATATTTACTACAAATATTACATTGATATTATCAATGATGTTATTAAAGATGTCATGAGTGCCGTAATTTGTGGGTTAATTAGCAGTGCATGGCAAGGGTGTGAGTTATAGTTATCTTTGGTTTTTAAGTGAATTTCAGTGTTTAAAAAAAATGTTATTTCCTAATTATAACGTCCCTGTAACCCACGTTTTTTCAGTGAATTTCTGTGTTTCTTTTACTGTATGGTAATTAAAATCCAACCACTGCATGCTGTAGGCCAACCCCTTCTAAGCACCCAACCCTGCACCGTGCACAGCCTTTACACATACACAGCAAAGGCTGCCTGCAGCCAGCCCCTGCTGCCAACCCCCTTAACTACACAACCCCATGCTGTGCATGGCCCTTTGGGCATGCACGGTGGGAGTTGGTCGCAGCCTCTCCGGATGTGAGAAAAGGTGTGAGAGGGTGGATCTGGGGGTGAGATTGGCTGTGAGAGTGTCTGTCTGGGTGTGAGAGTGTGTCAGTGCGTGCACGGGTCTATGAGAGGGTGCATGAGGCTGTCAGTGGGTCTGTGACTGGTTTGTGAGAGTCAGAGTGGGTCTTTGAGTGGCTACGTAACTATCTCAGTGTGTCTGTGAGTGGGTGTGTGGGGCTCTGGCTGGGGCTGTGAGTGGGTGAATGAGTGTCTGAGTGGGTCTGTGAGTGGGTGCGTAAGTGTTTGAGTGGGAGAAATTGAAAGAGAGACAGAGCAAAAGAGAGAGAGAAAATATAGGGAGAGAGATATCAAGTTTGTTAGGCTTTGATGTATGATATACTTAGAATGAGATATTTCTGCACAATTTGAAATAAAAAATGTTTCTGTCATTTTCAAAAATTTGAAAAGTTTGTACTTTTTTTTTTTTTTTTTAAAGAGGAAAGCGAGTTCAGCTGGACTCGAACCCTGAATGCTCGTTTTGAAGGTCTGTGACATTCATGCTGAGTTATTGCTATCTCTTTTTTAAAATTGTTTGTAGCCCTTTATGGGCTAACTGGGACCAAGTGAGAGCTGTTTTTTAATTTGTTTTGCAAAATGTCATTTTCAGGCTACCTGGCGTAAGCCTCAAGTAGTAGGCACTTTCTTCCTTTTTTCCATTCTGTGACTGTTTGTGGATTCCCTGTCTGGGTCAGTTTGACAGTTGGGCTATTTGTGAATCCCCTCTAGAAAGTGAGGCAAAGGGAGCTGGAGTGTAGCCTGCATATCCTGATGATCCATCTGTGCTGGAGTGGAGGGAGGAGTGGTCACTTACACCTGTATGGACTGTGCCTTCCCTCTCACAATGCAGTCTCCAACCCCCTGGTGTGTGTCTGGGTCCTGGCCTGGGCAAGGCACAATCTTGTGAACAACAGAGACTTTCCTTTGAACTATGCCTACTTCAAAGGCAGAAAGGGATAGACCCAAAACTCCTGAATGTTAGATCACATCTGGAACCAAAAGGAAACTGCCAAGGAGAAAAGCTGAAGAGCTGATGAGGAGTGCTGCCCATGCCTGAGACTGTGCTTTGTTGGTTCTGCCTGTAAAAGGGGACAAAGACTGAACTTTGTGGTATATTCCTGCTTGTGAAGAATCTCCAGGGGCTTGAGTTGAGCTTACCTCCTGTTTTGAAGTCTCAGGGCCATCAAAGATTTCCTCTGCTAGCATCTGGATTCTCTGCTGAAACTCCTGCCTTGCCAAGTGGTGTCAGATCCAGTCCCTGGGCTCTTGAAAGGTGAAGTTTGCAGACAAGAGCTGAAAATCCACACACAGAACACCTTGCAGGGAAATTTTCAACATACCATCTGCAACACAGCTGATAAACGACGTGCGTCCGGCTTCGTGGCTAAAATTGTTGCTCCACCTGCATTGCGGCAGGCAGATCGCCGCATCACCGCTAGAGAATGAAGCTTGCGGCTTCTGATAACGCAAGCCCCACGCAGCACAGTTTTCTAATACCGTGCAATAAGATTTTCCATGCATCATTCCTGGATGTTAAAGTTAACCCGACTCTGAAATGATCCTAGGTGCCCTGTTTGGAAATCAATGCAGTGCTCTCTTGCGAGGGAGAAAAACAACACATCGCTGACCTGACCGGAGAAGGAATGACGCACAAGCTCCCTTGCGAGGAAGGAATCCACGCATCGCAGCCGTTTCAGACACACGCTCACTTGTGCAGCTTTATATTTTACGCTAACCAGGTACTTTGTGCAAAATCAATGTTTCCATTGTTTTCTGTGGAGTAAGACTCTTATTCTTTTGAAAATTCATATTTTAACTGGTGCATGTTGGGTTTTTGTCATTTTTGTCTTGTTTGATTTAGATAAATATATATCTTATACGCTTATATATATATATATGATAAGCTCTCCTACTGAATGTTTGGAAGTGGTTTTACAGCTCCTATTTTACAGAAAAAGGGACCTAACTGTGAATTATTTCCAGTAATTCCTTGTCTGAAATTATTAGCAGGATATTTAGCTTCCCTAAACAAATAGAAAAGTTAAATGAGTGTTTTACACAGCAAAAAAAATGCTTTTACACTGAAAATGGTGACCTCAGAGCAGTACTCCGTGCACCTGACAAACTTACCCTTGGAGGCTTCTCATTCATGCATGCATCTATCAATGAATCCTCCTCAGTGTGTGGAAAAGATCCTGTAAAAACAGAGCCTTGTTAGCAAAAAGTTACTCCTTCCCCGTTGCACTTTATTCTTTATTTGTGCCTTAATATACTTTAAATGCAGTGCCATTGCACTTAAAAAGAACACATTTTAGAATGCATATTTTTAATTTCTTTAAAATGCCACTTGCATTTAAACTTTGACTTGTAATAATACACCTTCTTGCATAAAACTAATTTTAGCTATAACCACATTACTCCCACCAAGAGCAAGTTTCTCAAAACATTAACAGACATACTTGCAGTTAACACTATTCATTGCCCAGGAACATGCTCATTACTTAATGTATTGTAGAAAATGTGAAAAATGAACACATTACCGCAAATACGAAATGTGAAAACATCACGTAACATCAAGCTTAAATTGAGGCTACACTGCTCTCCACAATCAAAAAACAGTTTAGGACAAACTGCCAAACTGAGACGAGCAAGGTGAAAGGTTCATTCAAGGATGTTGTGGAGTAAGAAACACAAAAAGGTCATCCGTTAAAGGCCAACTCATGTCTGACCAACCTGTAGGCATTAACAACATTACAATGAGTCCCCGGCACACTTTCCATGCCTACAAACAGAACGCAGACTGATTAGATACTGGTCACATAGTTGAATTAGCCCAAAGCACACAGGTGCATGATTTACAATGGATAGAGGGAAGAAACCAAATTCTAAACGCTCAGGAGTCTTAGACCAACAATGCTGTCAGCACACACTTCTAATATATAACATTTATGAAAGAACACATACACATTCATAGGTCAAATGTATAATAAAGAATGGGTAAAGTCTTAACCCAGGCATTCAGGTTATGAGGTCACATGGTTTTGAGTGTTTTCCATGTTAATCTTTAAACTTGCAAGTTATCAATTGTTAATCATGTTTGTTAGAGATGTGGGTCTCTAGTTGGCAGAGGTATACACCCTTGTCCAAGTAGGGACCACAATCCTAGTCAAGGTAAGTAACAACACAATCCAAATAATCCTGTGCCCACCCTCTGGTAGCTTGGCACTGAGCAGTCAGACTTAACTTAGAAGGCAATGTGTTAAGTATTTGTGTAATAAATTATACAGTATCACAGTGAAAACACCACATAAATACACCACACACTTTATATAGATAAATATGATCTATTTTTTATCTGAATGAAATAAAGTAAAAACAACAAAAATCCAATAGGCACAAGTTGAAATATCACTTTTAAAAGGTTTAAGAGTCTTAACCCCTAGAAATGATCAGTTGTTTCTTTGTTAAACACAGTACCTGGGATCCATAAAAAGTAATGACACACAAGACCGCAGAGGAGGAGGTGCGTGGAAAAATAAAGTATTGCATCAGATATTCTGGTGTGACACAGACAATGCATTGTTTCTTTCGACACTGCAGGGGTTTGTGTCTTTTTTAGGTGCAGTCTTAGTTCCTCACTGTGATGAGGGGATATTTTGACGCCCAGAGACGATGCATTGAAAATCCTTTGCGCACTGGAAGAAGGAGCAGGCACTGAGTCGATCCAGTAGGCAATGCGTCAAATTTTTTATTGCAAGGAATCTAATTTCTAGTCAGGAATTCAGTGCTGCATTACTCCAGTCAACTGTGTGGCAATTTCTCAACCACAATGTAGGCTTTGCATTGATTCCTGTAGGTGTTGTGTAGATTTTTGACGCACAAGGAGTTTCTTGAAGATGTGAAGTCTTTGTTGGCCCTGAGACTTCATAAGCAGGAGGCAAGCTCCATCCAAGTCCTTGGAAAACACTTCAGGAGGAAGGCATAGTCCTTCCAGCAGAGTCAGAGGCCAGCAGAGCAGCAGGGCAGCAAGCAGGGCCAGAGTCCTTCTCACCAAAGCAGACCAAATGAGTCCTTTGGGCAGCCGGGCAGTTCCTCTGATAGAGTGCAGGTAAAAGTCCAGAAGTGTCTGAGTTGGTGGGGTCAGAGACCCAGTTTATATACCCAAACATGCATTTGAAGTGGGGGAGATTTCAAAGAGCGGTTTTGAAGTGCACAAGTTCTCCCTTTAGCCCCTTGTGTCTGCCAGGGTCCCTGTGGCCAGTTATCAGTCTTTTCAGCGAGGGCAGGCCACTGGCCTTTGAAATGTAAGTGGGAGACCCTCCAACCTTCCGGCCCAGGAAGATCCATACAGTATGCAATGAATGTAGATGTGACTCAGTGTCCTGTGTTTGTTGTTGTCTAGGTGAAACGCACAAGGGAACTGTCAACCAGCACAGACCAGACGCGGATTAAAGACTGGCTGTAAGGCACACATGGTATTAAGTGCACAGAAATAAAAGAACAACTTATGTTTTGCCATTGTTGTTACATCATATCAGTGAAAAAAAACAGGTTTAGAATCCACTATTCAAGCTAGTGTCCTAAAACCAAACCACCCTCTGATTTTACCCTCTCCTCTTGTATCCAAATTTGAAAACATCTGGTGTTCTGCAACCCACTCACAACACGCACTTTTCATTACCTCTTCTCCATCAATTCCCTAATGTTAAGACTAATATCTACCATCCTGTCACTCTCTTTCACCTCACTCTCTGCCTTAATTTCCTCTTCCCATCTAAAAGCACACTGAAAAGCTCCCTAAAGCCATCTGTGTGGCTTGAACTTCCCGTTCAATGTGGATCTCGAGACACCATGGCTGAGATGGGTGATGGTCGTGAGTAGAGGCAGAGCACCACCCACGTACCCTGAGTCTACGGAGACTCAAGAGAGTGGGAGAAAATTGGTGAGACCTTCATGCACAATTCTGCACAACTCTGCAGATTCATCTAGATTTCTAAAATCCATCAGAGACATGGACATTGCAGAAGTGAGCCCTTCCACTGGTGATGTGCCAGCAATGAAAGAACAACTTATGTTTTGCCATTGTTGTTACATCATATCAGTGGAAAAAAAAAACAGATTTAGAATCCACTATTCAAGCTAGTAGCTCTCAATGAGAACCATGCATAACAAAATAATCTTCAGAAACACCATATTAAAGTGTAGGAAAAGAGAACTCTGTCTGACTGCTTGTATGTCTAGGTGATATTTATTATTTACATTTCACAGATAATCCTCCTATACAGTGCAAGGCAATAGCTCCCCAAATATGCATCCAATCCTGTATTACCACTACTTCACCATCCCACTCCCCACAGGGCCACACACTTCCACCTGACTCTCATATCTCCCATACATGCCAACGCTTAGCCCCGGCAACAGCAGCACCTCAGCCATTAATCAGCCCTGCTATAATATCGTCATGGTATTCCACAAGCCACACTACCTTGTCCTCTATGTTTAAGAGGGCACGTACCATAACCATTGAACATATCACTGTCAAATATCAGTTTGACCTAATTCAGCATTCCATGCCTTTGAAAGAGTTTCCTAGAAGAGGACAAATGTATTTTCCTCAAAAACGTGGTAGCATGAAAAAGGAGAATATAATACTTTTTTTCACTTGGAGCTGAATCTGATATGGTAAGTTGACGTTGCTATCATCTTTGACTATCTGTGGTTCACTAATCGAGCAGTCAAGATCTAGTTTTTAAAAAATTGTGTTAAAGTTAAGGTTGAAGGCAACATAACAGTTATATTAGAAGGACAGAAGGTTGGGTTAGAATAGTATTTCGTAACAAAAAGAACACCAGCTTAGATCTACAAACATATGCATCCTAAAACTAATAACCTAACAGTGTCAATTATACATATCAACACAAAGTCAAACAAAGAGCAGATTACGCAATGCATATATACTTGTCACAGTCTCTTGGTGAACAGTGAACACTGGTCTGCTTCTACTTCAATAGAGAAACATGTGACCCCCCCTCCTAAACACTAAATCGTATGACTACCAGTAGATGCCAACTACTATGATAATCAAAAACAGCACACAATTAAAATGGTGCAAACAATAATGAATAAAATCTATATTCCAGCACTATAACCACAGGTGTACAGTGCTCATGGTTAAAAGTAAAGTGTTTGAGGAGTTGTACTTTGCCTCCCGATAACACTGAGTCAGTGGCTCCATGTTCAGGGGGATCCGAATATGGTATCTGCAATATAGGTAAGCTGGAACTGGTGAATCTTCCTGTAAGCTATTCTCCTTCCTTGAGTGAATCTCTGCCTGCTGTTTGTTTCTCATGTTGTGGGACCAACCACAATTTGTCTTTCATGTTACTCAGTGAGCAGGTGAAAAAACAAAGGTTACAGGGATGTGATAGTTATGAAATAGAGTTTAAAAAACTTTTAGAAATTCACTTTAAAAAAACCAAGGTTACAGGATCATTATAGCTAGGTTCTGAATTTACTCACAGACAAAAACTGAGAAATTTACCTGTTAGAGGTATTTCAAGTACCTATAACTCACGGCTAAGGTAAATATAACTCGCACCCCCGCCATGCGCAGTTATTTCTTCAATTATTTGACTTCTAATATTTCATTGATATTTTTATTAATGTTATAAATGTTGTCATGAGTGCTGTACTATATGGAGGAATTAGCAGTGCATGGCCATGGCGCAAGTTATAGTTACCTAACTATAACATCCCTATAACCTTTGGTTTCATAAGTGAATTTCTGTGGTTTTTCATTCCTTTTCCTAACTAGAACATCCCTGTAATTTTTTTCTTTTTTTCTGTGAATTTCTTTGTTTTTATTAACGTAAAGTAATTTACATTACTATACATTAATCCAACCGCCACTATGCACAGCGTGGCGAGTGTTGGCCACAGGGCCAGGCCCTGAAGCCAATCCCCATAGCTAACCAACCTTGCACCGCACACAACCCTCAGCCTTGTGTAATGGGGGTTGTCTACAGTGCCTGGCCTGTGGCTAGCCTCTGCGGCCAGCCCCCCTAACCACCCAACCCTACACTGCACATGGCCTTTGGCCCTGCACAGCAGGAGTTGGCCACATGGCGTGACTTTCTGGGAATGAGAAGAGGTGTGAGAGGGTGTCTCTGCATTTGAGAGTGGCTATGAGATGTAAGAGTGGGTGTAAGAGTGGGTGTGAGAGGGTCTATGTGGGTGTCAGAGAAAGCGTGAGAGTGTGTGATTGTGCTCCAGCAAAGGAAAGACTCACCTCCTGAATATGGTATCACAGAGTAAACACACTTTCATTGCCTTCACCAAGCGCAGGAGTTAGGATCATTTGTCCTTTCCAGAAGTGGCGCTTCAACTGGGGCACCTGTTACATTTGCATTTGTAAGTGCTCCCTGTTGAGGTTTAATTTCTGTGAAATGAGCACCTGCTCATTTATCCAACAAGAGTCAACAGTTTAGCACAAAGGGGCATATTTATACTTGTTTTGCGCCAAATTTATGTCATTTTTTATGACGCAAATTCAGTGCAAAACTAACTCCATATTTATACTTTGGAGCTAGACCTGCCTAGACCTGCCTAGTGCCAAATTCATGGAGTTAAAGTCATTTTTTGACATGGAAACCTAGTTTGCGTTAATGAGATGCAAAGTAGGCATTCCCATGTAAAAATGACTCTATGGTCTTAGCTCCATAGATATCCCCATGTGCTAAAATCATGCACGGGGGCAGGAGGGGTCAAATAATGGATCAAAGCTTGATTTGAACCAATATTTAACGCCTGAGTCAGGGCAGGCGCTAGGGGACCTGTGGGCCTATTTCCATGGTGTAACACCATTGAATAAGCCCACAGGTGCCCTCCCCAGGCCCCAGGGACACCCCCACCCACACCAGAGGGACAGCGGAGTATGGGGGACCCCATCCCAGGTAAGTATTGGTAAGTACAGGTAAGTATTTTTTTGTTTTAAAGTGCCATTGGGGGCCCTGAACTGCCCCCCGACACGGCACTGAGTGCAATGGCCATGTCCAAGGGAACCTGGTCCCCTGTGCAGTCCAATAGGTGGTGGGCTTGACTCCTGTGTTTTCTATGTCAGGAGTCATGTGGTATGGATGGTTTTGCATTAGAAAATAATGCTAGGCTCGTTAAAGTTTTTTTTTTTTACTCTAACCTCTTCCATACCACCAGCCCCACCCGGCTAATGTAATTGTTTTCTACGCTAGCCTGCTCTTTCCACTGGCTTGCACCATTCCATAAATATGGTGCCCAGCTGGTGCTCAGAGATGGTGCAAGCCGGTGCTAAACATTTTGTGCAAAACTGCATTAGTGCAGTTTTGCACCAAAAAGTATAAATCAGGGCCAAAATGTCTAGCAAACTGGAGCACTTTCTACTAGTTTGTTAGTAAGTGCTACCTCATTGGTTAAATGTGCAGGGTGGGTGAAGGGGAGCTGTGCATTTTCTTTAATATCTCAAAAACTACTGAACAGATTTACATCAAATAACAAAAAAGCCTCTTTCTGGTACAAGAGCTACCTTTCTGACAAATTTGGTGTAATTTCGTCCAGCGGTTCGGGCTGTAGTCATGTTTAAAATCCCTATGGAAAAATGCCTGGGGAAAATGCATTTTGGAACCCCTGTTTTTCTTGGCCCCCGCTTGACAGATCACCCTGAAACTTTCCGGACGGAAGCTGAAGTGAGCGTCATATTTTATTGGCCCATTTTGTGAATATTCATCATCTGCACTAAAGATATAGGGAAGATTAAAAAACGATATTTTTATGGAAACTAGGTCCTAACTTTAACTACCTAGTGGCAAACACCACTAGGATACATATATGTATAGATATATATAAATATATATGAGAACTTACTTGTACACCTGTACATTATAAGGACATTGTTTGCAAGTAACAGAGGCGTTCCTTTATAAGTTTATGGAACTCCAATTCCCTTTAACTGGCGTTTTCATTTAACTTCCTACTATAACGTTCTGTGTTGGACTTCGTTTAGAATTATTTACTTCTGACTACTTGGGAACATAAGGCTATCCAGTTTAACAGCAACGTTGGTATGTTTGTCATATATAATGCATATCCTGCTGGCACACTGCACCACAACACAGCTGCTATTACTGTGGTTTGCTAATTGGTCTTTCGTTAGAAAAACGTAATGAATAAGTTGCAGTAGCACCAACGCATTTTTATTACTGTGCTCAACTAGGTAGGCCCAATTTACAGATGTGTCCTAGATTGTTTTGACTGATTCAGTTTGACAAATACAATGAGGAAGGTTATTTAAACATTAATGCATATTGGGCCTCATTACACCCCTGGCGGTCAAAGACCGCCAGGGTTGTTTTAGCAACTGTACCGCCAACAGGATGGCGGTACAATCTGCCTCATTGCAACCTTGGCAGGAGCCGCACGGTCGCACCGTGGGGACCCGCCGTTTACCGCCATGGTTGTCCCGGCGGTTTATCGACATGGTTGTCCCGGTGGTTTTAATCCTCCAGGGCACCTCTGCTTGCAGTGCTGCCCAGGGTATTACGAGTCCCCTTCCCGCCAGCCTGTCCATGGCGGTGGAGACCGCCATGGAAAGGCTGGCGGGAAGGGGAGTCGCAGGGCCCCCAGGCACAGCCCCACCCTGCTTTTCACTGTCTGCACAGTAGACAGTGAAAAGCGTGACGGGTGCAGCTTCACCCGTCGCACCGCCGCAACACCGCCGGCTCCATTAGGAGCCAGCTCCCATGTTATGGCCTACATCCCTGCTGGGCCGGCGGGTGGAAACTCTGTTTCCACCGGCCGGCCCAGAGGAGATCTCATAATGCTGCTGGTGGGATTGGGGCCCGCCAAGGTTGTAATGAGGGCCATTATCTATACACATCAGCATTCAAATAATGATTACAATGGGACTTCAGTGGCTTTATCTCAGCATCATTTCTAACACTCAGAATATTTTCTTTTTGTTTTAGTGCCTTTTTTTTGTTTAACACCCGTCAGGCTTTGCTGGACCATTTCAACATACGAATTGTGATTGCTTACCCTGGCTCTTTATTGCAATTTGCTCTCTCTATCCGGTTGAAAGAACAGTCTTGTTGTTTTGTATTGCCATCCAAATTTTACTCACACGTATGTTTTTTTGACTATCAACTGCTTTCTGAAGGATATCTGAATATTTATTAGCTCTGTCTGTCCATGCTACGCACGTTGAAATGTCTGGCAAAAAGTGCAAGCAGTAAGCATGGTTTCTGGGGCCGAGAGGCTACTTTTGTGCCAGGATTAGACTCCTTCTTCATTTTAACTTCCTAAATTTAATTGATGTGGATTGCCGAATAATCCCTAAATTGAATTCTAATGGTTGAACATTCCCCCAGGGCATACTGTAAAATGTCTGCCTTTTTACAGTATGTGATCCTTAGGAAAATCACATTTAAGGAAATCTGTTTTGGGGAAACGTTCTTCATGATTCTTTTCCTAAGGTGTTTTTTAAATACATGGCAATCCCAGGAAGTCCAAATTACCGTTGTGAATGCCGTTTATGTACGAAAAAAACATTACAGCATGTGTTTTTCTGGATCAGATAAGTTCCTCGTTTCTCTCTTATATTCATCTAAACCCACCTTCTTTTCTCGCCTTGCCTACTCTTTTTCTATGTATCCCGTTTTTCTCACTTTTTCTATGTATTCTGTCTTTCTTAGTTTCCCTTCCCATCAGGATCTACCACCTCTCCTTCAACTGTTTTTCTTTACCCTTGTCTTTCAATCCTTTCTGTACCAGTGTAACTGTGTCCCTGTCTATATAAAAATATCTCTATTCCTACGTATACAATGGTTGTGACAACTCCTACTCATACTCATCTATCTCTAGCTCTACCTATACCCTACTGCCTTAATCCCATACCTCTGCAGTTGGCTATAAACCTATTAACTATTGCTTAGGGAGCATCCATGAGTTACCCGCACCCAATGACTAATGAATCCTAGAATTGAGGCATCTCACCCCCAGCTCATAAAAACAGAAGAAGACTGGACTTACTGTTTGAGACCTGTGTGGAGACCTCTGTGGACACCTGAAGGGCTGCACCTGCTTTCACTGGTACTCAGGAATAAGACGTGGACTGCAAGCATCAGCTGGTTGACCTCCTGTGTGGCTATAAGTAAAGGACAAGTTGCAGGAGGTATTTTTCCTAAAGAGCCCACTGACCATTAGCAACTGAATCTGAAATGTGCCCTGCTGGTGGTTTCTGCTGGAGTGAGTTCCGGCCTGTAAATGCTGTCCTTGAGGTTCTGGGAGACATAGAAGAAACCAAGAGATGCTGCTCCAGAAACTCTAAAATGTTACAACTTAGAAAAGGGTTGGACCTCGCCCATGTGGCTATACAGCTTCAAGAGGACATCATAGGATACAGTCTGAATCCTTCCTCCAATGGATTTTGACTTCCATTTCAGGAACTAAGTCCGAAGGTAAAATGTTTGAGTGGAGTAACCCCTTGATGTATCTGACACACTCCATCATGGTTGGTTTGAAATGGTGCCTAGGTCTTGACCAACCTCAAACACTGACTACTGATTGGTGCTCTGTTTCTTTGTTGGTGTTTCTTGTCTTTTATTTTTTATATCTCTGGTTTCTCTGTTAATGTCATTTTGCAGTAGTTTTACTCGACAGATGTTTCTCTTTTTTCATAAACTGTTTTGTTACTGCTAATTACATTACACATTTTCCTACCCTGTCCGCTCTATGCCAGAGCTAACAGGGAGTTGAGCCCAGGTCTAAATTATTGAAACTATTTAATCCTGACAAGTTTATGGTCTTATTCCTTGTGGTCAACTCGCATCCAACCCATTTAATAACCCACTTTCTTAAAACCTGTAACTACCTATATTCTAACATTTCTACCCTAATGTTGTCCCTTGTAGCTCTACCACTCTCTATTTGCCACTCACATCATAGTTTCTTCACACGCCTGTCTCCATCCATCCACTGCCCTTGCATTTGCAGTGCCCCCATAGATCTCAGCATTCCAATGGGACTGTTAACTCCCTTTACTTGCCCCAATGGAATTACAGGAGAACCTGAAAATGGCAGAGAGTGGCCCTTAGTTTAAAAGACCTTTGACTCAGTAATTACTCTTTTGTTATTCCATGAATCAAGTTCAACATGCATTTTTAAAAGTGTTCAACTATAGGAGTGCTTTGAAATGTGGTTTCTGCAGATTAAAATAATTTTGGTAGCTATTTGCTTTTAGTAAGTTGAACATTTTTAGGAGAAAAAGGCAGCCAGTATTTAATTTACTGATCTCTAAAAGAAAATAGCATTAATGAGAGTATTGGGTGTTGGGCCTGGTCCTTTTTGCAGCATTACTCCAAACTTTTTTTTTTGCCTTCCTCATCCTATTTTTGTGACCTTCTTTTTTGTTGGCTTTAGGAGTCTGAGCACTTTACCACTGCTATACAGTGCTAAAGTGCATGTGCTTTCTTCTCTAATTATGGTATAATTGTTTTACACCTGTTTGACATATTTGATTTACTTGCAAGCTCCTTGTGCAGTTGTATACCACAAACCTCAGGTCTATAAATTAAATGCTACTAGCAGTCCAGCAACACTGATTGTGCCACCAACAGGAGTAGCCTTTCAACTCTTTCTCAGACCTACCACTGCAGTGCCTGTGTGTGCAGCATACTCCCACTTGGCATTTAACACTACTTGCCAAGCCTTAAACTCTCCTTTTACTACACAATGGTCACTCATAAGGTAAGCCTTAGGGAGTTCTCTCAGCAGGGTGCTGGATAAGTAAAAGGTAACACATTTACTTTAATGTTTTGCATGTCCTGTTAGTGACAAACAGCCTGTTTCATTTTTCACTACTGTGAGACCTGCTCCTTCCATAAATTGTTATTGGGAATTCCCTTATCCCCTTTTAAGTGGTAATTCCTGATCAGAAAGGAGTAGCTTTGTCATGGTTAGTATGTTTATAATGGTAATGATGAATCCTACTTAATGGTGAATTTTGTTTTCATGTTATATTTATATGTTAGAAATACCACTTTTAGAAAGAAGGCATTTCTCTGTGCTTTTAACTCTTGTGCTTTGCAGCCTGTCACCAATACACAGCTGGCCTAGGTGACAACTACAGTTTGTGCATACTCTCTAGACAGCCACATCATAAGAAGGGCTGGGTGTGATGGGGCACATCTGCATTCATCTGCATATTGATAGTATTCCTGGGCTGAGAGAGGTGGGTCACACTTACATGTCAAAAGGTTGTGTCCCGCCCTCACACAAAGGGCTGATTTACCCCTATTGATTGTCTAGAGCCAGGGCTAGGCTGAAAGGGAGTGTTGCATACTTCTGAGGGTTCCCTTAAAGTCAACCCTTCATCAAAGACATTTTTGAGTAGAAGCACTGGGGCTCTGACCCCATGTTTTGAGACATTGCGTGGGGCTTGTAACTAGACACTGCTGGCTCAAAAATCTACACATTGTCAGAGGACTGCTGTGCTGCCTGGAGGAACCATCATTTGCATTGCCAGCTTTATTGTGCTGGCCTGCTGCCTGCTTGGCTGCTGAAGGGACTGCTACTCTGCAAAGTAACTTTATCTGCTGGCCTGACTGCCTGCTGTCCTCTTTGTGCCCAAAGGGAGTTTTGTCTTGCACACTGTTACTTCAATCTTAGGGCCATAAAAACTCTGCCATTGGACTCTGTCTCTGTGAGTCCAGAAGCAGCATGCTCTCATGAGGAGCTTTGTTTGAGGACTCCGAGCCTCCCTTACGTTGTGTTGAGTGCTGCATGGAGTCCCCAGTTTCCAGGAGTCAGCACATGTTGAGCACCCCTTGAAATTTCAAGAACCTAAGCACGTTGAGCGCAATTTCTTTTAAGAGACCGGTGTGGTTTTTGCATCTCAGTGCTGAGGGAATCCCTGGAGTGGTGGCCACACCGAGTCCCAGTGACAGTTGCAGCCACGTCATAGCAGCTCTGAAGGAGATTCTCCAGCGCGGCCCACCAGCAAGGGGACTGTGAGGTACACCCCTTTAGGGAGAGGTGCCGTCTGATAGCACCATCTCTCTGCCTACCAACCTCACCGCCCAGCCACTGTAAACCCCCCTAGCAAGGTCCTACCAATGCAGGAGATGCAGTAAACAAGGCTTGTGAGCTATGCTGCCGAGGAGAGGACACTGCTTCTGAGGGCCATGACAGAGGCTCTCCTCAGTGACAATGGGCTCCATTTGCCAGGAAGAAGGTACTGTGGGGTCCACCATATAAGTACTGCTGCCCCACACTCCACAGTTGGTTCTGTTGCCAAAGGTGCTGAGGTGCTGTACCACCCTTCATATGAGTGTGGGGAGTGGGAGATCAGACCTTGGTGGTCCTGGTGGAGCCTTCTCACCCTCCTTTACTGAAGACTCAGGTTTTGGGTAGCTGCATTTTGGTATGATGAATGCGGGGAACCAAGTGAGGTCTCCTGATGCAATTCTGCAGTTTGTGCCCCCCCTTCTGAACATACCTTGGGGGCACGTGATCGGTTGTGGGCATTACGGGATAAAACCTCCACGGAGGCCCCAGTCACCACTAGGAACTGCCTTAGTTTGGAACTCACCTGGATTTCTGTATTACAGGTAGTAGGCAAAAAGGTGCTTCTGTGCCCTATGTGTTTGGGTGCCTGATTAACACAGAAAGTTTAATAGGAGTAGAGGTGTGCTGTGCCCTGTGTGTTTATGGGTATTCCTTGTGATTTATGTGCTTTTTTTCTAACTGCATTACATACTCAAGATAACGTGCACTATCTGAGTAACTGCATAGTAAGCAAAATATTTATGATTCATGTCATTTTGTTCTGGTTTTATGTACAATATAAGATCTATCTACATGGATCTATAGAGAGATAGATAGATGGATAATCCTGTGTGTGCACTCTCGTTTGTAGAGTATTCATTGTGTTGCTGTGTGAGTGTGTTGCCCAAGCGCTTTACACATTGCCTCTGATGATAAGTCTTCCTGCTCTGCGCCAGCCTACCAGAGGGTGAGCACAGGATATCTTTGGTGTGCAGTGACTTGCCCTAACTAGAGTGGTGGGTTCTGCCTGGCTCAGATGCTTACCCTAGCCAACCATAAACCCCATTTCTAACAATGGGCAAGAGGTGAGGAGGAACTTTTAAGGTTTAAAAATTATAAAATGCCTAAAATTCGGCCAAAGCAGTTAAGCTTTTATTCAGGAGTGAAATGTATATGTATTTTCCAAATATGATTTTTTAAGCTTGAAAGATCATCAGTTCAATATCAGCAAGATCGAGTTTTTATTCAAGGGTAAAGTTTACATGTGTGTGTCCAAATCTGATTGTTTAGGCTTGAAAAACGTATGTGTTCAATATCAGCAAGATTTTATTATAGAGGGTTGTTACTGAAAACCTTTACCATGAAACGTTTATACAAAAGGACTACAAAGGTGTGTTTCTCATATTGAGCCTGATTCATACAGGAAAACTTACGCTTTTGTCAAGTTTACAATTGTTTGCACTTCACAAGGCCATTGTACGAGTAGGATCTTTACGACTGCGATGTTTCCACACTCATAGGTGCAGACTCTGCACATAAAAAGATAAGCTGTCATAAAGATACTACTCGGAAAAAGTGCTTTCTGATTTGCAATAAATCGTAATCTTACACAAAAGATGCCCTCAATATTTTCTTTCCTTTTGTGATGTATGTTTGTGATCAATTGAGTCATTATGTAAATTAATTTTATTAACAGAAATAATTTGTATTTTCTGTGACTTTCATAAGATATTGAAGACTTTATTCCTTTAAAGGTTTGAAATGGTGTTCCAAGATCATATATCATTAAAAACTGACTTTAAAATTCATTTTATTTTTCAGATTTGGATTTATACTCCACAAAGAAGAAGCAGCTCTACAGAAAATAGATCTTGAAACAATGTCATATATTAAGACTATCAGTTTAAAGGACTATAATTGTATTCCTGAGTCCCTGGCTTATACACATCTTGGAGGATACTATTTCATCTACTGTAAACCTGATAGCACTGGGGCAGTACTGCCACAGCTTGTAGTAGACAGTGTGACAGACTCTATTATTGGATACAATGGAAATGTCACAGGAATGCCCTATGTATCTCCAGATGGGCATTACCTTGTCAGCTTTGATGATGTTAGAGGTCTTGTGAGGATCCAGTCCATCTCAATTAGAGGAGAAATTGAAGATACCTTCGACATCCACACCAACTTGCACATATCTGACGTGACATTCCAGCCTTCATTCACTGAGGCCCATCAGTACAATGTCTATGCCAGCTCCAGCACACAAACTGATGTTCTCTTTGTGGAATTGTCCTCGGGCAAGGTTAAGATGGTGAAGAGCTTAAAGGAGCCGCTGAGACCTGAAGAATGGCCTTGGAATACAAAGAACAGGGTAATAGAAGGCAGTGGACTTTTTGGCCAGTACCTAATGACACCCTCAAAAGAGGCACTCTTCATCCTAGATGGACGACTGAATAAGTTAAACTGTGAAATCACTGAAGTTGTAAAAGGCAACACAGTTATTTGGGTTGGAGAAGCATAAAGTATCAAGAAAAGGCAGCTATTCATTTTATGTTTTAGACTACATTGCACTTATTTCCAGGTCTAAAAATACTACTGTTTGTTTCCTTTTGTATTGCTAGGCCTTTGCATACCCCAATTAATCATTTTTCTAAAATCGAAAGTTGTATAAATGTAGACAAATAGATTTCTGGGATGAATCATTCTGGTATAATATTTGCACTTATGTACACATAGGGTCCTGTTTTATTATAAACGACAGTAAAGTCAATGCTTTAACTAGAAATTGAGGATTTGGAGGAAAAGAAAAAAAGCATGAGCAAAGTAACTAGTGACGAACAAAGTTATGTCGGCAGAAGCCTGCAGTTAATCTGTTTCTGGCAGATGCACATTTATTTTGCATCTTTTAAGTAAGAAATAAGCAACGTCTGGAAACCATCAAATCCTTAAGTTTAAACATCAAAGTCCTGTCCACTGTTTTAATCTATTTGTGCCTTGAAGGGAATATCTCAAAAGAGAGATAGTGTCGAATATATTCCTGTTGTGGCTACAGATTGTCTGTCACTGAGAACAACACCTTTGCTGCACTTGGTATCCATCTGGCTGCGGATATAAGAGTTGAGTGTATCAGCAATGTGTTCCGCATTTCATTTTTCTGTTCTTTTCACCCACAAAACTTCAAGGAGAAAATATTCATTGAAGATTTAAATTGAATTGTTATCAACATATTGCACGTTTTTGTTTCAAACTGTATAATCATGTCTATTTCATATACCGCAGAGTTGTATCAATGGGGAGTTTCAGTTCTAATAGAGAGAAACATTGCATCTGTCGTGTAAGCAGCAGTTGTATTTTGTAAATTAGTTACTGCTTTAAATGTAGGTAGGAAACTTCTTTTGTTAGTGTTAAATATGAGAACAGGGTACACTAAGCAGTGTCGGATAGTTTTGCCTGCTTTGTCATTACACCACCTCCATTTCATGCATTGCATGCTCTCTAGTTGTTTATTGTGCATCAGCTGATTGATATCACAAGCCAACATCATAGGCATAGCATTTTAACCAAATACAACTAGGGCACCTACACAGAAATATTAATTTAATTTGGGTACTGAATATAGAAAATTCCTAATACTAGATTTTTAAACAATCCTAACAAACACCCCATTATTTTCTCATGTCTTTGCAGCAGTCTTTTATATACACCTCTAGCTTGTAGAAAATAAATAAGTAAAGGTAGGGCTTTCTCCGTATTGGGTGCCTCACTCTGGAACTGCATAACGTCTCCAAGAGCATAAAAGTTGAATCAATTGCCAATTACATGAACCCAGAAAAGCTATCTTTACAAGTTAAACATTTTTGTTTTGTTATCTGTGGAGCTTGCTTCTATTTTTTGTATGGGTCTACTATTAGAATGATGTAATTTTTTTAATTGGCGCTTAGATAAAATACATATTAAGACATCACATCAAAGTTGAAATTATTTTAATTTTTTAAGGTGACATTTGAAAATATCCACATAGAAGCCAAAATGAATATAACAAAAAGTTTTCGTAATGTTTTACTGTATTAATGAAACTAAGTAACGATAATGGTTGTGTTTTATTTGAAAACACTTGCATTGGCACATTCTTTTTGTGTCCTATATTTTGATATGAAGATGAGGGGGGTGAGCTTTTCAATACAAAAGACTAAGGGACTCATTACGACATTGGCGATTAGATGCCACACTCCAGGCGGTCTGACTGCCTCATTACGACCTTGGTGGTCGGACTGCCAGGGACCGCCAAACCTGCCGGGAGCATGGTTCCCGATGGGCTGAGGGTGGTCAGAGTCATGAGCTGAGTTTAGCGCCTGCGTGCTAATCAGAGTCCAGATTATGCCAACCTTTTCATGGTGGAAACCCAGAGCTGGGGGCCACAGCAGGGCCCCTGGACTGCCCACGATCAAGTCATGGGCAGTGCAGGGGCCCCCATCTACTGCAGCAGACAGTGAGCATCCCGAGGCGGAACAACATTGACCTCAGCACCATGAGGAGCCGAAGCCAATGGCGCTACACAGTTTCCATTAGGCTGACCGCCAGAAACCTCTGATTTCTGAGGTTTCCGCCAGTCAGCCCAGTAGACATCTTGTAATGGGCCTTGGGGGAAGACCACCAGCTGAGGGAGGGGGGTCTCCACTCAACAGAGCGGGTGGGATGATGGTCGGCCTGCCAGCCTCATAATAAGGCCCTAAATCATGCCATTGACAGAAAAGTAGGACTATAATTTGGTATGACTATAGCCTATTTTTTAACTAAGAGTTGTGTGGGTAATCTACGGAACTGCCAAATCTTTGCAGTTCTTTTTAATGGAAAGTATATTGATGCAATGTGTTGCTTTGCACTAGTGAGCAGAGCACTCACACTAAACGTTAATAAATTACCCGGAATGAGCATAGCACAATAATCATTATACTCTCAAAATTACAAATATTTTAATAACACCGAGATTCTCAGATGCTGTTATATGCACTTCACGTGCAAGTCTAACCACGTGAAATCAAGGTCAAAAGGTGCAAATGTAACAAAGGCTGTGTTGTGGTAAATATACGTGGGAAATAAATTAAAACACATTCAGTGATTAATTTCAAATGTTCATATTTAAACAGAAATACAACAAGAACCAGAGTCCCAAGGATATTCTAAGCCTGTGTTTGCTGCGGGATACGAGTTATTTTATCCGCTTACAATAGAAGATCAGTTCGCATTCGAGATTTCTAAAAACCAATTGATACACCTGATCACTCCTGATTTTGTTAGTCCTGTGGCTCCTTTGTATTTGCTGTATGCTGTTGCCTCAGTAGATCGGGCATCACTTTTCAAATGATCCTAACATAACATAATGAAGAACAGAGGAATTGAAACAGAGACAGATTATAAAAGTTGAGGAATTATTTACATTTTATGGTATGAGATTGGAAGATAGTATTGCTTTTATAAGCAAAGAGGATTGATAATACATTTTATTGATGTTACCATAATAAGTGGTGATAATAGTGGTTTGTTGTTTCAAACAATTGCAGGTGCACTTTCGCTGCAGCGTTATTATTGGGCCTTTTTTCATTTGCTTTAGTTTAGGTGACCTGATTTTCAAAACCAAAAACGTATACAGTCTGCAGATGAAGAAGGACTGTAACTTGACATAGACTCTGGATACAGAATTTAAATGCCAGAGATCGTAGATTTTGAAAGACTGTAATAAGCACAAAGCTCCTTAGAAGTTGCTATACACGTATTACTTTCAATTCTTACTACAACGTACCCACTACACAAGTATCAAATATTACAGCGCCATTTTGAGGTTAGTTTTACACAGAAATGGAAAGGAAATGCAAATGTGTGCTTGATTTAAAATATGCATATTCCCACACATTTGTATGTAACTGACAGGCTGACTGAAGTCCGAGTAACAACTATAAATCACGGACATTCTGGTGTGATCATGGACCAAGCCTTTTTTTTTCACAATGACATATCTGATTTCCATGCCACAAAATGAAAATGCTTTTCCTGAGGCACTCTAAAATGACACATCACTAAAGTTTAACTTAGTATGAGATGATGTATGACAAGTCACATGGCTGGGTAACCTGTTGCCCAGACCTTCTTAGTGACAGTGAGAGAATCCTGAAGTGTTGCTGTTATGTGACCATATGAAATGTTAAAAGATGGTGTGGCATATTTATGATGCCCCTACCACCATCTTGCGCCACATTTGTGTCATCTTTTTGATGCAAATGTGGCATTAAGGTTGCATTTCCCATGCGCCATATTTACAAAGTGGCGCAATGCTTTGTGAAACCTTGCACCACATTGTGCCTGCGCCAGGTTTAAAGTATGCAAGGGGAACATTCCCACCTATGGAGGCTACTAGATTTCACTGCTCCATTTTTAGCATCTTTATTAACTCCTACCTAAGGCAAGAATTAAGATGATGCTCCCATTAAAAACAATGGACCTCCCTGTGCTGCAGTTGCACCATCATTTATGGCGCTAAACCATAGAAGCGCATATTAGCTTCAAAAATTATGACTTTAATATGGACATGACTGCCAGGGTGCATTAAATTGTAAATGCGACACACACATGGGATCATTAGGGGGACACAAAGGAAGGCTAGAAAAAACTAGTTCATCATGAATGATGAGCCCCTTTTCCATAAATATGCCCTGTGGTCTCTTAGGAGTATGTTCATTTTTTCACCAATTTAAGTGTTGTGTGTGTAGAGTAAATTCTATCCTACCCTCCTTTTCAAAATATTTTGCTACATCCCATGGAACACCTCCCAGAATGCAATGTAATGCAATGCTGTACCAATGCAATGCAGCGCAAGCCACTGCATTGCCTTACATTTTGTTACAAAGCCTTGAAAGGCAACGCAAATGCCTCTTGTGTGGCTTTGTAAGTATCGACTAACATTTCGTGTCATGGATGCGTCACAAACGTGGTGCAATCATGATGCAACATTATTCATGAATCTGGTCCCAAGTATCTAAACTCACTAATGCTGGAACTTGTGACCTGTGCCTCAAATACGATGTGTCCCGCATATTTAATGTAATACGCCAAAGGATAAAGTCTTTCAAACAATGTCAAATAATGCAACAGCATTTATTCCTGGCATGATATTGTTAATTACTTTAAGCCCCAATTCTGTTTGTGGCTTTATGATTTGGCGTGTTCCTAGTTTCATTTTTCCACTTCAAGTAATCACTGTTTTCTGTCATACCACATACTCATGCTGCTTAAAGAGCATCTTGTAATGCACCACTGATTGTATGAAATACTCATCAGATGCAAAAAAATTATTGAATATGCTTAGAGAGTTAAGCATTTCCAGAGGCCATTCGCTCCACCTTTTCTCTCCCCAAAAAAAGGTTTTCAGGATTGTAACTCTCACTTACAAGATTCAGAAAGAACCTACATCCTCCTTAAAGTCTTATTCTATTTCAACTAAGTCATCTACTTAGTTAAATATTACACACATGCGCATTGATTTCTCAAAGTGCGCATTGATTGAGAATTGTTTTCTGCTGTTGTAAATACAACTATAATCTGAGATATTGCCTAGCATTGTTAGTAGCAGTGAAGGAACTTCCATTGTAGTTTGAACCTGTTTGATTGTGGTTTACGTAAGAGTTGAACACAGAGTGATTTATAGAAATAATACCTAAGCAGCACATATACAAACTCAATTGCATACATGTTTTTGAGGGGATTTATTTCTATCTGTTGTGCTAGATTGCACTTTCATTATACTTCGATGCATTCATCGCTATCATGTCATGCAACTAAACCTATTTTAATAATGCTGCAGATTAAGTTGTGTTGATGTGTAATACACTGAAATCTAAAGTGAGTAGGCTTGTGATCTGTTTTGTGTTGCTAGCATCCTGTACCAAGTCATAGCTCTCTCTGTAGCCTGCGGAAACTTCCTGGGAGGTGCAGTGGATTTACAGAAATAAGTCTGCTTACTTTTCTAGTTACTGAATTCTGCTGTCCTTTGAAATAATTTCTCCATTGTGAACAAAACCCTGTACTGTTTGTCACGATGATTTAGTCTGTCTCTTATGCATTATTCATATGTAACTTACATCGTGTGACTGTCCTGTATGTAGAAAATGCTTGACAAAGGAGAATAAACCCCTTACATTTTAATCAATGTTGTCAACGGATTTATTACTTGTGTTCCATTGTATTTACATTGAAAGCGTTGGGGACCTGATGGGTAAGCTTACTTGGTGTAATAAAAAAGTTTAAGTTATTACCTATCAGACATCGGGTTTTCAAAAACTACACAAACAACCTACAGTGTGCCATTTATTTCTCCCTCTTACTTAACACTTTCTGGACCCAGGTGACCTCCCTTGCACGATTCATAGTCAGCCTCAGTGTCGGTCACCATATATAAACTAAAATAATAAAATAGACATTAAGATTCCAATAACACATGCAAATAGGAGGGTGGTGTAAGATTGTCTCCACCACGTGCAAAAGTAAATGGAAGAGAGCAACTGACTTTGGATGAATTCTGAGTAACACAACAAATTGAATGTCTGGCTCAAAAGATGCTAAATCTCTTGCTATAATCTCATCTCGCTGTCTGAGCACTCTTCCCAACCCTTCTAGTCAGCTTCATACAGATCTGCCATACACCGCAGAACTTGGCACGATGACCAGGAGAATGTTTTATCAGTTCTTTCACCTTACCGTGATGGTACCTCTGCTACACATGCATGCCTGAATTACCCTCATATTAGCTGTGACCTGTTCATACACTGGTACTGCGATGTAGTTTAAGAGCTTGGCAAAAAAAAAGGTAAAACCCCAGGAGCTCTGCTGCTAATTAATTCTCATTTGTTAACCAAAGCCCGTAAAATTACTATTTCTCCCTATTCAAGAAACAGTCTCGTTTCATTGAATCCCCCAAATACACCAAGCAAAAGTTAATTGGTGGGAGCTTTCCACTGACAAAGATGCTCCATGTTGGAAAATAAATTAGATGCTGTTTAGGTCCTTAAAAGCAGACTGTGAGGTCACGTTGAAAGTCTTTGCTGCAGCATGATTTGACGCACATTAACATCAACCTTGGTAGTGAGGAGCACGGTGAAGTCTTTTTTCTACTTATAATAAAGGAGTTGCTACATGGTCCACCCTCTGGCACAGTCCATATTGGGTAGCCTAATCTCTCTTAAAAACATTTGCCCGGTCAATAGATTTGGCTTTTCATAAATAACAGAAAATACACCTTTATTAACAGTGCATTCCGAGGATACAGTATTTGAAAGGAGAGCAGCTGCATGTGGAAGCCGGTAGTATTTGTGCACTGAGAGGAACAGAAATGAAAAGCTGTAGGTCCACAAAGAGAAGGGGTCATTGCAGTGGCATTACCTCACACCAGATGGTGGGCAGGCCCAGAGTAGAAATGGCAAAAGAAAGTTTCAGTGGCAGGCACGCTTCGCCTTTTGATTCCCAGTATTATGTAGGAACACTGTTTCCCAGATGAGCAGTGTCCATGGTGTAGTGTTTGGCTCCATTCTGAAGAATGCAGGGTAAGGAAAGTCAACAGAGATGTGTATAGTGCTGTATTGACATTATTATGGGGATGCAGAGTTCCATCTTCGATGATTAAAGATGTTTCACCTTCTCTAGAGATACTCACTCTGAAGACTTTCTCCCTACTACTCCTACTGCAGCACTCCACCTTTCACAAGCATGGAGAGATAACACATAATGCTGTTAACATGCATGCTGTAGAAATGTCTTCATCAAGCAAAGTCTACATGCAAGATTAATAACACTTTTATCATGCCGCCGTAGCCTGGTACTGTTGTCCCTAACCTCCAGCTCAGCTCTTTAGTCTCCAAGAACTTAGGGCCAGATGTAGCAAAACTTTGCGAGTCACAAATGGACTGAATCGCAATTTGCGACCCCGCAAAATCGGAAATGGGATGAAAAAATCCCATTTCCGTAGTGCAAATTGCAATGCGAGCCATTACTGACTCGCAAAAATTGCGACATGATTTTGCGACCCGCAAATAGGAAGACACAATTTGCGAGTCGCAAACTATATGAAAAAGCCACTCGCAAATTGCAACTAGTCGCAAAAAGCCCATTTTGCACATCCAAATTACCACTAAGTCAGAGCAGGTGGTAACCAGAACCAAAGTATAAAAGGAGATCCAGAAGGCATCTGGGTTACTCAAAATGGCTGAAATATATGTGATAGCAAGGAGGAGGAGAGTCCACGCCGCACAGCAGAGGAGGAGGAGGAGCCAGAGACAGGAGAGGATATACAGAACCAGGCAGATACTTTTCCAACAAACTGAGGAGGAGATACATGACAAATACAGACTCAGCAGTGCAGCAATATTAGAATTAATTGATCTACTCAATCCGCAGCTTCAACGACAGACTGTGCGCAGCAGCGCCATTACCAAACATGTGCAAGTGCTATGCTCCCTGCACCTCTTGGCCTCGGGTAGCTATCAGGGGGTCATTGCTGTGGCAGGTGGGGTATCCCAAAGTGCACTCTCATGGTTCTTCAGATGTTTCCTAGATGCCATACTCACACACATGTCCAGATACATATACCTACCCAGGAATGAGGCAGAAATGAACAGCACCAGGTTGGAATTCTACAGAATTGCCAACTTCCCTCATGTAATAGGGTGTGTAGATGGGACACATATACAAATGTGCCCTCCTGCAAATCTGGAATATCTGTTCCGCAATCGGAAGTGTACCCACTCACTGAACATCCAGGTGGTATGTGACGCCCATTATGTCATCACTGACATGGTAGCCAAATTCCCAGGGAGTACACATGACTCATACATTTTCAGGCACAGTGGGATACACCAACGCCTAGAACGTGGGGAGTTTGGAGACTGATATCTATTAGGTATTGCTGAAGACACCCTGAAGCCATACACACAAGTCACTGTAGAAACCATCCATGCCCTGCTAACATTGCTTATTTTTGCCAAACAGGTGACAGTGCATATGCGCTACGACCATGGATACTTACCCCGTACCTAACACCCAGCAATGAGAATGAGAGGCGATACAACAGTGCACATAGGCGGACCAGAAATGTCATAGAAAGGACCTTTGGACTGTTAAAGGCAAGATTCTGATGCCTCCACAGAAGTGGAGGTGCGCTCCAGTATGCCCCAATAACAGCATTCAACATAGTTGGCACATGCGCAATCCTACACAACATTGCCACCAGACGTGGGCTACATCTCACCCCTGCAGACCCTGATTCCGAGGATGACGAGCAAGAGCTACCACATCGCCAGCCTGGGGATAGAAGCATTGCAAATCAAGGCAGACAGAGACGGGACCACATTGCAAACCAATACTTTGGAAGGTATGTGGCAACAGACACCACACTCACCAACGTCACACACAAAGAGCCCAGTTGTGAAGTGGATCAAACAAAACATTTTTATAAGTGAACCTAATAACTAAAGAACAGAACTGTCGGTAAGGGGCTGCACATGTCCACCCTTAATGAGTACACATTAACTGCATGTGCCTCATGAGTCCTGCAGAGTTTGTGCCTAACACCTGCTCCTGGTTCGCCCAGCATGGCTCGTGCCAGGTGGGTCAGCAGACCACTGACGTGCACTGCCACTCCGCAGCACACGTGTGTCTGTGGCAGATGCACTGCTGATAGTGGACCCCTCCTCACTGTCCTGAGGGGTCTCAGCCATGCCCCTTGCCACCTGCCTGGCCTCCAACATGTCCACAGAGTGGCTAATGCGGCCCAGTCCCCGCACCACATCCTCTGCAAAGTGGCCCAGTTCCACCTGCAGGCTCACAGTCCGTCGTGACAGGCCTTTGGTGTTCAATGCAAGACGGACAATGGACGCTGCCATGCGGTCAAATCGCTGTACTAGTTGGCGCTCACGACGCCTTGCACTTTGTCTCTGCCACCAGTTCCGTCACCAGTTGGCGTATTGATTGTGTTAGGTTACTGACATTGTCATTCAGTCTTGTGAACTGTGTGTTCACTTCTGCCAGGCCATGAGTGAAACTGTGTTCCATCCTCTGCATTGCCCCTGAAATAATCCTCAATTGCCTTGTTTTCAGGCGCTGACCAGATAGGAGGGATGCCTCAACTGCAGACATGGATGCCTCCCCTGTTTCCTCCTGGGACACTGCCTGGACCTGGACTCTGCGTCTGCGACGCAGTGGTGCTTCTGGCTCTTGCTGTCTCACAGTGTGGCTGGGACCAGGTGTTGTGTCTCTTTCCTCCATGTCCACTTCTTCATCTGGAGGGGACTGTGATGGTGTTGTGCTGGGCCCTGTATTGGCTGCGGCAGCCTCCTGCCTGTGGCCTGCTGTTTTCACCCTGGATGGTGTGGCTGGTGGGGGTGTCTTGTGGGAGACCTGTGGGACATAGGGAACACACTGTCAGACTCTAACATCTGTTGTATGCCTCATAATAAACAATTGCCTATATGCTGCCTACTGTACTACATTGCCCATAATGCACCATTCTGGTGGTTGCTAGTCTGGAATGGAGCTAGTCTGGTTGTGCATGCTGCTGTGTACTGGGTGAGTGTGGGTATGGCATTTATAGGTGTACATGCATGTTTCATGGTACTCACTTTTGGATGTCCCTTGCGCTGACGTGTCCAGTTCTTCCATTCCTGACATCCTCAGGCTCCAGGGTCTGCTCCACCAATTCCTCCATGGCTGTGGGTGGTGGGATGGTGGATGGGCCTCCTCCTGTGCCCCTCATCTCCCTGAGGCGCTCGGCCACCCTCTCCTTTGTCCTGTAGCGCAGGTCATACCACCGTTTTTTAATTTCTTCAATGCTTCTGTGGCTCACCCCAATGGCATTGACCCTCTCGTGGATTCCCTGCCAGATCCTCCTTTTATCAGTGTCTGGGACACTCAGGGCTGCCTTTCCAAATAGCTGGTCATGGTGCTGGCAGCATTCCTCTGTCAGCACCTCAAGTTCCTTCTCTGAGAATTTTAATTTCCTCTTCCTTCCTGCACTGCCTGCGTCTTCCATGGTTGCAGCTGTTCCTCCAGGTAGTTGCTCAGCAGTTTGAAAAGGGTGTAGTCCTCCCTCCTCCCAGGTGTATTTGATGTCTTCCTGGCTCTGATGTCATCAGCAAGAGCCAGGAAGTGTTTTTCCAACTGTTTTTCTGCACCTGCATGCAATTTGCGGCCCAGTCGCAATTTACGAAACCCGACTCGCAAATTGTGAGTTCATTTTTAGCGAGGTCGCAAAGAGCGACCTCGCTAACAGCGGACTCGCAATCTGCAGTGCGACATCATTTAAGAGTCACAAATTGATGTTGCTTTTTTTAGTTGGATCCCATTTTGCGAGTTGGAAATTGCGAGTCGCAATGACTCGCAATTTCCGACTCGCACATTTTTTCCTTCCTACATCTGGCCCTAAATACCCTTTTCCCAACCTCAGATCTACCGTTAGACACCCACTTCTTTTGACAGCGAGCGAAATACTCACATAATA
This sequence comes from Pleurodeles waltl, assembly GCF_031143425.1. NCBI lineage: Eukaryota > Metazoa > Chordata > Amphibia > Caudata > Salamandridae > Pleurodeles > Pleurodeles waltl. The sequence goes on along the minus strand of NC_090437.1, from coordinate 758,286,540 downwards.
AAGGCTTCCCTTCACATCATACAAGGTAAGGCACTAGACTCAGCTAGCTGTGAAATAATGCCTGCGGTGAAACTGCTGGGCACAATGTTTTTACAGGAAGCCCAGTAGGCAGACTGCATAGAAAAAGAAGAGACTTTCTTCTTGAAAAAGTCACTCTTAGTGATGAAACACGTGTTGGCTGTCTGTGTAAACGATTTAACACATTCTGGATTACACTAAGGATTGTGCTACTATCCATTAAACCTTGGATAAATGGTCTATCATCTACGCAAGTTTATGTGAATAATCACTACACTTGTGCTTGGAATTACTAAATATGTGTGCTGTGGTACTAATATTGAAATACTTAAATATATATATATATATACAACGTTACATTTTTAACTAAAATAAGCACAGAAATTCACCAGCACTGCTAACTATAACTTGTGCACCTACCATGCACTGCTAATGACCTCACATATGACATCACTCATGACATGTCCTTTGACATCATTTATGACATCACTACACACCACCGCAGTGCATGGTGGTGGCACACGTGATAGTGCTGTTAATTATACTGGTAAATTCATGTGTTTTTTTGGTCCAAAGTGTTAACGTTGTCACTGAGAAATTCACCTAAGTATAATGTTACTTTAACCTTTGATTTTTTTCAGTGAAATTTACAACTTAAAAAAAAAAACAGATATTTTTACTACACCTTACTATAACATTACATTAACAATTGTTCTTTTCAGTGATTTTCTGTTTTTTTTTAAAATACAAATATATTTATAAATACCTAGAAACTAGCTACTCAAACAATGTTTGTGCTGAGATTTTTAGCTGCTTAGCTGTTGTACCTAACATATTCAGAAATATTCCCCAGCATACGTTTTATATAGGCTTTGTATATTTTGATTTTAAATATTTGTTTCATATTTATATAAAAATTATATTCCATATTTGTGTTTCAAAAAGACACTGATCATTTGTTCCTATACTGTAAACTGTGGGCCTCATTATGAGTCTGGTGGTCTTGAGAAAGCCAGCCTCACGGTCAGACTGCCAGGGGACCGCCGTCACTGCCAGGAACATGGTTTTCAGTGAAGTGACTGTGGTCAGAGTCATGGTCAGCCAGGGCGGCACTGAGGTCAGCGCCGCCGTGCTGATCACGAGTCCACTTTCCACCAGTCTTTTCTTGGTGGGGACTCCGCCATGAAAAGGCTGGTGTAAAGCCAGTGCTGGGGGCCAGAGGGGGTCCTCTGCACTGCCCATGCTTATGTCATGGGCAGTGCAGGGCCCCCCTGCCCAGCACCCTTGGAATGCACACTGTCTGCAATGGCACACCATGTGCATTCTGAGGGTGCTGGGGAGCACCATCTGTGTGATGACATAGGCCTCGGCACCATGAGCAGCTGAGGCCAATGCCGCTGCTTGGTTTCCACCTGGCTCTCTGGTGGAAATCTCTGATTTCAGAGGTTTCCACTAGTCAGCCCAGTGGAAACCCCGTAATGGGCCCTAGGAAAGACTGCAAACTCTGCGGCGGTCTCCTCTACACTTGGCTGGCGCACTGATTGCGACCGTTTGCACCACATTATACATGCAGCGTGCATAATGTATGAAAATGGGGCATTCCGGCGCAAGGAGGCCTGCAAAAAAGGCACAATCTACAAGATTTCATTGCGCAATTTTTGGCATAATTTTTAATGCCTTCTGAAAGCAGGCATTAAAAGGAGGCACCCATTGTAATCAATGGGCCTCCTTGCACTTTGCTCCACTAGTGTCAAAATTTTTGAAGCAAGTAGAGCAAAGCACCACAATAGCAGCAAAAATGCTGACGCTATTGTTACAAATACTACCATGGTGCACCGTATGATAAATACGGTCACACATGGTGGCGTTAGGGGGACAGGGTTGCAAGAAGAGTGTCGCTGCATTGGATGCAGCACCACTCTTCTTAAATTCGCCCCTAAGTGTTTTCACTATGGACATCCCTTTTTAAAATATGTGGTCACTCCCACAGGAAGCTCCTCGGTGACTTGCGGGAGACTTGCGAGACCGTAGAGTTATAAATTTCTATCTAATTTGTTGTTCTTCTTTATCTTGTCAGTTGTTATTGAATGTTAATCTTTAATAATAAACTTAATGTAGTATGTATGTTGTATTTCTTATTTTGTTTCCCAATTTACGGCTCTCGCTAGAATATCGGGGGAGCCAAACACACAATCCCCTGCTTGGATTAAGAGAGGGCTGTACTTTCTGTCTTGCTGACGCGATCTGCTCGTGAGATCGTACATTTGAAATTAAGTTCATAACAGTGTATTTTTGCCCTTTTGAAGAAAGTAAGACATGAGAAGTGTTGTTTAAAGTACAAAAAACAGTTGATGTATTGTTGCATTTGAGGTCATAAGAAAGTTCTGTTTTCTGCAATCTCACAGGCCTCTTTTGAGACATCTGCAAGATGCCCTGCAGAGGACAGACATCTCAAGGAAGGATTGCGATTGGTTCATATGGCTATCTTTAATTAGCAAAGAAAGATTCCTTACTTGTTGCATCATTTGCCTATTGCATTTTTCTCTGATTGCACCTTTTTGGGTACCTCTGTGACTGTTGATTTTCTGTGATCAGGATGTCATCATCTGATTCAGATGCAAACCCTACCCTTGTTCCTGCCGGTCAGCAACCTCAGCCACCCACTGAGTACTTGGTCTGGCAATTTTATCAGATGACACCTGGTGGGAAGAAATTTTCTGCCAAATATGTAATTTGTCACATATGCAAAAAATCATTCAGAAAGGGGCTACTGGAACATGCAGTATTCCATAAGTACCACTGGGATTTGGTGACATTTGTGAGCTATGCACAATGAAAGCCTTGCACGGGCTGAGTTAGCCCGTACTGCAGAGCTTGAAAACACTTCATAGGCATCCACATCTTTTCAACCTAGTTACAATGTGCCCGCCCAGGTTCTCACTTTGCAAGCAGATAGCCCGGCATATCTGAACAAAACCGTTTGTTGCTGTTTATGCAAGCAGAGTATTTTGTCTTCTGAGACAAGCATGGGTGCGGAGGACAGGCTTTTTTAGGATCATAAATGCCCACCTAGGCAGTAGTTGTTTTTTTACAATTTTTTGTACATTTTTCTCCTCCTTGTTTTGAAGGAAACATAAAAGTTGAAAAAAAAAAAAACAACGGTTGTTTAAAATGTCACTTGAAATAGCTCTTTTTCGAACTACCCTATACTTTCATTATGTCTGTTGTTTGTTCCATGTACCCCTTTTTTCCCTTCTCGATGACTCTTCAAGACACTCACAAGAGCCATTATGCTCCTATAAATAGAATAGTTGCAAGCCTCTTGTGAAAGTCAGACGCATAGTCCTCCACGTTCACTGCAATGGTGCAGTGTTTGCTGGTGTGCGTATGTGAGTCTCTTGCAAGCCCATACTTTTAAAATGGGATTTCCATTTTCACTGAAATTATCCTGTTGTAATAGGTATAATTTAAATACACCAGATTTTCGTTACCCCTCAATGTTTTTTTTCTCCTGTGATCCCGTAAGACTGTCCCGATATCGTGAAAACACTTTAGAGGAACATTTTATTTTTTAATTAATTACAGTAGTTATCCCCTATAGTTCCCATTAATAGACCATTGGGAGATACTAGTCTCTCCAATGAGACCTTGCATGAAGAAGAGGTATGGTAGAAAAGGGTATAAAGAGACACTGCCTCTTCATTCATTCATTTCCCCAGGGTCAGTAATATGCATAGTAAAGTGGGGATGGTACTTAACTCACACGTAAGACCTCACTGTACCATACTAAGTATAACAACTACTGGCCTTCCAACTGATACAAGGAACTAACCATATTGATTATTGTTTGGGAATGGATTTCCCTGCCTACTCACAGTTCTCCTCAGCCTGACATATACACAGTAGTTTGTAGGGAAACTTTGTCTTCTGCACTAACCCCTGTCTCCATGACAAATTGGCTATATAGTACAGTGCACTTATACCTCTTCTCCTGGTAAAATGTATGCAAAGTAGGCTATGGGGAGAAACTGCTCTGTTTCCTGGGACAAGTCTCTTGCATGATAACTCTGTGTAGTATAGTGTGTAGAGAGGCTGACCTCTTAACTGTGATGTGTCCCTTCGATAATGCTGTTGCAAATTAGGTTGCGAAAAGTGGCTTACCTTTGTGGTCACACCTCCCCCCATTATGAAAGACATACAAGTAAAGTATGGAATTGAAATTACCTTTATGCTCATAAGTATATCTTGCATAACAACTATGGAGAATATGGGCCTCATCACCAACATGGCAGTCACTAGACCGCCAGATTCGCGGGTGGCAGTGGGACCACCGCCAATGCGACAGTCCGAGTGCCACATTCCAACCCTGGCAGTAGGGTGTATACATGGACTACCCTCTTCTGTCAGACCTCTGCCTCAGTTGATGTCTGTGCATAGTAGGGCATTGTTAGACCTGGCATCCTTGGTGTGGTTTCCCCTGACTTGTTGCCTTCTGACCTCCTATTTTGCTGACTTTGGGATTCTGAGCTCTTTGCCACTGCTACCCCTTGCTATAGTGCAGGTGTTCTTTAATCTAAACATGGTAACATTTTCCTGTCCACCATTGGCATATTTAATTTACTTGTAGGCCCCTTGTAAAGGGCACTGCATGTGCCCAGGGCCTGTATATTAAATGCTACTAGTGGGCCTGCAGCATTGATTGTGCCATACACACCAGTAGCCAGTAGCCAATTTAAACATGTCACAGAAGAGACTGTGGGGGTCATTCTGACCCTGACGGGCGGCGGAGGCCGCCCGCCAGAGTTCCCCCACCAAAATACCGCTCCGCGGTCGAAAGACCGCTGAGGGTATTTTGGGATTTGCCCTGGGCTGGCGGGCGACCGCCAAAAGGCCGCCCTCCAGCCCAGGGCAAATCAACCTTCCCACGAGGACGCCGGCTCAGAATTGAGCCGGCGGAGTGGGAAGGTGCGACGGGTGCAGTGGCACCCGTCGCGTATTTCAGTGTCTGCATAGCAGACACTGAAATACTAAGTGGGGCCCTCTTACGGGGGCCCCGCGGCACCCCCTACCGCAATCCTGTTCCTGGCGGGAGACCCGCCAGGAACAGGATGGCGGTAGGGGGTGTCAGAATCCCCATGGCGGCGGAGCGCGCTCCGTCGCCATGGAGGATTCTTATGGGCAGCGGAAAACCGGCGGGAGACCGCCGGTTTTCCGCATCTGACCGCGGCCGAACCGCCGCGGTCAGAATGCCCTGCGGGGCACCGCCGGCCTGTCGGCGGTGCTCCCGCCGACCCAGGCCCCGGCGGTCTCTGACCGCCGGGGTCAGAATCACCCCCAGTGTGTGCTGTTTCAACCTGCCATTTTGACCTAGCAAGTTCACCTACTTGCCAGACCCAAGCCTTCCTTTTTATTACATGTACGTCACCCCTAAAGTAGGCCCTAGACAGCCCTCAGGGACTGCTGTAGTGTATTTAAAAAGTAGATCATGTACTTTTACGTGTTCTGATAGTGAAATGCTCTTAAATCCATTTTCAATGCTGCAATTCTTACCTCCCCCATAAGTTAACTCTGGGATTACTTTGTTACAATTTGTTAGAAATGGGGTCTTTGGTTGGCAGTCAGGTTACCCCCTGTCCAAGCAATGACCCTCACTCTAGTCAGGGTAAGTCACACACAATCCAAATTATCCTGTGCCCACCCTCTGGTAGCTTGGCACTGAGCATTCAGGTTTAACTTAGAAGGCAATGTGTAAAGTATTTGTGCAATAAATCATACAATTACACAATATAGCACCACACAAATACACCACACAGTGTTTAGAAAAATATATAATATTTATCTGGATATTTGCAGGTCAAAACGATAAAAGATGCAATAAGAGATTGTAAGGATATCACTGGAAAGTGATATAAAGTATCTTAAGTCTTTTAAAAGCAAACAAAGTCTCTTTCAAGCACAAAGTACCTGGTTTGGAGTGAAAAATCTCCGCAGAGGGCCGCACAGGAGGAGATGCGTGGAAAATGGTGTATGCGTCGGTTTCACCCCTTCACACACGGACTTGCGTCGTTATTTTTCACGCAGGGAAGACATTGCGTCGATTTCCGGCGCGCGGACAGGTCTCCTCTATGGGTCGCAGGGTTTTCAGACGCCCCGGGGTCTGTGCATGAAATCCTGGGCTTGTAGTCCGGCTGCGCGTTGTTCCGGTGGGCTGTGAGTGGAATTTTCTCCCTCACGGCAGGTGCTGCGTCGATTTCCTCTCTGGAAGTCAGGCGGCATTGTGCAGGCGGGCCGTGCGTCAAAGTTCCGGTTGCACCGCAGGCGCTGCATCGATCTTTTCCTTGCGAAGTCAAGCGGCGTCGTCCCGGGTCGGCATGCAGTGAATTTTTCACCGCGGAACAAGCTGTGCATCTAATTTTTTGCCGCACAAGGAGTCCAGTTGCAAGAGAGAAGTCTTTTTGGTCCTGAGACTTCAGGGAACAGGAGGCAAGCTCTATCCAAGCCCTTGGAGAGCACTTCTTCACCACAGCCGGGGAACAGCAAGGCAACAGGGCAACAGCAAGGCAGCAGTCCTTCAGAGAAAGCAGTCAGGTGAGTCCTTTGGGTAGCCAGGCAGTTCTTCTTGGCAGGATACAGGTTCTGATTGCAAGTTGCTTCTCCAGGAAGTGTCTGACGTGGTAGGGCAGAGGCCCTGTTTTATACCCAAATGTGCCTTTGAAGTGGGGGAGACTTCAAAGAGTGGTTTAGAAGTGCACCAGGTCCCCTTTCAGTTCAATCCTGTCTGCCAGGGTCCCAGTAGTGGGTGTGGCAGTCCTTTGTGTGAGAGCAAGACTTCCACCCTCCCAGCCCAGGAAGACCCATTCAAAATGCAGATGTATGAAAGTGAGGCTGAGTACCCTGTGTTTGGGGGGTGTCTGAGTGAATGCACAAGGAGCTGTCAACAAAACCCAGCCAGACGTGGATTGTAAGGTACAGAAAGATTTAAGTGCAAAGAAATGCTCACTTTCTAAAAGAGGCATTTCTAAAATAGTAATATTAAATCCAACTTCACCAGTCAGCAGGATTTTGTATTACCATTCTGGCCATACTAAATATGACCTTCCTACTCCCTTCAGATCAGCAGCTACCACTTCAATAATGTATGAGGGCAGCCCCAATGTTAACCTATGAAGGGAGCAGGCCTCACTGTAGTGTAAAAACAAATGTAGGGGTTTTACACTACCAGGAAATGTAAACTACACAGGTACATGTCCTGCCTTTTACCCACACAGCACCCTGCTCTAGGGGTTACCTAGGGCACACTTTAGGGGTGGCTTATATGTAAAAGAAGGGGAGTTTTAGGCTTGGCAAGTACTTTTAAATGCCAAGTCGAAGTGGCAGTGAAACTGCACACACAGGCCTTGCAATGGCAGGCCTGAGACCAGGTTCAGGGGCTACTTAAGTGGGTGGCACAACCAGTGCTGCAGGCCCACTAGTAGCATTTAATCTACAGGCCTTAGGCCCATACTGTGCACATTACTAGGGACTTATAAGTAAATTAAATAGTCCAATTGGGTATGATCCAATGTTACCATGTTTAAAGGGAGAGAGCATATGCACTTTAGCACTGGTTAGCAGTGGTAAAGTGCGCAGAGTCTAAAAAACAGCAAAAACATTGTCCCAAAAGTGGAGGGAGGCAGGCAACAAAGTTAGTGGTGACCACCCTAAGGCTGTCAGGTCTAACACAATTTATAAGTGTAATTTCCAACTGGGAAAATATAGAAATTTGGAGTATGGATTTACTGGGTTCACAGATTAAAATCCTATTTTATGGTGAAGTCAGATTTTAAATTGTAAGTCTGAAAATACCACTTTTAATAAGTTGGCATTTTCTTAATTTAACCATATTGTACCTCTGCCTGTCTCTGAATACACATCTGGAGTGGTTGACAGCTAGGCTTTGTGCATTCCCTTTACATAGTCACACACAAAGGGAACTGGATTGAGATACATCCTGATGGCCGATCATAATGCTGATGGGCTGTCATGATCTAAATTGGGAGGGAGGGGCTGTTACTTGCACCTGAAAAGGGCTGTGACTGTCCCCAACAAAGAGCTGGTTAACCCCTTGTGGTGAGTCTGGAGCCAGGGCAGGAAAGGCAGGGACCTTGTGTATTTCCAAGACCTCTTTGAAGTCCCACCCCCACTTCAAAGGCACAACAGCGTATAAGTACTGGACCCCTGACATCACCAACTCAGTACACTTCTGGACCTCAGGACATTCTGTCAGGAGGAAGGACAGCTATGCTGCCACAAGGGACTGCCACTTTTCTGAACTGTTTTGCTGAATTGGCCTGCTACCTCTTACCTGGAAGTGAGAAGGAATGGACCTATCTCTCTACATCCTCTGAAAACCTAAGTGACTTCAAGGGCTTGCTAGCTTGCCTCCTGTTTTGAAGTCTCATGGCTATCAAAAAGTTCATTCAACTCTGCTTCAGCTCCTGGACTCTTCCAATTGTGAGTCCTGCCTTGCCAAGAGTTTCCAATCTAGTCTTCAGTCTTAGAAGTGGGTTTTGCAGCTGTTTGTCTACAGAAACCTGGGCATTACCACTATTTCTCTGATCGGAACCACCTCATCCCTTCTTCACACTGACCCGTTGCCACCGAGGAGAACTTTGCATCGCTAACTGTGTGACTCATGATCAATGCATCGCCACCTGGCCCAGCCATCACTTTCACATCACTGGCTACCTGGCTTCACAATGACACATCACCTTCATTGCAAAGGGTTCAATGCTGCAAATTGATGACATTACCCCGACGAATGCATGACTCAATGAAGACACATACCCTGACTGCGTGTCTCAGAACTGAATCATTGCCTTCACATTGCCTCCTCAACATCAGCACAGCCCTCATTCCAAGGTACTGTTTCAGCGGGCTTAGCTTGTGTCCTATAGCTGGCCAGCCCTCCATTACAGTCAGCCTGAACTTTGGATAGACCCTGCTCCAGAGCGACCTCAAGTAATCGTTAAGTGTTACTGATTTCTAAGCACAATATTACAGTCTGTTCTTTAAAAAATCATATCTCAAGTTCTACGTTAGATGTTTGTTGTTCTGGTCTTGTTTTACTCATAACAATATTCTGCATTTTTCTGAATCCATGTGAAGTATGTTTGTTGTGTTTTCACTGTGCGACTGTATTTTAAATGTTGCACAAATACTTTACACATTGCCTCTTAGTTTAAGCCTGACTTCTCTCTGCCACGCTACCAGAGGGTGAGCACAGGTTAATTTAGGGTATGTATCTGACTTACCCTGACTAGGATTCTGGTCCCTACTTGGACAGGGTGCATACCTTTGCCAACTAGAGACCCAATTTCTAACAGGCATGTATGTGGACTAGGCTGCCCTGTGGGGCCTCTCTCTCAGATGACAATTTTGCATAGTAGGTTGTATACATGGACTGGCCTCTTCTGTCACAACTCTGTCTCAGTAAGGTAGTAAGGTGTGTGATAAGAGACTGGTCTCTCAGCTGAGACACCCTCTGTGTTCCCAACTAACTTTCTGACAGTACGAAGTCTATGAAGGCCAGCCATCAGGTTGTGTTGGGTGGATCATAATGACTTTGGCCAGGACTATAGGGACTAAATAATCTAGTCATAACTTTTGAAGATTCTACAAACATAAGCTGGTCTTTATGAATAACTCGAAAGCTCTAACAATTGAAACACTAATCATGCTTGCTCTTTTTTATTTAGTGCAATAGAAGTAGAGTGTGCTGAAAATACTGCCTTTAACACATTTTCACTAAAGGACTGACCCTACATTACACTCTCAATGGAGTAATGCTTAACAAAAGTTTGAACTGACGCCTAAGTTGCTTCTCGCAAATCTCAGACAGAGGATCCCCTGTGCTTACATCCAAGACGCTGCCTTCTCTCCTGTATTCCTTTAGGTGGAAGGCAATAGTTAATGTATAAGGCAAAAACAAACGTTGATCTAATCCATCTACTCAGCATGATATTGGATATGTTCCGACCCTGTATAACTTCCTAAAATCCCAAAGAGATGTTCTGCTTTTTTTATATCCTTCGCATCTCCTTATGTAAACCTCAACTACTCTCTTTACTTCCAATAAAGGAGAATGGAACTCCTCTTTGAAAGATGGAGAATGAAAAAATTCAGGTAGCAACACCTTGTATTCCTTATTGCTCTCAGAAACCATGAGTATGCGTAAACAAACTGTCATCCTACTGAGTCTTTAAAAATGGAGGTTTACATAGCAAGGCACCAAACTCAACAGTCCTACTTGCGCAGGTGGTTCCTACTAAAAATGCCACCTTTAAAGACAAGCACCTTAAATCAAGAGAAATAAGAGGTTGAAAGAACCAGGGGCAAATCTCAGGGCAGAACATACGGTCTAGTGGTGTGGCATTAATTAGAAAAACTTTTCAGAAGTCTCCCAACAAAATCAAAATCCTTGTTAGAAGCAAACCAAAGTTTTCAAAATGCCCTGATGGCTGCCCCCTGGGCCCTTAAAATTATGAATACCAACAGCTTTTGAAAACGATTGAGTAAAAATTGTAGAATATCAGCAATTTCACACTCAATTGTTGACAGAGACCTAGAGTAACACCATTCCTTGAATTTCCTCCAGTGTTTGTTGTAAGGGGGCATCTGGAAGCCTGAATGATTCCTGTTATATGTTCTGCCACCTCTCTCATCCGAAGCCAAACCAACAGGTTGGGCTTCCGAAGGAGGAGATAGTATACGGATCTGAGAGGATAGGCAGGTTACAGGATTTTCCAGTGAGGAAGACTAGCTTGCGGATGTTAGGAAGGAAAACCATGAGTGACTGAGACAAATCAGGATAACCGCTATAATCTCTGCTGCTTCCCTCTGCACCCTTGAAAGAAAAGTGAAGAATGAGTAAAAAAGGTACATATGCATACATCAGCCGAGGAGGCTAAGGTGAAGATAGCACATCTACCATCTATGCTTCTGTATCCTGATGACGAGTGAACCTCTGTAGCTGAGTGTCTTCTCCTGTCACCAAAAGGTCCAGAAAAGGTTCCCCAAACCTCTGGCATATTTGAGACAACCAAAGCTAGGTATGAGAAAAATATTGGGAAGATACGAAGAGCTTGTTTAGTCTGCCCGCTACCATATTCTCTTTTCCCCTTGTGGGCATTGCCTTTAGGTGAAGGAGATGACTCTCTGACCAACTTCCAATCTCCAATGACACCACATTGGAAGAGGCAGATCTCGTTCTCCCTTCTGCTCACATATGATACTCCAGTTGTGTTGTCCGTCCTGACAATCACATTATGATTTATAATGTCCATCCTGAAGTACAACATTTCCTAAAGGGTTCCTGACAGTTTCTTCCATTTTGAAGTCCTCCTCTTGTCGATTGTTGACCATTTTCTCTGAGGCTCCTTGCTCTCCAGCATTGGTCCTCAAACGGTAGGGATGGCATTCGTTGTAATCCAATCTCTGGAGAAGATTGTGGGGAAAACTCCTCTTTTGGCCACTATTGTAGCTGCCTTCTAATTAAGTCTGTTACAGTAATGTTCTTCTCTTAAGCCAACATAAATGGTCTCCAATACACGACAAATATGTTAGAAGAGGCCAAGTGTCCCTGAACCCTCAGGCACAGGCTCGCCAGTGCCTCCATTTGGGATAACAGGGATATGAGTGTTTCTCTCAATCTCACAGCAGAACAAACATGCCCATACTTGTCCTGAAATAGGCTTCAATTTTCTGCCCTAAGGGGGGTCCGGTTTGCACTTCTCCAAGTTGAGCAATAGACTTTGATGCTCTGCACAGTCTTCATTATGTCCCAACCCTCTATCATCCTCTTTCTTGATGGATCATGGAGGAGTAAATCATCTTTGTTAGACTTTTCATCCTTGGGATGGTGTCCCTTAACTTTTTGCCTCTGTTCCCCAGGTTGTTGATGTATGCTGGACTCTGATTTTGCTATTTTTGTTACTTTGGGCACTCTACCGCTATTAACCAGTGCTAAAGTGCAAGTGCTTTTTTACAAAATGTGTATGTAATTAGCTTATCCATGATTGGCATATTTGGTTTACTAGTAAGTCCCTAGTAAAGTGAACTAGAGGTGCCAGGGCCTATACATCAAATGCTACTAGTGGGCCTGCAGCACTGGTTGTGCCACCCACATGAGTAGCTCTGTAATCATGTCTCAGACCTGCCACTGGAGTGTCTGTGTGTGCAGTTTTAACTGTAAATTCGACTTGGCAAGTGTACCTACTTGCCAGGCCCAAACCTTTCCTTTTCTTACATGTAAGGCACCCCTAAGGTAGGCCATAGGTAGCCCCAAGGGCAGGGTGCAGTGTATGGTTAAAGTAGGACATATAGGGGGTCATTCTGACCCTGGCGGTCGGTGACCGCCAGGGTCACCGACCACGGGAGCACCGCCAACAGGCTGGCGGTGCTCCCTCGAGCATTCTGACCGCGGCAGTTCAGCCGCGGTCAGAAACGGAAAGTCGGCGGTCTCCCGCCGACTTTCCGCTGCTCGGGAGAATCCTCCATGGCATGGGCACTGCAGGGGCCCCCGTAAGAGGGCCCCACAAAGTATTTCAGTGTCTGCCATGCAGACACTGAAATACGCGACGGGTGCCACTGCCCGTCGCACCCCTGCAAGTCCATTCGGAGCCGGCATCCTCGTTGCAGGGGGATTTCCGCTGGGCCGGCGGGCGCTCTTTTGGAGAGCGCCCGCCGGCCCAGCGGAAATGTAAGAATGGCCGCCGAGGTCTTTTGACCGCGGTGCGGTCATTTGTCGGCGGGACTTTGGCGGGCAGCCTCCGCCGCCCGCCATAGTCAGAATCAGGGCCATAGTAATGTGGTTTATATGTCCTGACAGTGAAATATTGCTAAATTCATTTTTCACTGTTGCAAAGCCTGTCCCTCTCATAGGTGATCATGGGGGCTACCTTTAAATCTGATTAAATTGTAGATTCCCTTTGGGAGCGGATGGACATGTGGAGTTTGGGGTCTCTGAGCTCACAATTTAAAAATACATCTTTTAGTAAAGTTGATTTTAGGATTGTGCGTTTGAAAATGCCACTTTTAGAAAGTGAGCATTTTCTTGCTTATACCATTTCTGTGACTCTGCCTGTTTGTGGATTCCCTGTCTGGGTCAGTTTGACAGTTGGGCTGGTTGCACCTCACACTAGACAGTGACACAAAAGGAGCTGGGGTGTAGTCTGCATTTCCTGATGAGCCATCTGTGCTAGGAGGGATGGGAGGAGTGGTCATTTACACCTGAAAGGGCTGTGCCTGTCCTCACACAATGCAGTCTCCGACCCCCTGGTGAGCGTCTGGGGCCTGACTTGGATAAGGCAAGATTTCACATTCAAAAGAGACTTTACTTTGAAGTAGGCCTACTTCAAAGAAGAAGTTGGGTATAAGAAGAGCTGAGGAGAAATGATGCCCTGCCTGTGACTGTGCTTTGTGGAGCTATCCTGCAGTTGCTGCTTCTGCCAGAGTAAGAGGGCAAAGACTGGACTTTGTGTGCCTTCCATCTTGTGAAGAAATCTCCAAGGGCTTGATTTAGAGCTTGCCTACTGTTGTTTGAAGTCTCAGGGACAGCAAAGACTTCTCTCTGCCAGCACCTGGAGTCTCTAGAGAGACTCCTGCTCTAACAAGTGGTGCCCTATCCAGTCCCTGGGCCCTTGAAAGGAAAGCTGGTGGAAATCCAAGGAAATTGACTTCGACGACTTCGGACCAACGCCGCTGCTGAATCCGGTGACGCCGCCTGCAACCGAATCCATGATCTTTGCTGGAACGCGACGACCTTCGCAGGCCCGACGCCGCTGCAGCCCTGCTGAAGTCCACGACTCCGTGGAAGTCGCGACAGCATGTTGTGACCGACGCCACTCGAAGTGTGCAGATTCAACATTTCGCACAGACGCCGCGATCCCCGACTTCGCGCATCAACTTGTTTTCACTCTTCACCAAAGGTACTGTAGTTGGGGGTCTACACGACTCTGTGTCCGGCGCCGCTGGTGTCGGCTTGTTGGGAACGACTCCTTCACGATGCCGTGTTAACACCTCATCGAAGCATTTTGTGTTTCTAAGCACCATTTTTGAGTTTAATCTTTAAAAATTCCTAACTTGACTTGTGTTTGTCGGATTTTTGTCGTTTTGGTCTTGTTTTGTTTAGATAAATATTTCCTATTTTTCTAAACGGGTGTTCTGTAATTTTGTAGTGTTTTCATTAAGTACAAATACTTTACACCTAGCACTCTGAAGTTAAGCCTACTGCTCTGCCAAGCTACCAAGGGGGTAAGAAGGGGTTAGCTGAGGGTGATTCTCTTTTACCCTGACTAGAGTGAGGGTCCTTGCTTGAACAGGGGGTAACCTGACTGTCAACCAAAGACCCCATTTCCAACAATCTTGACACAGAAATACACTTCATCCCTGAAGATGAAGAAGTGCCACCAAGGCAACCCTCATCTTTTTAAACTTCCTTGGAAAACACTTGATCCCAGCGAGCAACACCTGGAACTGATAGTGCTCCTTGATGGAGAAAAAACCTGAGATACCTCCGATGCGGCATGTTGATAGGGATGTAGAATTAGGCATCTGGGAGATCCATAGTGATCATGATAGCCTTGTCTGGAATCAAAGGACTAATCATTTGTAATGTCTCAGTTTTGAATGGTATTTTCCTTATGCACTTGTTCATTTCCCTATATTCAACCTGAATTTCTATGAAGGTTTGGTAACTAGGAAAACCCTTACTTTAAATACAACCCTTGGCCCTTTCCTTTCTTGAGACTGGAACAACAACTCCATTCAGAAGTAAACTGTGACATTCTGCTGTGTACATCTCCTTCCTTATTGTGTCTGAGGTGCAGCAGAGGAATAATCACAGAATTTGCTGGTGTCAGAATCTACCATTGTCTATCCTGCAACCATGTGCCCCCACCTCAATTAGAAGTAGATTCTTCTCATGCTTCTAGGAATGAAATATATTCGTCCTCTACAGCTTGAGGATGGCTCTCCCCAACATAGTCAGGAACACTGGTTACTGGTAGGAGATACTCATTTTCCTTTCTGTTCTCCTCTTTGCCTCTTGAGAAAGTAAAATAGTTGTTATTGTTTTTACCACAACATTTTTGAGTGCTGAAAAAAGAAAGCCTTTGTAAAAAAAATCATGATCCCCTCCTAGACCCTCCAATATTCTGTCAAAAGGACAGTGAGAGCTTTTACTCTTTGAAAATCGTGTGCAATTTATCTTCCTGATCTGTTGCAAACAGTCTGCTTCCCTCCAACGGCTTTCACTACACTGCTAACTTTGGTGCTGAATTGGAATGCCAATCTTTTAGATAAAGATTCATTTTGGCAAAGGTGGTGCTCTAACTTTGTTGAAAAATATGTCAAATTTCACCTGCTTCTCTAACACTTCCAGCAGCGAGAACCATTCCCTTTTCTCCTGTAATGCTTTGAAAACACTTTTAATATCTCTGATTATGGCTGCACTGTGTATACACCATATATTTCAGCTCACATTGTCAAATGAGCTCCTACATATGGTTTTTTTAATGGTGAGTGAATGTTCTCCATTTGGCCCTTCAAAATACTCTCCTTTGACATTGGGGTGTGCCCGACCAAACTGACCACAAAGGAATGCACTGACACTGATTCATGCATGGTCTTGTCTATATCATCCAAGGCATATAGCCCAGAGATAAATTTAGGCACTTTAATTGTATCAAGACCCCTCAGCGCCCTTTCAACCATATCAGCAACATGTTGATGTATTCAGATTTCCAAAGAAATTGGCTATTGTAAACCACTGGAGGTGGGGTCTTGGCCAAGATAGTGGCCGGAGCGGATGCACCGTAAATGATCTCTGCGCTGCAAGACAGCCTTAAACATCCTGTAGCCCTCACTGTGCATAGGGGGTGAAAGTGGGAACAGCAGACTCCACTGGCTTGTGCCAACTAGCGCGGCACTCCGGGGGGCTTGCTTGTCTGCTGTGGTAACTGCCAAGAAATGCAGTCTTCACATGCTTCAAGGCCACAGCCTCATGCCCTGCCACCTCCAGGGCACACAAAACTTGCGCAGGCAGAGCGAGGGACTGCACACACTTAGGCCCTCAGCAGTGCTGTTGATGGGCGCAGAGATTGGTGTTTGTCTGACCACAGCAAGTGAGGACTCGAGCTATAGGGTCAGATGCTGGCACCCCCACTGCTTTGGATTATACTGGTGCAACAACACATGTGTGACCTCCCCACCGCCTACTAGCACAGTTGGCACCCAACACAGCATCCACCCTACTTTGCCATGAAGTGATGATAAGGCGAGGGAAACTTGCAGAAGTACCCCGGATGGCAGGGGTGGGCAGCCTTCCACCAGTGCATTGCCAAGTGACCCCCACATTTGGAGCCCAGGTGAGATAGCCTCATTGATACCCTGGTGAGTGGGAGCTTCAGGGCGGACAGAGTTATACTGTGGTCACCATCAGCAGGCCATCTGGACCTCAACTTTCGACCACTCCTTCATTGTGGTGGCTGGAGCTCTCAACTCCGCACATCAGGCTGGTGGGTATCTGCCTCTGCTCCCCTCCCATGGAGCAGTGGAGGTCTTGGTGACAGACTTACACTTTACCCTGGCAATGTATGGGCTCTGGGTGATCATGGTTACAGGCCCACCTACCCATACAGCATACCCCACAAATATTCGAGGATGTGTTGAGGGGACACCCTCTTGAACCTCCCATTTGGCCCTGCACTTTCACCTGGCATGAGGGCACTGATCTGTATATGAATCTGGCAAGACTGCATCAGTACACCTGAGACACACTGCCCCAACACCACACTATTGAATGTCTTTTCAACTCTCTGGGTCTCTGTGGACCAGAGTGGTTTCTCCCCTCTTGCCCCGATATTGTCCCCCTCTTTGCTTCCTTCATATCTGTGTGCAAACATAGTCAAATAGTGGATTGCCAAGAGTGACGGGGACAGGAGGGGAGACACCTAGCTGTTCCCTTCCCCCTAGATGTGATCGATGTCGGATGCCCTTCATCACCCCCACAAAAGCAGGGTGTGCACATTATTTGCTACAGGCTATTCATGTTGTGAAAACCACCTGGGACCATCAATTAGACTAATAGGTGATTGGCATGGGGCTTTTGAGGGCTGATAAGGCTAAACTCAGAGACAGGGGAGGCGAAGGAATCTTTGTTGGCTGGAATGCACCCCATCTTGGTGAAAATGCAATCCCACATCAAAGACCTCTAGACAGAGGCCTACCAACTGCATGATAGAGCTGAGGATGTAGATGGCTGGTCATTCCGGAACAACTTTCAGCTGCTGTGTCTTGTGGAGGGGGCTGAGGGCCCAATTTGGAGCTGATCATGGAGGACTGGTTTCTGCAGGCAGTATTAGGAGGTAAAAGATCTACATTTTTTTCAGTTGAGAGGGCCCACAGGTTTCCTGGACCGCAATCACATTCTGAAAGATGCAGGGACCAAGGGCCTTTGGCAGGTCAAGGGTGGTTCTGTGAATATTTACCCAGATTACACTATAAAGATCCAGAGACTCAGAGGATCCTTCATGCCAGTTAAGCAGAGCTGGAGTTGCGATGTAGTCCCTTTCCGACATGTATTAACTCAGAGGTTGATTCCCCAGAACGTGATCACTTCCTCTCCCTGGGAACCATCCCAGAGGAGCTGTGTTTGGGCCCACACCTCACCCTCATACTGGGGGCTCTCCTTCTCCAGCAAGAGGGAAGGCAAATATGTAATTTGATACTGGGTTTGGCTTTTAGTCATTGATAATTCAGCACTAATTACAGATAGCATCCCCCAAAACTCACACGAACCTTGTTAGTTGCTTTACAGTTAGTGTTAACGTGTGGTTGCAGGCTAGTTGCCACCCTGACCAGGAAGAGGGAGTTAGGGTATTAGTGTTATGGTTAAATTCTGTGTTGCTACAACATTGTTGTGCATGTGCAGGTCCACTGGAGGGTGGAATGGCATGTGTGGGTCTGTCGGGGTAGGGGTGCAAGAGTTGGGTGGGAGATTTGCCATGACAGCCTGCCTGCTTATACATTTCTCTGCCTATAATATTATTACCTGGAATGTCTGGGGCAGGGCTAACTCCAGACATCATCACCTGGTCTATGAGTACTTGAGGCACAGACAGGCCCACATTGCTTATTTGCAGGAAACACACTTGACTGCTACACAGATGTTTAAATTGCAGAGGCAGTGGGGAAGTTGCCTTGTCTGCACCTCCTATTCTGGATATGCCAGGAGGTTCTCATCTGGCTGGCCCCAGGTGTGCCAATAATGGTGGGTCGCATGGTAATAGATCCTGAGGGTAGATATGTGGTAGTGGAGGGGACATTGGAGGGGTCTTTGATTGTTTTCTGGCACTTTATCTACCTAACAGCAATCAGCAACAGCTTATTGCAAGCCTCATACCTGCATCGATACATGACCTAACATTATCTAGCATATGGGATGTGGATTTCAATGTTGTGCCTCATTTAGCCATTTGACAGGTAATTTTCCCCATTGCAGGGTACATTAGCTGGGACAGAGCACACTCTTAGGGACTGGATCACATCCAGACAAGTGTGTGACGCTTGGCCTTCCATGCATCTGGACAAGAGAGAGTACTAATTTTTTTCCCAGTCCAGCAACTATACACCAGAATAGATTGGTTATTTTATAACTCTCACATGGGAACCCAGGTCATGGCCACTGAGTGTTTGGGCTGTACTCTCTCCGACCACATCCCTCTTTGTATGACACTGCATTGAAGTAGAGGGCAAGCTTTGGTGCATACTTGGAGACCCACCTGGCGACTATATGCACTGGCACTTCAGGATAGGGCCTTTAGCGATATCCTAGGTGCGCACATTACTAATTATTTCATTGACAATGAACGGTCCGCTCTGGTATGGGGACTGGGTGGAACACATTTAAGGTGGCCACGTGGGGACAGTGCATGAAAACCTCATCTGAGGTGGAACAGACATTGCAGATGCAGTCCATTGACCTCAAACGAGCTATATGTAAAGCAGAGGTGCACGCAAAAACAGAGGCGGGCCCAAAGATGGCATATGCCCCCTCAGAAAAGAACACTGGGAAGCGGTCACAAGACTTGGGAGGTTGGATTATGTGGAATATGTGGCTCGGCAACATGCAGAAGGAGACAGGGCTAGATGTGTTTTGGCATGGCTATTCGTCCCCTGGATTCCTATGCAAGCCATCACATCGCCCATGGGAGAAGTGCTGAACACACAGATTGATATTGATGTGGTCTTCCTTGACTACTACACCTCACTCTATAGAGAGGATGTGGAGATCGATGACCATCAGGAGTTTCTGGATGGGCTACCCATCCCTCACCTTCACTCTCTGTAGCTTCACACATTAGATGAGGAACTTACTGTGGAGGAAATCCATCTAGAGATCAGCTCAATAGCATGCAATAAAACCCCTATTATGGACGTATTCCCAGTGGAGTTTTACTCTACGTATAGCGTGACACTTGCACCAAAGCTACTTAAAATGTTCCAATGGATGAGACATGTGGACATCCACTCTGCATCCTTATGAGAAGCGCTAACTGTAGTCCTACCCAAACTGGGCAAGACCCACCTAAGATGTTGTTGTACAGGCTGTGAATCCTGAATACAAGATTCTGGGGAAGTTTATTTTGAACTGAATGTAACCCTGCCTTCCCACACCAGTCCATCTAGACCAGAGAGATTTCATTCCAGGATGAAACACGTTCCTAAATCTAAGGCACCTATTCTGACTGATAGAAGAAAACTTGCAGGTGATGTCACCATGCAAGGCCCTTTCTCTCGACATCGAGAAGTTCTTTGATACCTTGGGTGACCCTACATGGTGGTGGTGATGAAAACAATTGGTTAGGGTCAGGAGATTCGGCCCTGGATAGTGCTGCTCTCCACCCCACCCCTCTCAAGGGCACAGGTGTTTACGGGTAGAGAGATATTTGCTGCATTTGAGATACACAGAAGAATCAGGCAGGGATGCTCTCTGGAGTGGATCATTTCCCATGCTTTGGAGCCCCTTGCAGGGGTTGCAGTTTGGGATGCAGTGTTATGTAGCTATTTTAGTCATGTTCTGAGCGCTATGTTTTAGCTAACTAGGCCTGCAGCTGTGCACTTTAACCTATTTAAATTTTATTCAGCATTGCTTTATTTTTCTAGCAGTAGCTTCATTTGTGGTGCTGTTTTATTTATCTCTATCTTATTGTTCTTTTGCCGGGGAAAACATTGTGGCCCATATTTATACTTTTTGACGCAAAACTGCGCCAACGCAGTTTTACGTCAAATAAATTAGCTCCGGCTAATGCCATTCTGAAGCGCCATGCGGGCGCCGTATTTATTGAATGACGTTAGCCGGCGTTAGCCGCCGGCGCTGTCTGGTGTGCGTTAAAAGAAAACGACGTACACCAGGCAGCACCGGCGTAGGGGGATATGGAGCTTGGGCGTCAAGAAATGGGGCAAGTCAGGTTGAGGCAATTTTTGCGCCTCAACCCGATTTGCGCCATTTTTTCACTCCCAACCCCCATAGAAATGACTCCTGTCTTAGCAAAGACAGGAGTCATGCCCCCTTGCCCAATGGCCAAGCCCAGGGGACTTCTGTCCCCTGGGCATGGTCATTGGGCATAGTGGCATGTAGGGGGGCACAAATCAGGCCCCCCTGTGCCACAAAAAAAAATAAAAAAAGAACACTTACCTGAACTTACCTTAATGTCCCTGGGATGGGTCCCTCCAGCCTTGGGTGTCCTCCTGGGGTGGGCATGGGTGACAGGGGGTGTCCCTGGGGGCATGGGGGGCACCTGTGGGCTCCTTCAGAGCCCACAGGTCTCTTAACGCCTGCCTTTTGCAGGCGCAAAAAAACGGCGCAAAAGCGGCCGTACGTCATTTTTTTTTACCCGCCCACTCCCGGGCGTGATTTTTGCCCGGGAGTATAAATCCCACGCACATGCCTCAGAGTCGATTTTTTAGACGGGAACACCTACCTTGCATATAATTAACGCAAAGTAGGTGTCCACTCAAAAAAATGACGCTAACTCCATGGACTTTGGCGCTAGACGCGTCTAACGCCAAAGTATAAATATGGAGTTAGTTTTGCATCGACATTTAGGCCCTCATTACAACATTGGCGGTAAAAGCCGCTTACTGCCGTGCAGAAGACCGCCAACATACCGCCGTGGCAGCGGAATTCCACCACGGTCATTATGGCCCACTGCTCGGAATCTGCCAAAATTGAGACACCCACACAAGTCCGTCACACCAAAGGTCAGTGATAAACTGGCAAAAACAAAACCTCCACCATCACGCCAACAGAAATACACCCACACTATCACGACCCACGAATCCACGCGGCGGTCTTTCAACCATAGTATTCCATTGGCGGTACACACCGCTGCACTCAAAATACACACACATTTATAAAACACTACCACATTAGACAATTCAAAATACACACACCTGATACACATGCACATACCACTCCCACACACCCATTACAATATAAAACACACACCCACAAACCCCTACAACCAAAATACCGAAAGAAGGCCAGAGAGAGACACTACAAACTACTGCCAAGCATCCACAGGCACACAATACCATCACCCACTTAACTTCCACGCACCTCACACAACACACCACTAAATGTCACCCCACTTTTCAGTACACACACCACCCCACACATCACCCACACCACCCCATGGCACGGCAAAGACACCCCAGGTTCTCTGAGGAGGAGCTCATGGTCATGGTGGAGGAAATCATCCGGGTAGAGCCACAGCTATTCGGATCAGAGGTGCAGCACACCTCAATAGCTAGGAAGATGGAGCTATGGCGAAGAATAGTGGACAGGGTCAACGCGGTGGGACAGCACCCAAGAAATAGGGATGACATCAGGAAGAGGTGGAACGACCTACGGGGGAAGGTGCGTTCCGTGGTCTCAAGACACCACCTTGCAGTTCAGCGGACTGCGGCGGACCCCCACCTCCTCCCCCCCAACTAACAACATGGGAGGAGCAAGTCTTGGCAATTCTGCATCCTGAGGGCCTCGCAGGAGTAGATGGAGGAATGGACTCTGGTAAGTAAAACTTTAACTACGATATCCCCCACCCTACCTGCATGCCATCACATACCCCCACCCTCGCCCTCACCTCCATCACTCCAACTCCTCACAAATGTCCCAATATCAGAAACCACGCATCCCAACACCAAGTCCAGCATGCAACAACAAAGCATGGACACCCATCACCAAAGCATGGCCACTGCACATACCCATACACCCCCCTAAACCACCCTCACACAAGGTCCCACACAGGAATGCAAGCGCTGGGGTACACGGTCACCCACCCATTGCACACCATGGCACACACAGATGCAATAAACATCCTTTTATACCCCTGCAGGACCCCTACCCCGCGTCACTGGACAGGAGGGTCCGCACATGTCCACACCACCAACAGAAGAGGCCCACAGTGATGACAGCAGCTCTGTCCAACTGGATCTAGATGACCAGCCCGGCCCATCTGGGACCTCGGGACAGTCGGTTCCCCTGACACAGTCACAGGCCACCACAGTGCTTCCCCCCTCTGGAAACACCAGCACAGCACCCACCCAGCGGGCCCATACCGCTGTCCCCAGGACACGTCAATCAGCAGTATGTCCAACACTACAGGGAACCCAGGCTAACCCACCACTCCAACAGCAACAGGGACCTGGGGGCGGTGGCAGTGGGCACACGGTCCAGGGGACAGAGGCCCAGGAACACAGGGGAACTGGGAGGGCTGCTGTGCGACAGGGGAGGACAGGCCCAGGGAACCCAATCTCCACGAGGCCCTCTCCAACATCATGGGGGCCTACCACCATTCCCAGGAGACGATGGCAACGGTACTGGCCAAGTTTCAGGAGACCCAGCGGCTGCAGGAGGAACAGTATTTGGGCTTCAGGGAGGAACTCAGATCCATCAATTCCACCCTGGGCACCATCATAGGGGTGCCGAAGGAAGTCCTCAACACCAGGAGGGACACTGTGGCACAACAAGGGGCCCCTGACACTAGCCTGGACAATGAACTGCCTCCACCGGCGCTATTGGACAGGAGGCACCGCCATGGGACCACCACACCAGCACCCCACCCCCTGCAGAGGGAGAACCACCCCGAAAACGGTCCCTGAGATCCAGGACAAAGACAGAGAACGATGCGAAGGCCCCTGCCAAGAAATGAGGCCACCCTGATTGTCATCCTTCTGTCCCACCTTGTCACCCTGTCCATCCTCAAACTGCCCCAGCTCCACTTCCGATGCCCATTTTGGCAATGCACATGTGAGACTAATAGACTGGACTCTGCCATGGACATTCTTCCACCATCACCCCTCACCATTTTACAGCACCCTCCAATATTGAGCACTTAAATAAACACCCTTAAAGCACAAAACAATCTGGAGTCTGTCTGTGATTTCGAAATAGTGTATTAGCAATTACAGTGTCAAAATGCTCTTTCAATTGTAATATCAACATACCTATGTCCCCGCCGCAACAAGCACCGCTGCCAAGGACACCCCCGCCACAAGCATCGCTGAACAGGATACTGCCACCACAAGCACCGCTGAACAAGACACCGCCGCTACAAGCACAGCTGAAAAGGACACCGCCGCCACAAGCACCGCTGCCAAGGACACCCCCGCCACAAGCACCGCTGGCCCACGGGCGCCAAGGGCACTGACGCTACTGAGTCCACCACCAGCATGATGAAGCACTCTGGGCACAAAGCCCCCTCCAGAACCAGTGGAGACTGTAATCCACTTCTGAGACTGTGGCTTTGCACTCCCCAGGATTGAACAGTGGGCAAACCACCCACTGTAGAGACTTGAGAGACTGTGGCTTTGCACTCCCCAGGATTGAACAGAGGGCAAACCACCCACTGTAGAGACTTTAGAGACTGTGGCTTTGCACTCCCCAGGATTGAACAGTGGGCAACCCACCCACTGTAGAGACTTGAGAGACTGTGGCTTTGCACTCCCCAGGATTGAACAGTGGGCAACCCACCCAACTGGCTGAGGTGCCCCCCCTTTCCCTTCCCCCTGAGGTGCCTGTTTTATTGCTATCTGATGCCCCTGCAGTGTTCTCTCTGTCATGTTCGTGTATTGAGTGTGGGCCTCGCCCATGCAGTGTGGGCCCAGTGTTCCACGGTCTTCAATGGAGCAATACCTGGACTACTAATCTTGGTGTATATGTTGGAAAATGGGTTATTGGTAGGGCAGGTAGGTACCTACACCTAGCAACAAGCCACTAACCTCCACATAGGTACAGTTAGGTCTCAGTAAATTAATCCCAGCTCAACCCTTGGTAGCTTGGCAACGAGCGTCAAGGCTTAACTTAGGAGACAAAGTGTAAAGCATTCAAATATCACAAAACAGTAATTAAATAAAACACAGGAAACAGTTTAAAAATCCAAAACCAATTTATAAAAATAGTTTATATTTTTATCTTTAAAATGACACAAAAACGATTAAAATCGGTTCAGGGGAACCGGAGATATGAATTTTTAAAGAATTATTACTTTTCTAGCGCTTAGAAACAAAAAGCGCCAATCGGATCATCTGGTTGCAGTCAAACTTTCAGGCCGACCGCGATGGAGCCCTGCTCGGCTACAGGTCGCAGGAGGCCTCGGTTAAAAAGTTACCTTCTGACTTAGGGGGTCATTCTGACCTTGGCGGACGGCACCCCCTACCGCCATCCTGTTCCTGGCGGGAGAACCGCCATGAACAGGATGGCGGTAGGGGGTGTCAGAATCCCCATGGAGGATTCTGACGGGCAGCGGAAAGTCGGCGGTACACCGCCGGCTTTCCGCTTCTGGCCGCGGCTGTACCGCCGCGGTCAGAATGCCCGGCGGAGCACCGCCGGCCTGTTGGCGGTGCTACCGCAAACCTCCGCCATGGCGGTAATTACCGCTGGGGTCAGAATGACCCCCTTAGTCTTTATTTTGAAGTTTTTCTTCACCGGGACGAACCTGCCAGTTGAATCCGACCTCCTGGAGCCCTTGTCCGTATACACGATGTGGGTTTCCTCGGTGGAGACTTTTACCTTCGGACGTAGTCGTTTTTTCGAGATGAAAATCCTTCGACCGGGGTAAACCTGGATCTTGATCCGACGTCCATGGAGCCCTTCTCGGATACGATGGCTGGGAGGTCCGGTCAACTTTTTACCTTCGGACTTAGTCTCTTTTTTGGATGTTTTTCTTTACCGGGACGAACCACGAAGTCAGGCCGGGTCGCGGTTGAGGCAAGCCGGCTAGAATTTCCGCGGCGGGTCGGTCCCTCTCTGGAGCTTTTTTCCCAAAATTCTCAAATCTTTTCCAAACTTCTGGGGCTTCACCCAGATGTTATTTTAAGGTTCTTTTGGGGTCCACGGCTCACCCCAAGGGTCCAGAAGTTCTGTGATGGTCCTTGGGGGTGCGGACTTCAACTCCCAGAATGCACCTGGCGCAAACTCCTTTTTGGCCACTGGACAGTGGTCAGCTGGTCGCTTTCTTCAGGAGTTGGTGCAGGGGACTCTGGTTTAGCAATTTTTCACCTGTAGCAAACAGGGAGTCCCTCCTTGAACCAGTTGAAGCCAGGCAAAGTCCTTCTTGTGGTGAAGCCCAAGTGTGCAGCTGGTGCAGTCCTTCTGAGTGCAGGTTCCAGGTGCAGGCCAGGGGTCCAGCAGGGCAGTCCTTCTTCTTCTTTAGTTCCTTTGTTGTTGAATTCTGGAGGGGATCTGAGGTGTGGGTGCAGGTCTGCCAGTTTTATCCTTGCTCCTGGGTGAAAAGCAGGGGGGCCCTGGTTCTCCAATCAGGGACAGGGTCGTCCCCCTGTGATGACCACTTCCTGGGAAGTGTGGCAAAAATCCATCCCAGAAGGCAACAGTCTCTAAAAATCCAACATGGATGAATCTGATTTTTGGAGGTTACATCTGGCTGAGCCCACCCACTGGTGTGGCTAAAAATCATAAACACACCCCTCTCCTGCCTTCTCCTAATCTAATCAAGGGGGCACCTAGCTGTCTGGGGTTGCAGGATGTGGGGGTGTTGCTGGGTGCTGCAAATGTCCTTCTCTGCCTTTGAAGACCAGTTTGGCAGCCCTCCCCCTTCCTGCCTCACCATCTGCTGAGGGGAGATTCTCTCCCCCAAGCACATTCCTTTGTGTGAAGCCTGGCCACTTCACACCTCATCAAGGCAGCCTGGCAGAAGCTGCTGCAGGCTGGCCAATCAGAGCACAGCAGCAAAAACAATGCAGAGCTGAAATTGGCAACTTTTTAGGTAAAGTCTAAACTTTTTACCTGAACTAGTTATATTAAATCCAACAACTGGAAGTTGTAGGATTTATTACAACAATTAATTTGATACCAAATTCTTGGTATGCAACATTTAAGGAGACTTTAAAATTTAAAATAAAGTCTGCCCATTCTAGCCTATGAAGGCCATTTACTTCAATGAGGGAAAAACGAATTTGGCTGTTTTTACCTCACCAGGGCTTATAAATCTATTTTTATAAAGTCCCTGCTTATAGTTACATGGCACCCAGCCCTAGGGGCACATAGGGCACACCTTAGGGGTGACTTATATGTAAAAATAAGGTAGTTTAAGACTTTGGAAGTACCTTTAATTCCAAAGTCGAATTTGCATATAACTTTAATTTAAAAGCAGCCAGCAAAGCAGGCCTGCCTTTAAAATGACACTGGGCACCTCAGCAGTGCACCTAGGTGTGCACCACCTATGCTGTGGTCCCTAAACCTACATGCCCTACCATATACTAGGGACTTATAGGTAGGTTAACTTAGCCAATTATAATTAGCCTAATTTCCATATCCATTTTACACAGAGCACAGGCCCTGGGACTGGTTAGCAGTACCCAGGGCACCATCAAAGTCAGGAAAACACCAGCAAAAAGAGGAAAATGGGGGCAAAAAGTTATGGGGCCTCTGCAATCAGCCCTGTTTTCTCACACAACCCCCCCCCCAGCCCACACGCCCAGGAGACTCAGCCCAACCCTGGGAGAGTCTTCCTGGCTTGTTAGGCGAGGAAGACAGTGAAGAAAACTGGCTGTCCCTGTGCAGGGCCTACTCTGCCTTATCTCCTCCTGTCAGGGTCACTCCCTATGGGTAGTGAAGCCATCCCAACAGTAAAAGGACCCAACTCAAACTGAAACTTCCCTCTAGGGGGGTCTTCCTCCTTTCTCTCTGCCAACTTGGGTAGTGAGGTGCACACCTCCCCTACTCCAAACTTTGCTAGGGCAACACCTAGCTTACCCAAAGAGGTCACCCAACACTTGAGCAACCCCACCATGACCAATAGGGTCAGGGGGCCTACTTTGCTATTGGCCCTGGGGTCTGCCTTCCAGGCCAAGTACAGTGCTGCCTGGAAGGCTAGCACCCAGCAGAGGCTACTGACAGCTGTCAGTACCCAGAACCACACCCTAAGCTCTCCACTGACAGGTGGCTGAGCTGCTTTAGGGGCAACTTTGGGGTCCTGGCACCCCTCTTGCTGTCTAGAGTGGGGGGCTACCACCTCCTGTGGCAGACACCCTCCTTCCACTCTCCCTTCTGTCAGTGCAGGGGCAACACCTTGCATCTGGACAGCTGCCTGACTACTCAGGACTTCCTTGGGGTCAGGTGAGGCCTCACCAGTGCCAACTCTGGGCTCCCCCCTTACTGGGGCAGAGGGCCCTTGGCTCCCTGGAACTCTCTTTAAGAGTGGCCTACCCTTCCTTTTCTTCTTTCCTTTTCTTGGGGACCCCTGTCTCCTAACTGTAGGGACTGACTCCCCAGGACTTTGGGTTGGGGGGGCGCCCTGGGCGACCACCCCATCTGTGACCAGACTCACCTCTGGGAGGTCATTGCCCAGGATACAATCTAGGGGGAGGTCAGCACTGACTACCACCCTAATCCAGTCAAGGATACCCTCCCTCTCTAGGGGCACTATGGCTACAGGTTTGGAGGTGACCTCCCCTGTGGCTATCCTGACTTTCTTTGTCTTTCCTGGGACATACATGTCTGGGGTCACTAACCGGTCACTCACTATAGTGTGACTGGCACAGGTGTCTCTCAGGCCAGTGGTAGGGATCCCATTCACTTGAATGTGGTGGAAGTGCCTACTCCCACCCTCAGGGATCACCAGCTACCATCTGGTCCTGTCTCCCAGCTCAATGCTAGGAGGACTTCATCATCTGAGGAATCCTCCTCTATGGCTACACTGGACAGCCCAGTGCTAACCACCTTCTTTGGACAGGCTGCATCCCCTCTGAAGTGACCTGTCTGCTGACAGTCAAAGCAAGCCCTACTGTCCAAGAGCTTTTTTAACCCTGGGTCTAACTGTCTCTGCTGGTCAGAGTGGGAGTGGGATTTACTCTCCTCCTTCTTAGGGTTCTGGGGTACAGAGGGAGTATCTGTGGTGGGCTTACCACCTCCCTCCTTAGGTTTTTGGGGACCTGTCCCCCCCTTCTTGGAGTCTCCCCCCTGGGACTTGACAACCACCCTGGTTCTCAACCACTCATCAGCTGCCTCCCCTAGCTCTCTAGGGTTGGTCTGCTTAGAGTCCACTAGATGCTGGCGTAACCTTTCTTGGGTACAATTGGTCAAGATGTGCTCTATCATGATCAGATTGTATAACCCCTCATAAGTATCTACTTTGTTACCAATAATCCAGCCCTCTAGTGCCTTTATTGAAATGTCCACAAAGTCAACCCAAGACTGGGTACTGACCTTCTGGGTGTCCCTGAACTTCATTCTATATTGCTCTGGGGTCAGACCAAACTTCTTGGCTAAGCACCTCTTCATACTAGGGTATGAATCTGCCTCCTCCCCCCTTAAGGTCAGAAGCCTATCCCTCCCTGAGTTGGGGACCAACTCCCACAAAAGGGAACCCCAGTATTGAGGCCTAACCCTTCTCATTTGGAGTGCCCTCTCAAAGGCCCCCAGCCACTTATCTATGTCATCCCCCTCTACATAAGCAGGAACCACCCCCTTGGGTAATCTGGGGCAAACTCCCCCACCCATGGACACCTCAGCTTCTTTATCGCTGCTTCCATCTCTTTTCTCTTTGTATGCCCACTTTTTCTTTTCTAGGGCCAGCTTCTCTGCTTCCAAAGCTATGTATGCTAGCTGGGCCTCCAGCTCTCTTTCTCTGATGGATGGGTTCTCTCCTCCTGAAAGGACCCCCTTCCCACCACTAGCTTTGGATCTGCCCCTAGTGACTGTATTTACTGAGGACCGTTCTTCCTCATCCTCACTTAGGCTCAGATGCCTTCCCTCCCCTGAGTGGTTAGAGCTTGCATCCTCCCTTCTTTCTCCCTCCTCTGGAGCTTCTTCTGACTCTACCTCTTGGGCCTCAGCCCATGCTGTCAGGGATGTGATCAGGATTTGCTTCCTGAGATCAGTGGTTGCAGGCAACCCTCTTTCAATACACAACCCCCTAAGCTGGACTACTGTCAGTGTGGGTAGGCTAGCCAGATCAAGCTCCATGGTTCCCTAGTTTTGTGTCAACAAAAACTTTTTGCAAAAATTGGAAACAAGAATTTAGAAAAATTACAAAAATTCAATAATTGAAATTAATCCAAATTAAAAATTAAAAACAATTTTTGCACTAGGACAATTTAAAGGATTTTTAATTTGTTTTACCTAAAACTGTAACGTGATATTGAACACAAGTACAGGATCCCGTCGCTGCTTCCAATTATGTTGGAAAATGGGTTATTGGTAGGGCAGGTAGGTACCTACACCTAGCAACAAGCCACTAACCTCCACATAGGTACAGTTAGGTCTCAGTAAATTAATCCCAGCTCAACCCTTGGTAGCTTGGCAACGAGCGCAAGGCTAAACTTAGGAGACAAAGTGTAAAGCATTCAAATATCACAAAACAGTAACTAAATAAAACACAGGAAACAGTTTAAAAATCCAAAACCAATTTATAAAAATAGTTTATATTTTTATCTTTAAAATGACACAAAAACGATTAAAATCGGTTCAGGGGAACCGGAGATATGAATTTTTAAAGAATTATTACTTTTCTAGCGCTTAGAAACAATAAGCGCCAATCGGGTCATCTGGTTGCACCTCGACCGGGGCAAAGTCAAACTTTCAGGCCGACCTCGATGGAGCCCTGCTCGGCTACAGGTCGCGGGAGGCCTCGGTTAAAAAGTTATCTTCTGACTTAGTCTTTATTTTGAAGTTTTTCTTCACCGGGACGAACCTGCCAGTTGAATCCGACCTCCTGGAGCCCTTGTCCGAATACGCGATGTGGGTTTCCTCGGTGGAGACTTTTACCTTCGGACTTAGTCGTTTTTTCGAGATGAAAATCCTTCGACCGGGGTAAACCTGGATCTTGATCCGACGTCCATGGAGCCCTTCTCGGATACGATGGCTGGGAGGTCCCGGTCAACTTTTTACCTTCGGACTTAGTCTCTTTTTTGGATGTTTTTCTTTACCGGGACGAACCACGAAGTCAGGCCGGGTCGCGGTTGAGGCAAGCCGGCTAGAATTTCCGCGGCGGGTCGGTCCCTCTCTGGAGCTTTTTTCCAAAAATTCTCAAATCTTTTCCAAACTTCTGGGGCTTCACCCAGATGTTCTTTTAAGGTTCTTTTGGGGTCCACAGCTCACCCCAAGGGTCCAGAAGTTCTGTGATGGTCCTTGGGGGGTGCGGACTTCAACTCCCAGAATGCACCTGGCGCAAACTCCTTTTTGGCCACTGGACAGTGGTCAGCTGGTCGCTTTCTTCAGGAGTTGGTGCAGGGGACTCTGGTTTAGCAATTTTTCACCTGTAGCAAACAGGGAGTCCCTCCTTGAACCAGTTGAAGCCAGGCAAAGTCCTTCTTGTGGTGAAGCCCAAGTGTGCAGCTGGTGCAGTCCTTCTGAGTGCAGGTTCCAGGTGCAGGCCAGGGGTCCAGCAGGGCAGTCCTTCTTCTTCTTTAGTTCCTTTCTTGTTGAATTCTGGAGGGGATCTGAGGTGTGGGTGCAGGTCTGCCAGTTTTATCCTTGCTCCTGGGTGAAAAACAGGGGGGCCCTGGTTCTCCAATCAGGGACAGGGTCGTCCCCCTGTGATGACCACTTCCTGGGAAGTGTGGCAAAAATCCATCCCATAAGGCAACAGTCTCTAAAAATCCAACATGGATGAATCTGATTTTTGGAGGTTACATCTGGCTGAGCCCACCCACTGGTGTGGCTAAAAATCATAAACACACCCCTCTCCTGCCCACTCCTAATCTAATCAAGGGGGCACCTAGCTGTCTGGGGTTGCAGGATGTGGGGGTGTTGCTGGGTGCTGCAAATGTCCTTCTCTGCCTTTGAAGACCAGTTTGGCAGCCCTCCCCCTTCCTGCCTCACCATCTGCTGAGGGGAGATTCTCTCCCCCAAGCACATTCCTTTGTGTGAAGCCTGGCCACTTCACACCTCATCAAGGCAGCCTGGCAGAAGCTGCTGCAGGCTGGCCAATCAGAGCACAGCAGCAAAAACAATGCAGAGCTGAAATTGGCAACTTTTTAGGTAAAGTCTAAACTTTTTACCTGAACTAGTTATATTAAATCCAACAACTGGAAGTTGTAGGATTTATTACAACAATTAATTTGATACCAAATTCTTGGTATGCAACATTTAAGGAGACTTTAAAATTTAAAATAAAGTCTGCCCATTCTAGCCTATGAAGGCCATTTACTTCAATGAGGGAAAAATGAATTTGGCTGTTTTTACCTCACCAGGGCTTATAAATCTATTTTTATAAAGTCCCTGCTTATAGTTACATGGCACCCAGCCCTAGGGGCACATAGGGCACACCTTAGGGGTGACTTATATGTAAAAATAAGGTAGTTTAAGACTTTGGAAGTACCTTTAATTCCAAAGTCGAATTTGCATATAACTTTAATTTAAAAGCAGCCAGCAAAGCAGGCCTGCCTTTAAAATGACACTGGGCACCTCAGCAGTGCACCTAGGTGTGCACCACCTATGCTGTGGTCCCTATACCTACATGCCCTACCATATACTAGGGACTTATAGGTAGGTTAACTTAGCCAATTATAATTAGCCTAATTTGCATATCCATTTTACACAGAGCACAGGCCCTGGGACTGGTTAGCAGTACCCAGGGCACCATCAAAGTCAGGAAAACACCAGCAAAAAGAGGAAAATGGGGGCAAAAAGTTATGGGGCCTCTGCAATCAGCCCTGTTTTCTCACAGTATATATTTGTTTATAGTGTATATATATATTTGCGTCCTGGATTTTAATATATTACAATGGTTACACTCATTTCCTTTTGACTTTGCATTCTTCCGGGGAGTTTGGGGGTTGTAACTGTAATGTATCAACATGTATTAGTGTGTGTGTTGTAGTGGGTGATGGTGGGGGTGGGGGTGTTGCGTGTTGCATGTGTGTGTCCCTGTTTTTTCCCTCCCCCTCCCCTGTGTCGTAGGTGCAGTACTCACCGTGGTCTTCGCCGCCGGCATTCGTGCTCCTGGTAGAGGAGCAAGAAGATAAGGGCGGGGAAAATGTGAAGCTCAGGTTCCATGGCATCCTGGTTCCTCGTGGGGTGTGTAGAGATGAGCGCTTTCCCTTCGAAGTCTTGTTTCCGCCGTGTTTTTGTTCACGGTGAATCCGCCCCGGAAAAGGTGGCAGATTGGTAGGTTGTGATACTGTGTGCGGTACATTGTCCTCCACCTGTCTGTTGGTGGTGACCGCCATGCTGTTTGTACCGCCGTGGCGGTCGGAGTGTTAAAGTGGCTGTCTTTGTTGGCGGTTTCCGCCACAGTCGTAATTCCACTTTTTTTTCCGCCGGCCTGTTGGCGGTCTTACCACCATTTTAACACCGTCCGCCAGGGTTGTAATGACCACCATAGTTCACTTTGTGCTTTCTCCAAGGCTACAGTCAGATAGGATTGCTGACAAACGGGGTATGCTGTGTCTCCAGCATTCACAGAAAAACACACACTCATGTGTGGGGACCATGTCTTCGAATGTCAGCTGTTTTATTATAAAACACCCCTTAGTCCGAAACCGATTTGAGGGAGATTCCAGCCAGATGACCACAACTGTATGCTGATTGCTGCTAGCTTCACTAAAGCTACCCTCTTAGACGACCAAGCCCTGATCCAGATGGGGACCGTGTCCTTATAGACGTTAGGCCCTTTCTCTAGGTATGAGGGATGATCTTCTTCCAGGGGGAAACCCAAAGGGCAGATTAAGCTTAGTATGCTGTGGTCATAGTTAGCATAAGTGAGGAGTTATAGATCCACTCCCCTATTTAGACAGCATTGTAGGACTGTTTTTGTGTTTTACATTTTTTGTCACATACCTTCTCTTATTGTCTTTTATTGTTCTTGTGATTGCTATGCATATGCTTTTATCTAAGATGCATATATTTCAACAAATGCTTATTTAAATATATTCTGCCTCTGTTATCTTTGCCCAAGTGATATCTTAGTAACTGAGGGAATGGGATGCAATCTGATGTATCACAATTCCCTGGGGGGTCAATCTTACCTCTTACCTTGAGCTCGGTTGCACAATCATCTCGGTCAGAGACGGGGCACTGCTAGTTAGCCGGAAACCCCGGATTAGGCCGACAGGTGTCACCTGGTGTGGAATGGTACTCAGCACCCACATCCCAGGCGATCCAACCCAAATCCAGTGACCTCATTACCCTAACGAGAAAGTACACAACATTGCACCAGCAACGTTTGGTCAGGCACGAAAAATCAGATCCTCCTAAGTATCTCTGTCTGACTGAAGGCTAAAGGCACCTTGATACTATATACAGAGACGTCCATGGTATTGAGGATTTCCTCCTCAGCTAGGTAGGTGGGACCTCTCCTGAGCTGTAGGTTGTTCAAGCTTGAACTATAAAATGATCGATCCCCAGTTGGCATCCTCATCTCTGAATGCATAAATTAGTAATATGGCGATATTACTGATTTAGCAATAGCAGTAAATCGCAATAGCAGTAAATATGAGAGGTACTTTACTGCACATTTATTGGCAAACAGCTTAACGGCCCAGGGAGGTCCTGTTACATTTGTTGTTGAAACTCATGCAACTTATAGAACAGAAACATTTTATTCTTGGGCCACCTTTACAGCAGTGGATGGGAACACAAATACATTTCATAATTATACATCGGCAAATCCTCCTGCACAATACAGAGCTTATGCATCCTTAGAGATACCTTTATATTATGAAGACCATAATAATTGTCTTGATGGCATCCTACCCCATCCAATTTTACCTGTTAGGTTAGATCCGTTCAGTAATGCTGGATTGACATGGCCTTTATTAGCCACATGTACACCATATCCTGATGCAGCAGCAATGGTGGTAGCTGAGGTCCGCGGCTTATATACAGAAGTCACAACAACATATAGATGGTTAGTACAATTTGTTATGCAAATGTTAAGTACAAACCCAGCACACGCTGCTCCAGAGCAAGCCCATGCAGCAGCACCAGGAATAAATCCTGCAACTGTACATTCAATCATGTGTAAAGGACCTGGGAAACAGGAGGAAATTCTGTTTTGGTTAGCTCAAAAAATAAATGCAACGGAAGCAGCCTTTCCCCATACAGGACCTCAGGATAAAAATAGAATTTTGACACTATGCTTGCCTTTTGGCATGGTTCCCACAGTTGAAAACTGTAATACACAGGGCACAATATTTGCCGCGTTCTACACAACCGCACACTGTACTCCACCGCTTGGCAGTCTTCGGGAGGTTTTGAAAAAACTTCAAGATCAATACGGGGCATCTCCTGCCCTGGACTTGGGGATGCAATTATTAGGTAATTTTGCCACTGTGTCTTCAATCATATTAAATAACATTAAAGGGAAAGCGGTTGCAGCTCTGTGATGTTCCGGCACAGGATCAAGAACGTGAGCTGCCAAAAAGTATTGCTGAAACATACTGCGGTATAGGTTGAGATAGTTTTGGGAGCCAGACCAAGCCACAAGTACAAGGTAGATCCAATAAGAATGCTGCCAAACAAACACATGAGTGGTCCAAAAAACGCTGGGATGAAAAAAGAACAAACACCTAGAAAAGAAAGGGGAGAATCTCTACATTGGGAGACCCCACAAAATAGGTATAACCTTAGAAACGCCTGACAGATATCAGTATACTGATATACACCAATCTCGTTCCTTTCAGGACTCACCGAGAAAACACAGTGAGAGAGATGGGCAGCCAGATCGGTGGACCGAGTATGTGAAACAAAGAAAGGACTCACAACACTAATCAGAGGTTTATGTTAAAAAAGAAGAGAAACTTCCACAGCAGAAACCACAATATAAAAAGAAAAAGTGGCAGCAGTTGCAATACAACAGGCCACTCAAGAAGAGGGCTTTACTAAAGAACAAGAAGTGGGCGTTAGCACTGCTAGGCAGTGCAGCAGAAGTCACAATAGTTTGCCAGGATCTTCTAGAGCATCTGGAGGTGAAAACAACTGATGACTATCTGCAAGTAGAGACTGCTGGCATGAGTGTCTCCACATCAGACAAAGGTGGTCATTCTGAACATGGCGGTAAACACCGCACCACTGGCCGTAACTACCACCAACAGGCTGGCGGTCTGGACTGCCAAATAATGAAACACATGAGAAACAAGTATCCACACATGCCATCTTTGTAATCCCGACGAGGACGGAGGAGGCTGTCCACAGGCCGGCGGATAGGACCTAGCTGCCCACCAAATAATGAAACACCAGACCGCCAGCAGTTCCGGGGTGGAAACCACCACCAGGCAAAGCATGGCGGAAACAAACAATATAAAAGGAATCACTCACCGGAGGCACACAGAACACGCCAATGTAGATGTGGAGCGAGAGTTGGAAGTAAGCCATATTCCTCCAGGACCGTGACCGACGACCGTTATCGACGACGAAGATGACGACGGTAAGTACCGCAGCCTACTCCACATGGGAAGAAAGGGCACAGTTACACACCAACTCCACCCATCCTGAAATGCACTCCCTACCTGGGGGGGGGGGGGTGTGGGGACTTAGGTCTGGAAGGGAGAGGTCTTGGGCTTAGTTTTGAGAGGTGGAAGGGGTTTGGGCATGCCCTTGGAAGGAGAGGGAGTGGGCTTGGACCGGGGGTGGCAGAGGGACCTGGGGCCTCTTCCTCTCTGGGGAAGGGGCACAGGAATGGGAAGGGCAAGGACGTGGGCATGTTTAGGGACACAACAGGGTGGGCCAGTAGGTTCAAACAGGTCAACACGTGATAGGAAAAGCTTCTTAGGTGCAGTTGAAGGGGATTTGGAGGCAGGTCTGGGAGTGGAGGTTGATGGAGTGCTTGTTTCAGGTGTAGGTGTGCCAGACGTGGATGCAGGTGCCTGTAAAGTATGCTTATGTGTGCTGGATGTGTGTGGTGTGGATGTGTGCGAATGTTTGAGTATTTTGGGAGGATGGGGGTGGACACAGTTGGGGAAGACAGGCTGCCAGTGTAGATGGATGTTGTCCGGGTGTCCGCAGGTCTGGTGAGTGTGCTGCAAGTGTCTGTAAATGTAGTTGTGGTGAGTGCAGGTGTGGTGACAGGGGTGCATGTCTGGATGTCAGATTTTGTGGTGACTGCATGAATGGGGCAGCAGCAGTGACTGAAGGTACAGTGTGTGTGGGTGTACATGGTGAGGTGATAGATAGGGTGGCAGGGGAGGTTGACACACTGAGGAAAGTGGATGTTGTTAAATGTGCTTTTGTATGTTGGGTGTGTGCATGCTTGTGGTGGGAAGTGTTGTGCTTGTGTTTTCACTGTGCCTCTTGTGTGTTGATCTGTGTGCATGGCTGTCTCTATGTGTGCTTGGGATGGTTGAAGGGAGTGGGGTGCTGGAAGGGGTAGAGGTGGTGGGAGGGGGAAATGAAAGACCAGGAACACTGGCTGCCATCAAAGAGGAGGCCAGAGCCTGAAAAGATCTCTGTAGGCCAGACATGGCACTGTGAATGCCTTCCAGGTATGCATTGCATTCCTGCATCCGGGATGGCATTCACTATGGTTTTCTGCCCTACAGAGATGGTTCTCAGGAGATCAGTAGCCTCTTCCTTGAGGGCAGCAGAGCTGACTTAGGCAGGAGATGAGGTGCCTGGGGCGAAGGAGACGCCCACCCTAATGGGTGAGCGGGCACCGGCAACTCAGTGGGGAGCAACTGGGAGGGCGGTGATGGTATGGGGGGTGGTGGAAGATGACAAAGAATGGGTGGGCCCAGTAGGGCCCGCCACCACCAGGGAGATGCCATCAGAGGAGGTGTCAAAGTCACTACCTCCAGTGGTAGTTGCCTCTCCTGTGGTACTCCCCTCGCCTTCCAACCCACTGGTCCCCTTGGCGTTGGTCGACTCTGCCTCCTTGGAACTGTGGGCTGCTGTATCCCCACTCACTGGTGCCTCAGCTCCCTCGCCAGATGGTGCTAATGTACACAAAGGACACAAGAGCACAGGGGTGGGGAAACAAAACAAGGGAGAACTATGTCAAATCCTGAATATATGTACATTTTGGCTCACACACACTCCCACCCAGGTCACACCCATACCCTCAGCAGTGTGGAGGTGTGTCCACACTGTGATACCATTATGACAGAGTTAACTCAGCACACATTTACCTGACTGTGTACCTCATTCTTTCCGTTTGTGTGTGTTACCTACGTGAAACATTTTGAAAAGTACAGTGACATCATGGGATGCAAGTTTATGTTGACACTCAGAATGTGTTCTTTCCTCCCCCATAGGTACAGACCGATGTGGCAAGGGAGGGCCCCATCTGTATACAGACCCCTGGTAGATCTGGACACTATGGAGGAACGTCACATCATTATCACCTACAGACTCAACAGAGCTACAATCCATGACCTCTGTGCATTAATGGATCCTGTTCTGAAACCTGCAAAACGAAATCAGCATGCCGTCCCTACACCTGTGCAAGTGCTATCTATACTCTATCTTTTGGCTACAGTCTCATTTCAGGTGACAGTGGGCATGTGTGTAGGGGTCTCACAGCCAATGTTCAGCCACATCATGTCCAAATTCCTGGATGCCCATGTTCAACACTTTTAAACATATGTCCAGTTTCTCCAAAGGGCTGAACTCCCTGCCATCAAATCTGGATTCTATGCCTTCTCTAATATCGATAGGTGCCATTGATGGAACCCACATAGCTTTCATACCCCCAAGGGGAATGAACAGGTGTATGGGAATCATAAGAACTATCACTCCATGAATGCATAATTGGTGTGTACTGCTGATCAGTACATTTCACATGTCAATGCCAGGTTCCCTGAATCAGTCCATGATTCATTTGTCCTGAGAAACAGCAGTGTGCCACACATGATGGAACAACTACAAGGGGACAGAGGCTAGCTCATAGGTGAGTGTGTATGACACTGGAGCACTACATAGCTGACAGCCAGGCTTTATGCAAGTAAAGGCATTTTGTTAAAGTCCTCTTTCGCCCACTTTTGCAGGTGATTCTGGCTACCCCAACTTGCAATGGCTCCTGACACCTGTGAGGAATCCCAGGACAGAAGCAGAGAGGAATTATGATGAGGCCCATGGATGTAGTAGGTGGGTGATTGAGCGCACTACAGGTCTCCTGAAGGCTAGATTTAATTGCCTCCATCTCTCTGGGAGATCCCTGTGCTATGTCCCTGACAAGGTGTGTAAGACAGTGGTGGCCTGCAGCATGCTGCACAACTTGGCTGTGAGGAAAGCTATCCCACTTCTGGAAGAGGAAGATGCTGGTCAACCAGCCCTGCAACCTCAGAGAGGGGATGAGAGTGATGGTGATGAAGAAGAGGGGGAAGATCTCAACTCCAGGACCCAGCTAATCCTGCAATACTTTCAGTGACTCTAAGGTACTGCTCAATGACGCTGATGTCTTCACTGCATACTTACAGTCTGACTCATGTAATAAGTACTGTGGTATCTTTTGTCAGTGACAATGCAAAATGATGACTGAAGTTACATGTGCCAGGGAACCCAATATTAGGTACAGTGTGACATACTTCAGACACTACTCTGCATTGGATCTTCTCCAGCCTTAAAGGTGCGATTATGGTAGTAACTGGCTAAATGCATACACAATTGCAATTCATATCTCATATTGACGAGGGACATATGATTTGAGTGCATAGGTGTATTTATTAAATGGCAAAATATACATAAGTGTTGGGACAGAGAAATGGAGTGGGTACATGGTGAAAAACATGCTCAGGTATATATGCTCAGCTGTTGGTAGCCCTGGGTTTTGGTCTATGTGGCCATTGGAAGATGGTGTGATCACAGTGGCATGTCAACAAGGTAGCTCAGTGGCTCACAAGGGAGACAGTTCAGGGCAGAGTCACTTCCTGGCGCTAGGCTTGGTCTTGGCTGGTGTTTCAGCTGCATATCTGGGCCTGAGGGCACGTTTGCGAAGGTGCAGTTGGACTGCAGTGTTAGGGGTGCTGTTTTCCTGTATGTCCTCTGGCAGTGCCACCAGTCCAGTAGTTGCTTCTGATGTAGGAGGCAGAGCAGTGTCCTGGCTAGTAGTGGGGGTTTGCAGGTGGGTGGAGTACTCAGGCTGGCTGTGGAACTGGTGCTGCAGCACACCTGCAATAGAGACCATAGTGGCATTGAGCAGTTTCTTTTGCTCCATGGCCTCCTGGTGGTGTGCAGCCTCTGATTCTGCTCCAGGGTGACCAGGATCTGGCACATCCTGTCCTGGGTCTGGTGGTATGCTCCCAGGACCTCAGATATCACCTCCTGGGCTGCTGCATCCATCCTTTGGACACCCCCCTGTGCCACTGATGCCCTCCCACTGGCCCTATCCCTCTGTGCTTGTGTCCCCTGCACAGGTCTGGCAGTCCCACTTGCAGTTGGCCCTTCATCATCCTGCCTGTTGGTGGGTGGAGACTTTGGCCTCTGTACATGTGGGCTGCCAGTCCGTGGGCGGGAGAAACTGCTGTTGGGTCGTTTGGCCAGAGTTGACAATGACGTCTGGGTGGTAGGGGTGTCAGTAGTATCATGGGTGGGGCTTCTGGAGGGTGACAGTCCAGGACTGTGTGATGGGCCAGGGAGTTCCTCGATTTCCAGACATCCCTCTGCACTCTCCTGAGTGGGGCCTATGTCTTCAGGTGGAGGGCTCACACTCCTTGATGTCTCAATCTGAGTGGCATGGGTGGTGGTGCCTGTGTGTTGGGGAATAGACAGGTAGGTGTCAGGTACTTTATCGGCAATTGCTGCACTGCTCTGCACTATTTGATGGTTATATTCTCCTTTTGTGGCATTCAAAGTCCCTTTGTGTAAATTTAGTTGCATTTTATGTGAGGGTGGAGGTGCTTTGTGGGTGCTGTAGTGCCACTGGGATTCCATGTTGGGGTAGGTGACTGTGCAAAGGGGGCTGGATGGCGATCTGTTTATGGGATTATGGGCGTGCAGGAAACTTGGATGTGGGTTTTGTGGACTGGGTAGGGGATGGGGTCCTGGTGGTAGTGAGAGGGATGGGGTGATACATGCATTATAGGTGGGGTGACTGTTAAGGTACTGTAGTTGACTTACCCGAGTCCAATCTTCCAGTGAGTCCAGTAAGGCCCTCCTGGTGCAGGATAGCCATGACCTTCTCCTCCCAGTCGGTGTATTTGGTGGGAGTAGGTGTGGGACCACCACCAGTCTTCTGTACGGCAATGTTGTGCCTTGATGCCATTGATAGAACATTCTTGTGCATGTCGTTCCATCTCTTCCAGATGTCGTCCCTTGTTCGTGGATGGTTTCCCACTGCATTGACCTTGTAGTCTATCCACTGCCATAGCTCCATCTTCGTGGCCACAGGTGTCTGCTGCACCTGTGCCCGAATAGTTGTGGCTTGACCCTGAGTATTTCTTCCACCACGGTCCTTAGCTCCCTGTCTGTGAAGCGGGGTGCTTACGGGGTGCCATGGTGTTTGTTGTAGGTGTATTGGTGAGGGTGCTGTTGTGTGGTTGTGTGTGCGTGTTTAATTGTCAATATCTGTCATGCTATTGGCATTGCAAAGGATTGTGGGGTGTGTATGTGAGCGTTTCATAGTGTTGTGGATGTGTGTCAGGTGTGTGGGTTTCAGACTTGCCAGTGTGTGCATTTGTTGTTGGTGGGTCCCATTACTGGCCATGTCGGTCCGTACCGCCAATGGTCGTTCGGCATTCACCATCCGCCAAGCTGATTTCTGCATCATTATTTGGTGGGGGAGGATTTGTCTGCATGGCGGTGGTGGGGTGGGGTGTACTGCTTTTCCAACGTCGTTGGCCCTGACAATGGGAGGGGGTTACAGGATTTTTTGAGGTTTTGGCTTTTTGGCATCATTATTTGGTGGTGTGCAGTCCACTGCCACTGGCGGTCTTCTGTTCACCGTCAGCACGGCAGTTGGAGGTGATTACTGGCAAGTTCATAATGAGGGTCAAAGTGTATAAAATAACTATTCAGTTAGTGGGGGGCATTGAACACATAGTAGACGCCATCTTTTGGGATCGTGTCGTCTCTATTTATGATATTCCTCTGGCCGAAAAAGATTGGCCACCGGTATTTGTCCGAGATCTCCCAAATGGAGAGGACATTATTGAAAAATCCTTCTCGCCGCTTGTTCCAAAAGAGCTCATTTAAAAATAGGCCATTGATTGGGCAGTGGTGCAGGCACCTGAACTATATCGCAATCATGTAGGATGGGACAAAGATTAGCTCTACCATATAATACCAATAAAATCAACACCTCAGCCCCAAACTCAATATCCAATCAAATATGAGGTGAAAGCCCCAGTGAGGGAAATCCTCACACAATTAGAGTACCAGGGTGTTATTGAGCCCTCAGACTCATCAATGAACAATCCATTATTTCCAGTCGCTAAACCCGACCACACATATAGAATAGTCTTAGACTATTAGCACTTAAATAGTCACAGAAACATATGCTATACAAAACGTACATTGTACAGCACTAATGAATAATATTGTGCGAAGGAAATACAAAACAACCCTGGACATGTCCAGTGGGTTCTTTTGTCAGAACATAGGACCTGAAAGTAGGGACTTAACAATTTTCAGCGCTTTGGGCTCTCCGAATTTTTTTTCCAACTACCACAAGGCTACAGCCACAGTCCTGGACTGTTCTCAGCTCGTGTGTCATTGATATTACATGAGATAGACCATGAGGCACTGTCCTATGTGGATGATATCTACCTCACAGATGATGACCTCGTACACTATTTAAGATGGGTAGCTCTCGCTGTTGTAGGATTCGCCGAAACCGTCTACAAATGTAACTTTGAAAACATAAAAATAGCCTTTCTCAGTGTCGTGTTTCTGGAATACGAGTTGTCGGATGAAAGCAAGAACCTGGTGCCCCAATTTTTTGAGAAATGCACACAGCTTCAACCACCAAATACAATAAAAAAGCTTCAGTTTGTGTTGGGCTTGCTCAATTTTGGCCTAATATATATTACAGACTATGCACAACACATTACACCATTATATGATCTAATACATCCCGACTTTTCCAGCAAATTCTGGACAGTCGAACACACATGCATTCTCAAAGCACTACAAAAAGACATGCTTGAAGCAAAACATTTACACACAAGGGGCAACAAAAAACATTTGGTCATCAGTGTAATTGCTGGGGCCATTGGTTTCACCTATGTGACATTCAATGAAGGTCATAACATCCCAATCGCATATAAATCACATTTATATTCTACAGCTGAATAATGCTTTGCTTCCACTGAGAAAATTATCACTGCTGTTCAGATGGCGTTCCTTAAAGAGAGACCTCTGGCCCAAGGGAAGTGCATTTTTGTTGTGTCCCCAGTTCCAGCCCTTGAGGCTGTCACCAAAGCGAGATTTCTGGATGCTAAAGCATTGCATCCACGTTGGATTCAATGGGCAACATCCCTGATGGCCCACTGATGTTGATTATGTGTTTGATTCCAAATTACAGATCCAATAATTCCTACAATATGAACTTGAATATCCTGTTTCAACAAATACACTACCTATTGAACAATACAAAACAATCTTGAATAGCAGTAGTTCAGCACAACCTGCTATAGGCACCAAACACCAATACTCAGCTGCTTGCACAGTCTTGAGTGGGTAAATAAAGGATGACAAGTTCTATCCAGAAAAATAGACCCACAGAATTTAGGGGACTCTACAGCACAACTTGCAGCGCTTAGGGCTCTGGGGATAGCACTAGAACATACGGATCCTAAGAAGATGATTTTGAATGTCTGTAATTCGTATTACTGTGTCCAGTCCTTCAATAAATACCTGCATTACTGGCAACAAAATGGGTTCAGAGATTCAAAAGGTAATACCATAAAACACAGCCTTCTGTCGGGAAAGGTAGCAGATCTGAAGGAAAAACGACTGAATGTCCATGTTGTAAATACACTAGCACACCAACATGTTGCAATACATGTTTAAGGCAACCCTTTGGCTGATGAAGCAGCAAAGTTGGCAGTAGCAATGGCTTTGGTCGCATGCTCTGGAACAAGAGTGGATGATGAAACATTAGCAGCTATAAGAGCAATGGTCGAGGGCATACCTATGCCCAAAGACTATCCCACTAAATATTCCTACCGGATGGGAGGCATGTTTTATGTACAAGTAAAAATTCCAGGCTTGGGGGTCCAAGTGATTCCCAACAAAGACCTGAGACCAGAGTTAGTGAAAGCAGCACATGAGGGAGTGGCATCTGCACATGTTGGTGTGACTTTTACAATTTAAATATTACAATCACGCTATTAATGGCCACGTCTTTACAAACAGGCCAAGCAGTATGTCCTTTGTTGTGAAATCTGCAAATAAAAGGGTCCAGCGTTAAGCGCCCACTACAAACTCCCTCCTAATTTCTAACAAACCTTTACAATGTGTGTACTTGGACCACTGTGGTCCCCTGGCACCAGGCAATTCATACAAATACGTTTTAGTCACTGTAGACTCATGCTCCACATTTCTATGGGTCTGGCCACAACGCTCAGCTGACGCTCAAACTTATTAAAGATTTTCAAGTCTTTGTCGGTACATATGCTGTTGCAGCTTTCCACTTAGACCGGGGCCCTGCTTTTGCCCCAGGGGCTTACAGGGATACCATTGCTTCATTAGAGGTCCAACTGCATTACTCGTCTCC
The DNA here is from genome assembly GCF_031143425.1 of Pleurodeles waltl. Taxonomy (NCBI): domain Eukaryota; kingdom Metazoa; phylum Chordata; class Amphibia; order Caudata; family Salamandridae; genus Pleurodeles; species Pleurodeles waltl. Next base: position 758,242,369 of record NC_090437.1, on the reverse strand, counting down.
ATTTCATCCTGAGGGAAATAGTGCCGTGGAGCGACGAAACTGCGATCTAAAGTAATCCTTAACAGCATGAGTATTAGGCACCGGTCGTAGTTGGCTTACACACCTGTATGGAGTTCAGAGAGCACTTAATAATATGCCTAAAAGGTTCCTGGGAGGGTCATATTTCATACGAGTGCCTGTTTGGACCTCAAATGTCTGTTCTAGATCTTGATGGTCCTGGAATGGAGGTGGCAGATACACCCATTGACATAAATGAACATGTCACTGTCCTGCAGGAGTTACAACAATTCTTTGTTGACAACTCATCTGCCAATGCTGCCTCCTCTGGAATTAGTGATGTACCAGTAACATCTACCGGCTGGATTCCCAATCTGGGGAATCTAGTACATAAAAAGATTGCTGTGAAAAAGGAATTCTGTCCTTCTTATAGTGCACTGTCCCAGTCCTGGGAATACAAGGTACCAAAACTGTTCTTCTACCACCACTGCCTGGAATCGCTGTGTCTCCATTGACAATGTCAAGCTACACCATGTGGCCGATCCTGCACAGCAGACCTAGAGGACTCCTGAGACGTACCAAATCCCTCCCACTACAGAACAGGATGTCCCTCTGCAAGTTTTCAACAGTAACGTTGATACCTCCCCGAGCTTGGGGATGGTGGAAAATGAGCTTTCATTGGTTCCACTGATGACTACTACTTCATTGATTTCTGCTGATACAAAGCAGCCCTCTACAAATTCCACACAAAAGGATGTCGTAACATTCTACACACCACCAAGGGAATCTTCAGCAGTTTCTCCTCCTCTGAATACACCTCCAGCATTTATTTGTACAGATGATGGTTACTTCGTCAATGCTGACTATTTTTCTTCAGACCCAACCACCTCAACTGTGACTGAATTGTCAGGAGCACTTAAGCTAATACATTGGCTAAAAATGAACTATCTAACTTGTCTTTGCAACTATCTATGGTTATCCCTGACTGTGGCTGCCTTTCTCCTTTGGATTGGGTTTGTCATTGTTTTCTTTCTTCTTCTACATGGTCATTAGCTTCCTGATCGCTCTACAGTTGAACTGGTGGATGAAGTCTTAAAACCACATTTTTCTTCACAGAAAATACGCAGAGACTTGTCCCTAGTGAACATTATAGCAGTGCCAATTCCAGATGGGCTTGTATGGGATAAAGTCTAATTCGACATATGTGGTCCTACAGAGATCATTCAAATTCCTTATGTGTACAAACTTTCATTGACTGATGTAATAATACCCGGAGTGATTTCTGACCATTGGGATGTAAAAACAGTTGATACTATGAGGTCTGATCTACAATATTATACAGTTTTTGAAAATGATGATGTGTACCAGTTTAAAGGGAGTTATGGAGGTATGTTCTGTTATAATCATTATGGATATCATTTCGCCTAGTATTCCTGTCCCTGCAAAAGTTAACAAATGCAGAAGTATTTAAATGCATCTGAAGACGAACTTAATGTATGGATACAAAATGGAACATATAACACGTCATTATCGTATCCTGGTGGGTGGTTATTATGACCTGTAGGGTGCCATATGTGTTTTGTAAACTCCTCGGGGTTTTAGAACCAATAGGCTGGGCCCTCGTTATATATCGTTAGAGCACTCGGGTATTGTGACAACGTATAGTGTAGGGAAACTATGCCAGCAATGAATGAAGGTCCCCTCACTAGATGCTATTAAAGAACATCTTGGTCTCCTGTCCAACAACACAGACTTACAGGACTTCCTGTTAGGCCCCAGAAGACAGTGTAGGGAACGCTTCATATATGAAACATGCAATGAAATTTGGAAACTTTCCCAACAAGAAGCGGCTGCCCGGTTAAGGCAAATAGATCAGGAAAACTTACAAAAAGCATTAGCCGTCATAGATAATGGGATACAAACCTTGTCTGACCGCATCTACACCCTAAATAATATTGTATCCTTTGCAATAGATATAGCACAGAGTGATGTGTTATTTCTGCAACATGGACAAAGTCAGCTACGATCCATCATGCAGTTACGTTGGGCATTACAAACATTAAGAGCGGGTCACATCCCCTGGCAACATGTGATCACAAGAGAGATTTTTGTCCACATTTAATTTAACGCAGCAACAACAGCAAATGATGGCTAAGAAGGAAGCAAATTATATTATGTTGAGAATAGAGAAAATAGAAAAGTTGCCCTTTTGCCCTTTACTGTGGCTGAGGTACCCTCTGCAGAATGGTTAATACATGGGGTTATTAATCTGCCTATTTCAACACTTCAATTCTCATCATGATTGAAACACATTCCGGTAGGCAGATATGAAAGGTTGGGAGATAACTACATACATGAGGTGTGGGAGCTTCCCTTTTTGTATGAATGTTTCAATGGCATGATGAGATATTTCTTAGTGGCAGAGAATGTGAGACTTCTGTGAGCCATTCAATGGTTTGTAAACAGCTATCCTTGCACTGGCATGTAGTGCCCCTGCGGCGAATTCAGCCTGTTATCTGAAGGGAGTCCCAGTATCCATAGTTAGACCTGCGTTCCAGGTGCTCCCCAATGGCAGCAGTGTGCTCCCTAACAGGGAGAACTGTTGTGGAATGTGAGCCGGAATACCTTATGTCGTTTCTGTCTCCAAAATTGTTACATGTTGCAGGAATGTCCTTTTCCCCCCCCACACACAATTCAAGGAAGTAACTGACATCTGGCCCCATATTGCTACTTGATGTTAATTTTGACAAGTTGAGCAGCCTAAAGACCTTATTGTTCCAAAGACATGTGGCCTTACATCAGCCCGCAAGACCTATGCGCTTCAAGTTGCGAGGTCATCAGCTGAGATTCAGTCCCTTTTAAATACTAACTTTCCGAGACACTTTGGTGAACTCGTGGGATAAATATTCAATGTGTCTAGTACTAGTGGAATCATCCACTTTTTTAATGTTGTTGGTTCTGGTTTTGTTAACACCTTCTCCTATATATTTGGTTTAATACTTTCAGCCATACATTCACTTTTTTAAAGTGTTTTCGGGGGATTCCGGATCACTTTGGTTTTAATTGGTGGCATTTTGCTGTTGCTACTTTTTCTGTGCAATGGCTGTCCCTTCACAGAAAGGAGGACTGAAAGCTCTACCACCAGTGCAACTGTGTCATGAACGTATGATGCAGTATTTCGGAGCACCTCTTCTGCAACAGCTGGAGTGTGACTGGTCTTTGCCATTCCGACTAGTTTTGGATTGTGTGCAGCCTGTGTTTCGATGCCTCTGGTGCCTCTTTGAGTGTGCACTGGAAGTCTGTCTTTCTACGCAGCGTTTACTTTCATTGGATGCTGATGTGTTGATGTTCTCGATAATGGCTCATCGACATGCGTATTGAGGGTGCGCTTGCTACGGAAAGCAGTGTATGAGCTGGCCTTTGTGGATTCGGTGATTTTTAACTCTACGGTGGGCATGACACAGAATGCTGCTGCCTCGGCTGAAAATCAGGCTCTGGAACACGAGTGCTCAGTGGTCCTCCCTGGACATGACTTGGATATTTTGTCACCTGCCGAAGTTGACCAACTCCTGGCTTCCATTGTCCTGGATATGATTGGCAATGTCCAAAATGACTTTGACTTTTGAAATTTGGTTCCACATGCCACGTAGTGGTTTTTTAAATTGCCCATTCATATGGCTTGTGTTTCCTGAACTTGTCTTAATTAACGCCTTAGTTGCTTAAGTTTAGGTTTTATGCCGCATTTTCGCATTAGCTTTGAGCCACGTTTGACCGGCAAGGGGAGGGTGTTGTTTAGCTATTTTAGCCATGTTCTGAGCATGTTGTTTTAGCTAAATAGGCCTGCAGCTGGGCACTTTAACCTGTTTACATTTTATTCAGCATTGCTTTTTCTAGCAGTAGCTTCATTTGCGATGCTGTTTTATTTATCTCTATCTTATTGTTCTTTAGCCCAGGAAAACATGGTGTTCTTAGTAGGACATAGAGCCCTCATTACAATCCTGGCGTTCAGTGTTAAAGTGGCGGTAATACTGCCAACAGATTGGCAAAAAAAGAAAAATGGGATTACGACCATGGCGGAAACCACCAACATAGACAGCCACTTTAACACTCCAACCGCCACGGCGGTACAGACAAACAGCATGGCGGTCACCGCCAACAGTCAGGCAGAAGACAATATACCGCCCACACTATTATGACAGGCCAATCCGCCACCTTTTCCGGGGCGGATTCAACGCGAACAAAAACACGGCAGAAACAGGACTTGGAAGGGGAAACACTCACCTCTACACAACCCACGAGGAACCAGGACGCCATGGAGCCTGAACCCCAAATACTCCCTGTGATTGTCTTCCTGCTCCTCTACCAGGAGCACGACCGACGGCGGCGAAGACTACGGTGAGTACTGCACCTACAACACAGGGGAGGGGGGAGGGAAAAGAGAGGGACACACACAGGCAACATGCAAACCCCCACCTCCACCCTCACCCACAATAGCACACACACCAATACATGCTGAAACATTACATTTAGACCCCCCTGGAAGAACGCAATGACAAAAGGAAATGAGTTGAACGATTGTAATCATGTAAAATCCATTAGTCAAAATTTGATATACACTATAAACAAATATGTACGCCAAGAATTCAAGTCCAGGTACTGCACCAATATAATCCGTGGACCACTGGGCCCAAAATGCATGGGCAAGGCCCACACAAGATACCCGATCGAAACGGAGAGAACACTGCAGGGGCATCAGATGGAATAAATACAGGCACCTCAGGGGGAAGGGAACGGGGGGCACCTCAGCCGGATGAGTGCACGACGCCAGCTCCACGAGGGGCTCCATGCCCATTGATGTATCCTGGGGAGTGCAAAGCCACAGCCTCTCAAGTCTCTCCAGTGGGTGGTTTGCCCACTGCTTTATCCTGGGGAGTGCAAAGCCACAGTCTCTCAAGTCTCTCCAGTGGGAGGTTTGCCCACTGTTTTATCCTGGGGAGTGCAAAGCCACAGTCTCTCAAGTGGATAACAGTCTCCACTGGTTCTGGAGGGGGCTTGGTGCCCAGAGTGCTTCATCCTGCCAAGGACTGAGGTAGTGCATGCCTTTCTCCACTGGTTCTGGAGGGGGCTTTGTGCCCAGATTGCATCATCCTGCCAAGGACTGAGGTAGTGGATGTGACAGTCCACTGACGGTGGGGCAACATGGAAGCTGCCCGGGCCCCTGGAACTGACCACCAGCCTCGTACGATTGACCACTGGGGATGGCAGCCATGTCTGTGGTGGTGCCACTGGCTCAGGATGTGGCGTGGCCGCTGGCGGTGCTGGCAGCGGGCTCAGTAGCGGCGGTGCTTGCGGCGGTCATTGGGCAGCGGTGCTGGTGGTGGGCTCACTGACCTCGGTGCTGGCGGCGGTGTCATGAGCGGCAGTGATGGTGGGGGGCTCACTGACCTCGGTGCTGGCGGCAGTGTCATGAGCGGCGGTGCTGGTGGCGGGCTCACTGAGCTCGGTCTTGGCAGCGGTGTCATGAGCGACGGTGCTGGTGGCGGGCTCACTGACCGGGGTGCTGCTGAAGGGCACAGTGTCTGCGGTGCTGGTGAAGGGCTCAGTATCTTGGGTGCTGGCGGCGGTGCCCGTGGTGGTGCCGGTGTCGGTCTTGTCCGCCGTGCAGGTTGGGGGCGATGTTGACTTGCCTTTCTTTTTCAGGCCCTTCCCCACCTTGGATGGTGGCGCAGCTGTCTTGCCACTCCCAACTGTTGTCTTGGCTGAGGCCATGGTGGCAGGTGTTTTGGCCTTCTTCCTCCGGGATGTGAGCAACTTCTTCTGTTTTGGAGGTGGGGGAATGTCCTTGGACTCGCTCCTTGGGACACTGGCATCCCTGTTGCTTGGCCCACTCCAGAATCCGGATATTTCTTGCACCACTGTGCCCGGTGATGTGGTGGCTGAGGTGCTGGGTTGGGACCTGGAAAGGCGGGCCCTTGGGGACGGACGGGGGTGTGTGTGTAGGGAAGAGGTCAACATTTGAGAGGAAAAGCTTTTTTGACATACTGGAACGGGTAGATGGAGGGGTTTTGGGAGTGGAGGAAGAGGCAGTGGTTGTAGGAGGTGCTCGTATGCTGACTTTGGGTGAAGGTGCATGGGCTGGAGGCTGTCGTGAGGTGGATGGCTGTTCGGTGGGTGTGTGGCTGCGTTTGTGTAGTTTGGGAGGAGGGCTCACAGACCCACTTGGAGAGGACACAGGGGATGTGTAAATGGTAGTGGGGGTGGTGACTGCACGTGAGCGGTGTGTGGTGATGGGTGTGCTGGTGATGGAGGTAGTGGCTGAAGATGTAGTGCATGCAGGTGTGAGTGGAGACGTGACAGGGAGGGAGGAGGGAGACATGGAGGAGGGGTACACAGTGGAGGCAGTGGATGTTGGCATGTCTGCCTGGGTATGATGCTTGTGTGAGTGCCTGTGGGATGTGTGGTGCTTATGTTTGCCAGAGCCACCCTTGTGTGTTGAGGTGTGTGCATGCTGGTCTGATGGTGTGCTTGGGATAGGCCGAGGTACTGGGGACTGGGTCTGGGTGGAGGAAGTTGGAGGGGGGAGGCTGGACACAGGGACAATGGCTGCCATCAGTGCAGATGCCAGAGCTTGAAATGCTCTCTGTTGGGCTGCCTGGCCAGAATTAATTCCCTCCAGGTATGCATTGGTCTGTTGCAACTGCCTCTCTACACCTTGGATGGCATTCAGAATGGTAGACTGCCCAACAGTGAGGGATCTCAGGAGGTCAATAGCCTCCTCACTGAGGGCAGCAGGGCTGACTGGGGCAGGCCCTGAAGTCCCTGGGGCAAAGGAGATGCCCACCCTCCTGGGTGAGCGACCACGGGACACACGCTGAGGTGCTGCTGGGAGGGCGGTGCTGGTAGGGGGGTGGCGGCTGTACCTGTTGATGTGGGGGGTACAGAGGGGCCTGCCACCGCAAGGGAGCTCCCATCAGAGGAGCAGTTGGTGCCGCTGGTCTCTGCTCCTGTCCCTGCCGTGGAGCTCCCCTCGCCCTCCGTCCCACTGTTAAATTCTGACTCCGTTGTCTCGGCCTCCAGGGCCATGTGGGATGCAGCTCCCTCCTGCTCCGGTGGCACAGCTCTTCTGCCTGATGATGCTAATACACACAAGAACAGGGAGACCACAAAAATGGGGGGAAGAAAGAAGAAAGACATGTTCAGTGCATGCAGTACTGCTACAGTTGGTGGACGCTACAGACACAGCAGCCCTCTGTACTATGCCATGCACTTAGAGTTCCCTAATTAACACAGGGACATGGGGTACATGCCCGATTGCTGCACACCTTGAAGTCACAGGAGCCTGACTAGGTGTTGATGGCTCTTACACTGGTGAGGTTGGGGTGCCACTTAGCCTGCCTCACAAAGAGTCCTTGCCTACAAAGCTCGCCCTAGTCTAGGGGAACCCACTGCCCAGCTCCCACACCCCTCCAATGCGCGCAGAGTCAGATGGATGTGACGGTACTCACCCCCTTGTGACTGCTGTGATGCCCTCAAGCGCCCATCCAACTCCGGATACGCCACTGCCAGGATCTGGAACATCAGGGGAGCCATGGTGCGACGGGCACCCCTCCCACGTTGGGAGGCCATCCCCAGCTGGGCTTCTGCCATCTTCTTGCTCCAGCGGCGAATGTCCTCCCATCTTTTCTGGCAGTGGGTGCTTCGTCTGTGGCAGACCCCCGTGTTCTTGGGTGCTGTCCCACTCCGTTGACCCTTTCCACGATTCTGAGCCATAGCTCCATCTTCCTAGCTATGGAGGTGTGCTGCACCTGTGACCCGAATAGCTGTGGCTCTACCCAGATGATTTCCTCCACCATGACCCTGAGCTCCTCCTCAGAAAACCTGGGGTGTCTTTGCAGTGCCATGGGGTTGTGTGTGTGATGTGTGAGGTGGTGTGTGTTGATATGTGTGGGGTGATGTTTAGGGGTGTGTGGTGTTTTGTGCGTGGATGTGTATGAGTAATGGTGTTGTGTGCCTCTGTCTGCTGTTATGGTCTTTGCTTTTCTGTCTCTCTGCTTCTTCCAAATTTTTGGTTGTAAGGGTTTGTGGGTAATGTCGGTGTGTGTTTTATATTGTATTGGGTGTGTGGGAGTGGTGTGTGTATGTGTATCAGGTGTGTGTATTTTGATATGTCCAATGTGGTAGTGTTTTGTAAATGTGTGTGTATTTTGAGTGTGGCGGTGTGTACCACCAATGGAATACCGCAGTTGAAAGACCGCCGCGTGGATTCGTGGGTTGTGATAGTGTGGGCGTATTCCTGTTGGCGTGGCGGTGGAAGTTTTGTTATCGCCAGTTTATCACTGACCTTTGGTGTGGCAGACTTGTGTGGGTGTCTAGATTTTGGCGGATTCTGAGCTGTGGGTCGTAATAGCTGTGGCGGAATTCCTCCGCCGCGGCAGTGTGTTGACGGTCTTCTGCACGGCGGTAAGCGGGATTTACCGCCAATGTTGTAATGAGGGCCATAGTTCACTTTGTGCTTTCTCCAAGGCTACAGTCAGATAGGATTGCTTACAAACGGGGTATGCTGTGTCTCCAGCATTCACAGAAAAATACACACTCATGTGTGGGGACCATTTCTTAGAATGTCAGCTGTTTTATTATAAAACACCCCTTAGTCCCAAACACGTTTGAGGGAGATTACAGCCAGATGACCACGACTGTATGCTGATTGCTGCAAGCTTCACTATAGCTACCTGCTTAGATGACCGAGCCCTGATCCAGATGGGGAAGGTGTCGTTTTAGACTTCAGGCCCTTTCTCCATGTATGAGGGATGATGTTCTTCCAGGGGGAAACCCGAAGGGTAGATTAGGCTTAATATGCTGTGCTCATACTTGGAGTAAGTGAGGGGTTATAGATCCACTCCCCTGTTCAGACAGCATGGTAGGAATGTTTTTGTGTTTTACATTTTTAGTCACATGCCTGCTCCTATTGTCTTTTATTATTCTCATCATTGCTATGCATATGCTTTCATCTAAGATGCAGATATTTTAGTGAATGCTTATTTAAATATATTTTGTTTCTGTTGTCTTTGCCCAAGTGAGAACTTAGTAACTGAGAGAACAGAATGTGATCTGATGAACAACGATTCTCTTGGGAGGGTGGTGAGAACTAAAATGCAAGCGTTGCTCAGGTTTTTATATTACTTCACGGCCCTTCCAGGTGCTTCTTTTGGGGATTGGACTCTATACTGACTTGATTTGAGGGTCTGGGGTGGTGCTAAGTAAGTTGTATTCCCCTCCTGGAATGTGGCTGGCTAGGCTTTCTGAATTAGGAGCTTTATTAGGCAACAGCCCAGTTGTAATGTCAGATGAGCTGACACTCAGAAAATCCCAGCACCGAGCATGCAATTGTGAAGAGAGACCCAGGGGACTATGCAATAATAAACTGGCTGGTGGATCCTCAGCAGTCTTTCCTTCATCCTGGCTGGATGACCATGACTACCAAGCATTGTTGGCAAATGTATATCCAACTCAGATGCCACCTGCTTCCCTACTTGCTGTATTTGCTACTCTGTGTGCTACCAATCCTTCTCAAGGTGGCAGTACATCATAACATTAGATCATGGTGCAACAATGGCCTCAATATGCTGGGCAATGTCTAGGTACATAAAACATTTCTGACCTTCTAAGAGCTTCAGGAAAAAAATGGTTTAGACGGGGCCACTAACTGTCTTACAATGCACTTTTATATGTGGAGGGGCTGCTGTGGGACCCTGAGTAGGTGGAACCAGACTCGCTCATGGAAACAGCAGGCACGCTGTCACAGTACTGGATAGGCCTCTAATAGACACCAGCATCGCAATCTTTCCTACTCTTGAAGACAGTTTGGATGCTGCAATGGGCTGGTAACTTGCATTTAAAAAATGGTCCACCACACTTGAATTGATACAGAACGGGCCTGATTATGAGTACAGTGGTCCATTGGACTGCCATACCTGCTGTGCAGTCTGACTGCCACATCCTTAGTGCTCAGACTGCCAGATTAGGATACCGGCGGTCTGACTGCCAAAACACCCCTGATACTGACAGTATCATAGATTCCGCAGTGCCAGCAGTGCAGAAAGTCGTGGTCAAGCATCGCACTGTTTCTGTCAGCCAGCCTGGCAGAAACATCATAATATGGCAGTGAGGAGGCCGTCGTCTTGGTGGCCGCCTCTCCATTGTCGTATTGGCGTTCTAGAGGTCCAACCACCAGACTTCTAATCAGACCCAAAGTCTCCAGAATCCCTAGGTCTGCATCAGTAATATCTCTCAACCATGCACAACCGTTGTATGTTACCGACTGTAGCCCCTGAGTTTCCCTGGTGCCCAGAACTAAAGAAGGACTTCTACTATATATTATGGTCCTGCCCCATAATTGAGCACTTCTGGGAAGAAGTGACATTGATGCTGTTGGACATCACTGAATGGATACTTCTTACTGACCCTTTGCAGTACACATTGGGGATGTCAAAGCAGATATGTACAACCAAGTATGCCATGAAGTTTATTGAAATGACTTACCTGCTGGCAAAATGCCTTATTGCTATGGCCTAGAAGTCCCTAGATGCCCCTTCTGCATGGCTCTGGTTTCAGATTTTTTTAAAGAGGGGAACGGCAGTGATAACAACCTGAAATGCACACTCCATACAACAAAGAGACTCTCTGTGACAGGACACCTGGGACAAATATTTGGAGAAAATGTCAACTAAATCTGATGACAGGCCCCAGTGAGTAACATGTGCTCTGCCACTCACAACACTTATGCCATTGCTGCAGTTTTACACTCCTGGGGTGCCCCCTGGTGGCCCCTGCACTCCCCATGCATGAGCAGTGCAGGGGCCTCCATGCCAGCCCCATCGTGCATTCCACTGCCAGAATTACAGGCAGTGGAATGCACAATGGGTGCTGCTGCACCCGCTGCACCACCACATTGCCGCCGGCTCAATTACGCTGTTTCCACCTGTCGGCCCTGCTGTGAACTCCAAATAGGGCTGGAGGTGTTTGGACCACCTAGGTGGTCTCTCAGCGGTTTGAGTTTGGCAGGCGGTCTCTGCCGCCTGCCAGACTCATAATGAGGGCCTTAGTTTATAGGAGACAAGGGTTAAAAGATTTTTAAAAAGTGTATATTTTTAAAGTAATTTTTATCTTAACATGCTTTTAGAGAGATCCTCCTCCCGCCTTCCCAAATCCTGAATAATCCTGCACTGAGGGCGACAAAGGCACTGAAATATTGCCTCTCCAATGTAGCTTTGTGTGCACAGTCCAGCAGAGAACCCTCACTGTCCTAGTTCTTGGCTGGATCAGACAGGGAATGCGAAAGCACTACCACAGCCTGGCGAGGTGGACCGGGCTGGGCAACTGAGGCCTCAGACCGCAGCAAGCTTGCGGGGTGTGTGGCTGGACAGGGACCAGCTGGATCCTGGCCCTGCTGCAGTGAGCCCCTCTTTACAGGCCTGGGGTGCCTTGAGGACTGAGCGGATCATCCACACTGCAGCTGGGGGGTGACCCGGAGTGTTGGTGCCCGCCTGGGTTTCCTGTTCTGCCGTGTGGGGCCTGTGGCCTGGGGATTGGCTGGGGGCATGGCCCACCACGTTGTTGCTGGAGGCTGACCTGGGGCACTGTGGCCTACTCGGACAAGGCTGTGGAGGCCTGGGAATGCAGCAGAGCTTGGAGTTAGTGAGTGGCAATGCAGAAAAGGGCCCCACGTGATGAATGGCATGGAACCATGTGGTCTGATGATGTCGGCCTGCCCAACTAGACACCTCAGCAGAGGTTCTATGTAACCATCAGAGGCACCTGGACCAAGCACACTGTAAGTAGAGCGACAAACACTCTATAGCAGCAACAAAGTGGGGACTTCTTCCTAGGAGGCTTACAACCGGTACAACATTATAGACTATGGATACATTATGCAAGCCACTTGAATTACATTTTGAAACATCAATTTGGAACTGGTGATTGGAGCATGCCGTGTAGCGAAGGACAACTAGTGACAGAAGCAGGGGGAGACCAGAGTTGCCTGCAACATATTAATACTAGCCACTCTAGCCACTAGAGAGCCAGTGGAAGGACAGAAATAAAGCTGGGACAGGAGCTCTTGTGGGCTAGTACTGTGGGGCCCAGGGATGATTATCTTTGTGCTAACAGCTGTGCCCTACTGCAGATGATTCAGGATATATATAGCAGTGAGCCTCTGTTTTGAGGGCCCTGAGACTTTCTCATCGATAGTGCACACCAGGCCTACAACATTGGAAGAGACCAAGCTCAGTGCCAAGTGAATGGAAATACTATAACACAATACATGGCCCCGGCTCACTGGGTGCACATGGGAGTCCCCTGATCGGACTCCTGGGGCTCTGCAGGAGCCCTCTAGAGTGGCAATACTAGAAGCCATGCAGAGGTCGAAGACAGCAATGGAGGGGCAGATCGCTGGGGAATCGCTGGAGGTTAATCTCCTGAGAGCAGAACTCAGAAAAGTGGCAGACAAGGTCTCCAAGGCAGGGAGTGACATAACCACTTTGCAGTCGGAAGTCAGGCAATTCAAACAACAGACGTATGACCACTCTCACCTGTGGCTTTGAAGAGTGAGCGGAGGATGCCAAGGTATGCTCATGGAGGAATTATATCAGTTTCCTGGGTTTTCTAGAAGGCATAGAAGGGAAGGAGGTGGAACAATTCTTTGAAAGATGGATACGTGATGAGCTCGAACCGGAGGGTTTATCGCAATACTTCTTGATAGAGAGAGCAGACAGAGCCTTGGCCCCAAAGCCGTCACCGGGCACGCCGCCAAGGGCTCTCATAACACAGCTGTTGAACTATAGGGATAGAGATGCAATTCTTAGAGTGGCATGAGAACTAAATCCTCTGCAATATGAAGGCCCACACATAGCAATCTATCTGGTCTACACCTGCAGTGTTCAGGAGTGACGCAAAACATTCTTTGCAGATAAAAAACTCCTCCAAGCCATGCACATCAGGTATATGCTCCTCTATCCGGCCAAACTGAAGGTCATTCATGACGGAAAGTCCAACTTTTTTGACCAACCAGAGGAGGCATGGGCATGGCTAGACATGACAGAAGTCCCCAGAGGGTGACCCTGTGAATAAAGGAAATCGCAGAGAAAGTATGGAGATTGAAAAGGCTCCCGGCAAGATTGCTCTACACAGCGGTGCACGCCAGATGAGGAGTGGTGATTGGAAAAGATGGTAAAATGATTATGGAAGACAGTGCCCATACACCTGATGATAAACTTGTCCACACCTCGATGGAGGAGGCTTGATCTGTAACTCCTCCCTCAGATTAGGATGACCCGAGTTCAGAACCTGACACTGGAAAAGTGGGAGCTCCTAAACCCCTGGAGAGCAAATGTTTGCAGTCCAGACTGGACACGTGAGAGGATCTGGAACAGCTTGGGCCCACTGACTTAACCTTGGGAAGGGTTGAGGGTGTGGGACAAATCAGGTTAACTACACAATGGTATGAAGAAGACATATGTCTCAAAGAAACAGGGGGTTTGAGGATGAGGTCCATTGTGTACAGAGTGCCAGTGGAGACAATAAGCTGTAATCTGTATTATAATGAATCTCAAGGGGTAAGGCGATACCTGTGTACGTGAGATCATAGAGCTAAAGGGGGTGTAGATGATTCACATTTGATGGTCACATCCCTAGGGGCCTTGAGGGACCTAATATTGAGGCTCCAGTGGAGTGCTGGGCAGACACTGATCCTACAATTTTTGCTGCTCTTTAATGTTAGGGGAATAACATTACGATTGCACTGGAGGTGCAGGCCTCCTGATATAGTTTACTAGCACATACGGAGTACAAATGGCAGTTGATGATTCTTCTAAACATTGACTGCTGCGGCAGACATGGGAGGTATGGGGAGGAATTCTCCAGACAGTAGTTTGAGAAGGCTCCTACACTTACATACTCAGGATGGGGAGACAATAATGCCCGTCCTGGCACATCTAGAATCATGAAAGAGAATGTGTTGTTGTTTAATTGTTTGCTGTCCAGGGTGGGTGGGAGATAGTGTTGCAATGTTTCATTATTTGGTCAATATGTTGGAAAAACTGTGAATACATTGGGGTAAGTGCCCTCATGAGGCATCCATTGCAATTATTAACTGGTGCTCACTATGAGTAAATACAAGCTACTTACCTGGAGTGTTCGAGTGCTGGGATCCTATCACAAACGCTATAAAGTGCTCAATATGTTGAAAAGGCAAGGGCTGGATATAGCCTGCTTAAAAGAGACTCACCTCAAGGATCAGGAAGCTACCAAATTGACAAAGAAATGGAGAGGACAGGTATACTATGTTAATTACTCCTTTTATTCTCGGGGGTGGAAATATGTTTTTTCCCGGGCACACCATTTGCATTAACATACATGGAGGCAGACGTGTAGATACTTGTTTCTCCAAGGGAGATTGGATGGGCTAGACGTGGCCTTTTTAAACTCTTATGGGCCGAACATTGATGATCCCCAATTTTATGGTACATTATTAGACATGGTCACTCCTGTGGTGGATAAAAAGCTGATCTGGGGATTTTAATTGTATCCTGGATGGAGTCTTTGGACCTCATTACGAGACTAGGGGTCTAGGGACTATCAGCCTGGCGGTGGCGGTCAGGACCGCTGCAGCACATTAAGGCCCATATTTATACTTTTTGACGCAAAACTGCGCCAACACAGTTTTGCGTCCAAAAAATTTGCGCCGGCTAACGCCATTCTGAAGCGCCGTATTTATTGAATGACGTTAGCCGGTGTTAGCCGCCGGCGCTGTCTGGTGTGCGTTAAAAAAAACGACGTACACCAGGCAGCGCCGGCGTAGGGGGAAAATGGCATATGGGCGTCCACAAATGGTGCAAGTTAGGCTGAGGCAAAAAATTTGCCACAACCCGATTTGCGCCATTTTTTTACGACGCCCATCCCCCATTGAAATTACTCCTGTCTTAGCAAAGACAGGAGTCATGCCCCCTTGCCCAATGGCCATGCCCAGGGGACTTCTGTCCCCTGGGCATGGTCATTGGGCATAGTGGCATGTAGGGGGGCACAAATCAGGCCACAAAAAAAAATAAAAAAAAATACCTACCTGGACTTACCTTAATGTCCCTGGGGTGGGTCCCTCCATCCTTGGGTGTCCTCCTGGTGTGGGCAAGGGTGGCAGGGGGTGTCCCTGGGGGCAGGGGAGGGCACCTCTGGGCTCATTCTGAGCCCACAGGTCCCTTAACGCCTGCCCTGACCCAGGCGCTAAAATCCAGCGCTAATGCGGGTTTTTAAGACCCGCCCACTCCCGGGCGTCATTTTTGCCCGGGAGTATAAATCCGACGCATATGCATCGGAGTCACTTTTTTAAGACGGGAACGCCTACCTTGCATATCATTAACGCAAGGAAGGTGTTCACGCAAAAAAATGACGCTAACTCCATGAACTTTGGCGCTAGACGCGTCTAACGCCAAAGTATAAATATGGAGTTAGTTTTGCGTCGAATTTGCGTCGAAAAAAACGACGCAAATTCAGCGCAAACGGAGTATAAATATGCCCCTAAGAATCTGGTGGTTAGATCATGATGGGTTGGCGGTGGCGAAAATCGCAATCATGCAGCGCCCCCTGATGATTACGATCCCTTTCTCCACCAGCCTTCTCATGGCGGTTTACCACCATGAAAATGCTGGTGGGGAACAGGTGCAGGGGGCCATAGAGAGGCCCCTCACTGCCCATGCACTTTGCATGGGCAGTGCAGGGGTCCCCCTGCCCAGTACCATGGCAATGTTCACTGTCAGCTGTGCAGACAGTGAACATTGTGAAGGTGATGATGCACCCTGTGGCAGCAGCATTGCTGTCTGCTTGATTACGAGCAGGCAGCAACACCTCAGTTTCCATCCTCAGCCCAGCGAGAAACTCTTAATGGGCCCAGCAGGGTGGTAGCCAGTGTGGCAACAATCTCCCCGTTGGAAGTTTGGCGGACGCTTCAAACCGTCTGCCAAACTCCCAATACGGCCCTTAGATAGGCATCAATCTAAACATGACACAAAACTCTATATGATTATGCAGTTATCTGAGGTCATGACACACTTGTCGCTCTGCAAATTCTGGGGAGAAACACAACCACACATGGCACATTTAGACAGTTGGATTGAATATTGATATCAGATGAGTTGTCATTGGGGGTGACTGGGGCTATTTGTCAGATCACACTTTTATGGTTATTTCAGTGTAATGGCGGTTGGGCATGAGGGCTCTAGGTTCCTGTAAGTTTTCCACTAACATTTTGCAAGACCCCAATGGACGAGAGCCATTGACAGAGGACTTCCAAAACTAATTTGTGGATAATTGTCAGGGCCGTTGCAGTCGAGCAATGGAGTGGGAAGCCATGAAGTCAGTGATAAGAGGGTGAGGAAAAAGACTTACTTGTGTGGTACGTAAGACACTCCAAATAGAACTTTCCCCAAAAGAGGAGGAGCTGACAGCACTGTAGCAATTGACCCTGGATAGGACACTGGGGAGGGATAAAGAGTTTAACATAAAGAGGCAAGTGATGGAGATTAGGGATAGGCTTGAATGATACACGTTGAAATCACACTGACAGTTTGTTGCATCAGGAGGCGGACCATTCAGTGTGCTTCCTTGCATGAATTCTGCATAGAGAATTGCCACATCACACCACAATGCACCTTTGATGTATACACACAGGCAGTCCTGCTGACAGTACTAAGAGATCACCTACATCAAGTCTACAATAGTCCACTTGCACAGCATGCAGCGAGGGTGACCAAGTTCTTTTCCACACTGGGCCTTCCACGACTAAAGGAGGGGGTAACAAGAGACCTAGGTGCAGACATTATAGCAGAAGAGATCAGATTAGTGCTCAGTAGCCTTCAAGGGAGGAAAACATATGGCAGTTATGGCTTCCTAGCAGAATTACACTGTACATATACAGTGGATATTTTCCAATGATTACTCGAGGTTTATCTTGAAGCCAAGGAACGTGGATATTGCCTGCATCATTACCCTAGTACATACAAACACATACAAACAATACACACATTTGCCCCTGTCCGGAAAACAAGAGCCCATATTGCCGTCATGAACAATAGAGTCCTGCAAGCCATATCCAAACTTATCACTGATTACCTTATCCCTGCAGCCTAGACACCTGATTAAAAACACGTACATGCCTGTCAACTGGCTAACTGACTAACTCCACAATTTAATCCATGAACATACCCAACTACATGTCAGCTATGACAGAATGTAACAAATCTGACTTCAGAGGAACTGTGCACACAAACTAAATGACAGGTATGTGTGGATTACATTTGGGACAGATGTCCATTAATATTGCAATTAAATCAATTGCAATGCAAACTAAACATACCTGTCAATACCCTTATACAGTGCCAAAAAGATCACTTCAGACCATTACAGCATATGCAGAGATGGACTATGAAGCAACTTAGATGTACAATAGAATGTGTGTTACAGTACCACCAGTTCTGTTCCTGAATGGCTTTACATAGCTAACATATCACACTCCAACATGATTGGTGTGACAATCAGGACTGTACACTCCACAAATTTCATCTGATCACGTAAATCCTAAGCCCAGTGAGGGTCACAGTAGACAACCATGCTAAAGTCACATGACAAACTACACTTATCCCCTTGTGGCTGCTGGGCCATCTAATTCTGGGTAGGCCATCACCAGTATACGGGCCATTAGGGGAATCAGGGTCTGAAGGACACCCCTTCTACATTGGAAGGCCATTCCCAGCTGGGCCTCTCCGGTTTTCTGGTCCCAGCGTCTCAAGTCCTTTCACCGCTTCCTGAAGTGGGTGCACTGCCGGCTATGGACCCCCAGGATCCGCACTTCCTTGGTGATGGCTCTCCACATCCCTTTTTTCTGGTGGGTGCTGACCTGCATGGGAAACATCGAGAAAATGGTAAATGATACCAATACAGCTGTAACCTTTCGAGACACACAACACACATTACCCATGCACATTGCCAATATACCACACACTACACACATCATCTGCATTCAAAACCCCTAATCACTCATCACATGTGAATGTGCACACACATTCGCCATCAAGCATCACCGGAAATATTGGGCAAAGGACTTTGTACTGACCTGTTGCCCTGGAGCCCCACACAACAGCCCATACAGGGGTATGGCCCCTTCCACCATTTTCTCAAGCTCTTCAGCTGTGAAGGCTGGGGCTCTATCCCCTACAGTGCGTTCCATCGTGGCTCCAAAATTCAGGAGACTGCAGCACATGGAGTGGAGGTCTTCCTTGCCCAAATGCCAGGAGTCAAGTGAGCTTGCCCATACAAAATTGTCATCACAACCTCAGCGGTCATGACTGTCAGTGCCGGCGGTGATCGCCATTGGACCTAGTTTCCCATAGATGTCAATGTTAACCAACGAGGAGTTGAACGGCGGTTCTGACTGCCTTCCGCCATGACGTCTGCCGCCAGTGGAATGAGGTCACTTCCATCTTTCCCATGCATGCAGGACAGGTGGATTCCATTTTAGTATGTTACATGACTGTCCTGGGTTCATACTGCGTCATTACCTGCATATCGTCACAAAATGATTCATGTAGGTTATATTTAGTGAACAATCATATATGCAGTGGGTGTCAGGTGACATCACCACACTTGTCACCACATATGTTTGTATTGACAATCCATATTTTGGAACACATGGAAAGTCTTTGTTTATACATCACTATATGTCCTGTACACGTCCCTTGTCACAGGTATGGCATTATGTGGCATTGTCTGGGTAGGAATGGAGTGTGGAGTAATGTGTCTTTCCACAACATGACAGCCAACTTATATGACCAATACTTCATGATTGTCGTACATCATACATGGTTCACAACACTGTGAGATATGCCTAGATTGTTGTTTGTCTCCCTGCCTAGATACCACCAAAATGGAGTGATGAGGATTGCACCAGTCTATGGGCCCCTCGTAGATCTTGAAACCATGGAAGAGCGCCACATCACCATGACCTATCGACTGAACCATGTGTCCATCAGGGAATTGGTCGCCCAGTTGGAGCTAGACCTCCTGCCGGCTTTGAGAAATCCCCATGCCATCCCTCCAACAGTCCAGGTGTTGGCAGTCCTGCATTTTCTGGCCAGTGGCTCATTTCAGGTGACTGTGGGACTGGCTGCATGTCAGCACAAGTTCAGTAAGGTGCTGGATGCCCTACTCAAGCATGTGAACAGGTACACATGTTTCCCACAACGTACTGAATTTCCCACTGTTGAAGCAGGATTCTAAAATATATAACATGTCCCACATGTAATAGGGGCCATTGATGGGACTCATATCGCCTTGGTACCTCAGAGGGCCAATGCACAGGCCTACAGTAACCAGAAGAGTACATATTCGCTCAATGTGCAAGTGGTTTGTCTTGCAGACGAGTACATAACACATGTAACAGCGAAATTCCCTGGTTCGGTAAATGATTCCTACGTCCTGAGGAACAGTAGTGTCCCTGCATTGGTGTTAGATCTACAGCGAGAAAGGGCCTGGCTAATAGGTATGTCTACTGCTCTCCATGTCAGATGTTTGATATCCCCCCTACACAGTCTGCACTATACCTAGCATTGTTACCTGTTACCTATCATCATATCTCCTTTTACACACAGGTGACTCCGGATACCCCAACCTGCCCTGGTTCCTGACACCCATTAGACAAGCAACTACAGGAGAGGAGAACAGGTACAATGAGGCACATGCTGGATGAGGCGGGTGAATGAGAAGACTTTCAGCCTCTTGAAAGCTAGATTTTGTTGCCTCCCTGTGTCCGGTGGTGCCCTACAATACCAACCTGGGAAAGTCTGCAAGATCGTGGTTGCATGCTGCATGCTCCTTAATCTGGCCCTCAGAAGGCACATCCCACTTTTGGAGAAGGGGGACATTGATGCTAGAGCAGTGGTTGAGGCCGGTGACTCTGATACCGAGGAGGAGGCACATGACAACAGGACTGACCTGATTTGTCACTACTTTCGATGTTAAACAGGTATGTGTGATTTGGATGTCATGTGCACTTGGACTAGGTATTAGTAAAGCAGGTCTGTACTCAGAGTTTGCATGCATCAAGGTATGTGTGGAGACTACTTCCTTCCATCTTGGTTTCCTACACTGAAAGATAGCTGACCAAGGGGTGACATGGTTTACATGCAGGTGCAAAGAAGTTAAGTGGATTTAGCAGTCATGCAAGGGTAGGGAATGTTGCATTGTGGTAGTTGTAGTACTTGCTGCAGTGTGGGGAACCCATGCAGTAGGTGGGCCCGTGAGGGAATGGTGTTAGTAGGTAGCTGTGGCATGCAAGGGTGAGTGCTGGGTCCATGGTTAGTTTGAGCATGTTAGGGTGGTGTGAGGAGGTGGGAGGGTGGTAGGCTTACATGCTGTGCAGGGATACATGTTGGCTGGAAAGTGTAATTGACTTATCAGTGTCCAGTCCACTAGGTATTCCTGTCAGCCCCAGGACCTTCTTGTCCCACGATGATAAGTCTGGGGGAGGTGTTGGGGGCCCACCACTAGTCTTCATAACCGTGATTTGGTGTCATGAAGCCATGGCAAGTTTTCCCACTGCGTTCACCCTGGTGACGATCCTCTGCCATCAGTCCATTTTCTGGGCTATGGATGTCTGCTGGACCTGTGCTCCAAATAGTTGCGACTCCACTCTGACGATTTCATCAACCATGACCCTCAGCCCCTTGGCTGTGAATGGTGAGTTTTTTGGTGGTGCCATGGTGGTTGTGTTGTGGGTGATGGGGTATGTGCTGTGCAGGGATGCTTGGTGTGTTGTTTGTTGGTGTGAGTTTGAGTTTGTGGTGTTTGTGTGCAGTGGTGATGTGGGACTTGTGTTGCTGTTGATTTTGTGTGTTGTGTGATGCATGTTCAGTGTGATGATAACTGTGATATCTAGGTGCAGTGCCTTCTGTCAGTGTGCTTTTGACTCGCTATGTCAGTCTTTCTGGGTGCAAAGAATTCTGGGTTTGTATCGGGGTGTGTTTTGTAGTGCTGTCATCAGGTATGTGTGGTGTGCGAGTGTGTATTAGGTGTGGGGTATTGGTATTGTCCAATCTGGTGCAGTGTTCTGGTGGAGGTGCTTTTTTGTCCATGGCGGTTTGGAACACCAGTGGATTGCTGCTGTGCTAAGACCATGGTGCTGATTTTTGAGTCATGATTTGAAGGGCGGGATGTTGTCGGCATGGCTGTGTTGGTGGGGCGACACCTCTTTCACGCCATCGTACAGGCCGACAATGTCATTTTTTGGTATTTTTTTGGCAGTGTTGTGTTGGCGACTCATAATATGGTGGTCTTCAGACTGTCATCACTGGCGGTCTTTCGGCACCCGCTTACACTGTGGTCTACAGTAAAGAATGACCACCACAATGTAGTGTTTCCGTAAGAAAAACTGATGAAGAAATTATTTTCAAAATGTATATTTTTGGTGTGAAGTTGAAAACATTTTTTTAAATTTTAAAAAATAACTTAATAAAATAATTTCAAAATGTAAAGTTTCAATATTTATTTTCAGAAAGGAAAATATTTTTTTAAATGTAAAGGCTTACAATTTTATATTTTTCTGGTAAATAATTTTAAATAAAACAAATATTTTAAATGTATGTTATTTTAATACTGTTAATAAATGTTACTGTAATAAGAAAATGAAATATATATGTATAGTATTATTTTTTTACAAAATGAAATACACAAATGTAAATTATTAAAATAATTTAAGCATTAAAAATATCTACATATGAATTTTAATAAAGTAAAATAATTTAGAAATATGTTTATGTAAAAGCATACATTTTTAACTTTTTTGCTGAAAATGTTTTAAATAATATAAATATTTTCAATTTATTTAGTTTTTCAAAATTATCATGTTTATATTAAAGTTGTGTTTTTCATTTTTCTCAAATACAAAATAGTTTTTTATTCATTTTTAATTGTATAATTGTTAATTTTGTATTATGATCACATGTCTTATTTTACGGTATTAAGCCTAGATCATGATATTGGCGGTAAGTACCGCCTACCGACGCGGAGAAGGCTGCCAAAAGACCTTCGCGGCTGCTAACAGCCGTCCACCAAATTATGACCACAGCTGGATTTCCGCCGCAAGAAGGGCGAAAATGCGGCTGTGGCCATGCTGATGAATGGTGTTAAGGTGGCGCTGCTACCACCAGCAGCGCCACACCAGTAGACAGCCGCCAGCTGTATTATGAAAAATAATACGGCCTGGCAGTGTTCTGCTGGCGGTAGCAGTGCCCGCTCCTGACCCCGCAGGAAGACCCCCTGGATTCAGGTAAATCGGGTTTTCGACAGGGGAGGGGACTGGGGGTGGCAGATGTTGTGTGTGTGTGTTGGGGGGTGCATGAGTGTGTGAGTGTGTGCGTAAACACAAATGTATGTGTAGTGTTGTTTGCGTGTGTATGCATGCTTGAGAATGCGTGTAAGTATTGATACATGAATGCGTGTCTGCATGTCAGTGTGAATGTGGTGCGGATGTGTGCATCAATGAATGGATACATGCGTGTATGCCTATGTGAGGGAATGTGTGTATGCATGGTGCGTGTCTACGTGTGTGTGTGTGTAGGGGGATGAGGGATTGGAAGGGGGGAGAATGGATGGAGGGGCTGGGGGCATCTGAGGTGTTGTTGGAGGGAGGGTGCCTCCTATCAGTTACAGGGAAGGAATTCCCTGTCACTGATACAGCCTACCGCCATGGTTTTCGTGGCATTACTAGCAACACAAAAACCATGGTGGTAGGCAGGGTCAAAATGCCTGAGGCGGTACAATAGCGGCCGCCGGGCTGGAGATTCTTATCTCCAGCCCGGCAGCTACTATAGCCATGGCGGTCGGAGTGGTACATCCAATGTCATATTGTGGCGGTATGTACTGCTAACCTGTTGGGGATACTACCGCCACATTACCACCGACTGCCGGGGTCATAATGACGCCCTAAGTGTGGGAACAGTAGTAAATATATTTAAAATTGTATTATTAAATAATTGTAATTGTTTTATGTTTAAATATGTACGTATTGGTTTTTAGCTAGAGTTAGGGTATTTCTAGATGTAATGTAATAATATTTTATGGTTTATGGTTTAAAATTGTGAGCGAGTATGGACTATTGATTGTGCATATAAAATGTTTTATTTGCATTACCTTCCGAACATTTTTAGATTGAAGTGTATGCAGTAAATTTCGCCTCTTTATCATCTAACACCTTCTTCAAATTGGTTTATATTGGAGTGGGATTAGTAAATGTCTCCCCTTTAGAATCTAACACTTTCCTGCAATATGGTTAGTTTAGTGTGAGAATAGTAAATGTCTCTCATTTATTGTCTAACACTTTCCCCCAATATTGTTAGATTAGAGTGGAAATAGTAAATGTCTCCTTTTGTGTCCAACATTTTCCTCAATATATTTAGATCAAAGTGGAAATAGTAAATGTTACCCCTTTAGTTGCTTATTCACAAACCCCTTGTGCTGCGGGTAAGTCAATTTTTATGACCGGTGAAGCAGAGTGCAGACCCATATATACGAGCCATGCAAAGCCACTATGAGTGGCTTTCAATGGCCTCATAGATATGGTGTTAGGCAATACGGCGCAAGTCGCTGCATTACCTTACACTTGGTAAGGAGGGCAAACCATGGGGATTTCTGTGGGTTTTCTCACACACTGCAATGGCAGTATGACTGCCACATTAAGACCCCGGAGGTTAGACCGTCAGGGTGCCACCATCACCGCCTGTATCAATTATCCCAATGGGCTGGCAGTGGCGGAAATCGCAATCATGCTACGCCGACCTGCTTATTATGACCTCTTTCTCCACCTGCCTTTTCATTATGGTTTTACCACCATGAAAAAGCTGATGGAGAACAGGTGCAGGTGGCCATGGGGCTGCTGCACTGCCCATGCACTTGGCATGGACAGTGCAGGGGTCCCCCATCCCCAGCACCATCGCAAAGTTCTCTGTCTGCTGTGCAGACAGTGAACATTGCGAAGTTGCTCGTGCACCCTGCGGCAGCAGCATTGTGGTGGGTTTTCTCACACAACACCCATGGGTTTTGACGCATTCCCAGATTTACAAGAATTTGTAAACCTGCAAATGCATCAAAAATGTTACGCCTCCCCAGGGGATACGCAATGAGGAGAAATATCTTTATTTCTCCTTTACTTTTTCTCTTTCTATATGTGCTGCATTCTTGAGCACACATATAAATAGGAAAAAGCCTCCATGGATTGTTTTTGTGCAGGGAGGTGTACCTTCCTGCACAAAAACAATCAGGCCAACAATGCAGACACTCTTGCACCATGGTGCAAGGTTACCTGCATTGGCGCTAGGCACCAAATTGTGCTCCGGCACTGGATAAGGTTAGGAATGGACTGTATCTCATAAATATGGTGCTTTCCCGCCGTTAAAAATTGATGTAGGGTAGCACAGAAAAAACTCTTGTGGTGCTGCCCTACGCAAATTCATTGTAAATATGCCACTTGGGGCCAGATGTAGGAAAGGATTTGCAAGTCGCAAACGGCAAAAATTGCCGTTTGCGAGTCGCAAATCGCATTTTCCTATGCAGAAATGCATTTTGCGAGTCGGGACCGACTCACAAAATGCATTTCCGAATCGCAAATAGGAAGGGGTGTTCCCTTCCTATTTGCGATTCGCAGTGGTATGCAATACCATTTGCGACCGCATATGCGGTTGCAAATGGTGTTGCAGTTACCATCCACTTGAAGTGGATGGTAACCCACTCGCAAATTGGAAGGGGTCCCCATGGGACCCCTTCCCCTTTGTGAATGGACCACAAATTATTTTTTCAGGGTAGGTAGTGGTTCGAAAGGACCACTACCTGCCCTGAAAAAATACCGAAACTAAAGGTTTCCTTTAAGGAAAAAGGGCTACACTTAAAAAAAAAAAACTGCTTTATTTAAAAGCAGTCACGAACATGGAGGTCTGCTGACTACAGCAGGCCTCCATGTTTGCGAGTGCCCATAGTCGGTATGGGGCCGCAATTTACGACCCACCTCATTAATATTAATGAGGTTGGTCTTTGCGACCCCATACCGACTCGCAGACGGTGTCTGAGACACCGTTCTGCATTGCAAATTGCGACTTGCAATTTGCGAGACGGAAGGACTCGCAAATTGCAAGTCGCAATTTACAATTTTGCTACATCCGGCCCTTAGTATCTACCACCTTCCCCGTATTAGAGTGGGGTGGAAATAGTGAACGTCACTCCTTAAATGTGCAATGCTTTTCCCAAACTGAATTAAATTTGAGTCGGAATAGTAAATGTCATCCCTTCAGTGTCTAACAGTTTCCCCCAAATTGTTAGATTGGACTGGGAGTAGTAAATGACACCATTTTAGGGCCTGATTATGATCCTGGATGTCTTGAGAGCCTCGCGTTGGCAGTCCAGACCACTGCTGCTGTTGTGGTCCAATGGCCACATTACAACCCTGGCAGTCAGACCACCAGGGTACTGCAGTCTCCATCGGGATCTGTGATCCTGACTGGCTGATGTAGGCAGAGGTTGGAATCAGTGAGAGAGGCGCTGCATGCAGCAACGCCATGCTGATTACGAGCTGGTTCGCTGCCAGCCTATTCATGGCGGTATCACTGCTATGAAAAGGCTGGTGCAGAACAGGTGCAGGGGGCCACAGGGGAGCCCCTGCAGTGCCCATGCACTCGGCTTGAGCAGTGGAGTGGCCCCCTGCCCAGCACCCTTGCAATGCTCACTGTCTGCAGTGCAGACAGTGAACATTATGAGGGTGCTTGTGAGCAGACAGTGAGCATTGCAAGAGTGCTGCTGCCCTCGTGGCAGCAGCATTGCCGCCGGCTTGATTACTAGCAAGCGACAATGCTGCTGCCACTTTCCCGCTGGGCTGACGGGCAGAAAACTTGCTTTCCACCCGTCAGCCCAGAGGGAAAGTTGTAATGGTCCTGACAGGGAGGTACCCAGCATGAAGGCAACCTCCCTGTCGAAGTTCTGCAATCGAGTTACCCTGTCCATCAAACTCGTAATGAGGCTCTTAATGTCAAATGCCTTCCCCAAACTGGTTTAGAATGCAGTGGTATAGGACCCGGCCCTCTCTGCAGGGTCACCCACAAATGTTTTGCCTTTTAAGATCCAATCTTTGTTGAATTTGTTTTTGTTGGCTTTAGGACTCTGTGCACTTTACTACTGCTAACTGGTACTAAAGTGCTTGTGCCATCTCCTTAAAATATTGTTTGAATGGCGTATACTTAGATGACATATTTAATTTTCTTATAAGTCGAGTGATATGCAATTTACCCAGGTCTATAAATTAAATGCTACTGGTAGGCCTGCAGCACTTCTTGTGCCACCCACTTCAGTAGAACCTTGAAGCATGTTCAAGGCCAGCCACTGCAGCTTGAATACAGTATTACACTGCAGTGTTGATTTGGCATTTAAACCGTCTTGCCAAGCATTAAACTATGTTTTTATTACTTTTAAACCACCCCTAAGGTAGGTCCACATGGTAGGGTTCTGTGTAATTTAAAGGTTGGACATGTACTTTTACATGGTTGTTGTAGTAGTGAAAATTTCCCAAATTTGTGTTTCACTACTGTGAGGCCTACTCTTCCCATAGGATAAAAGTGGAGATTCATTATTATATTTAATAAACTGCAATTCCTATTTGGGAGCAGGTAGATATGTCATGTTCGATACCTAACAAATTGTAATGATAAACCATCTTTAATGGTTAAGTTGGAATGTTCATTACAATATAGAAATTGCCACTTTTAGTAAGTTGGCTTTTTCCTGCCCTTAGCCCCTTTGTGTCTGTAACCTAGCCTGGGTCACATGATTGGGTGTAACTGACAGTTAGACTTTGTGAGTTTGTCCCAGATAGTGACACAATAGATGGATTAGTTGTGCCTGAATGGTCCATCTAACGGCAGGGTGAAGGGGCAGGGCTAAGCAAAGGCCCACTTACACCTGAAAAGCCTATGCTCTGCTTTCACACAAAATGCTTAACAACCCTGTGTTATCACTGCAGCTGGCTTGGAGCCAGGACAGGGGAGTCAGAAAATCCCATGATCTCTGAAGAACCCCTCCAGCAACTTCTTCCACCTTCAAGAAGAAGTGTGCATTCTACCAGACTGCTGTTGTACCTGGAAGGGCTGCTTTGCTGCCTGGAACCTACCTTTAACCCTCAGAGGGCAGCCCAGATGTTGAGCCCTGCTTCTTCATTGCCACCCCCGATTATCAGAGGTGACTTCAAGGGCTAGTTTGATGACCTCCTGTTCAGAGCCACAGGGACATAAAAGGCTCCCACCATGTTGAATCCATACCTGTACCCAGAATGAGTGAGTTCTACACCCCCAGGAGGTGTATTACCAGTCCTGGATCCTGGATTGTGGTGCTAACGGTGCTCAGATGACCAAATTCCAGAACTGAAGACAGACCAAAAAGTGATCTGAGAACCAAGAGGGGACCAGGACCAACCTGCTCCCCTAACCTCCTAAGGTGTGTCACCAGTTGGTTTGACTTTGTGGCTTCTATCGCTATGTTCTTATGTACAGCAGCAAAAATGCTTCATCAGTTCTTCATCAAAGAGGTATCCAACCTCAGGAACAGCCTTTGGCTACAGCCTCCTGCTTCACCCTGCTGGAGTTTTAAACTTCCATTTTAGCCACTAAGGACCTTATTATAAGTTTGTCAGTCAGACCACCAGACCGCCATGTTGGCGGTCCTGAAAATACTGCCACACTAGTGGTCTTCCAGACTGCACTAATACGAGTTACACAGGAAAGACCACTGACTGCCAAGTAAGAAGGGCTGACCACCAGCAGTGCGGCAGCCTGGATATAGGATGTCTGACTACCAGCACCGTCAGTGCCGCGGCCAACCACTGGGCATATTACAATCACACAGTCACCGTCGCGGTCCCCTTGTGGCGGTCAGGACCACAGCAGTTTGCGGTCAGCAAAGTGCACATTTGATGAATTAAAAAACAACACAGCTAACACGCATTGGCCAAGTGGATACACCTGCTATTGCCACAGACCTGGTAAGGCTATTGCCACAGACCAAAGTAATAATCCTGACACTACCCCTGTTGGTACATTGTCTGCATTACCCAATTTTAGCACAGACTCACCCTCTGCTTTAGCTGAGCCTGTTGATATGTTATCAAGGTATATATCCTGGAATATAGCCGGCTGGAGTCCAGCCAGTGTATTCCTGATTGGAGGGACTTCATAGATCAGGGCGATATAATTGCATTCCAGGAAACATGGGCTATCACACCGATATTTCGGGTGGGGTATCTGAACTTTAGCAAGCCAGCAATTAGAGGCCAGAAAGGGCGTCCTGTTGGAGGTCTTACTATTTGGGTCCGCCAAAGTGCGGGTGTAAGAGTTGAAGAAGTGACAATTGATAGTCCAGACATAATTGCCCTAAAGATAAAGTCCAACCAAGGTATAAACATCCTGTTGGTTAATATTTATGTCAGGGGCCTCCAGGGAGGAAGGGTTTCCCCGACCCTCCTCCTGTTGGATGACATTCTATCAGGAACAACGACCGATGGCCACAAGATTGTGATGGGGGATTTTAATACATGTTTTGAGCCTTTGGGTATTGAGGACGGCCCGCTCACCGAGGATGAGGATCTATCCTGGGGTATTCCCCAACTCGAGATACCTCCGATTGCCAAGTGGTCGAGCTCAGCCACCTATATCAAGGGGCTATGCCTGGATATGGGTCTAAGAGCTGTTAATGGAAGGGTCAAGTCAGATAGGAAGGGCAGGCACACGTTCAACAACGGCAGACACAGTAGTCGTATCGACTATATTTTGGTCGATGTGAGGCAGTGGTTTGCAGTTGTTGATATGCTAGTTACGGAACGCCCAGAGAGCGACCATGACCCGCTGGTTTTGACCTTAAGGGATTCCAGCTTTCAGAGGTCTGAGGGCAGTGGTCCTAATATAACAGATAAAGAGGTCATTGTGAGCAATGATATGCGCAGGGTACGTTGGCCCAAAATAGCTGTGGACGCTGGGGCCCGCAGGGCGATAAGAACCTTAGTGTCTAGTTCTGTGGAGCTTTTAAACAATTGTGGCTCACAGGACGAGATTAACAGCGAACTTATACGTACCCATTCTGACTTGTTTCAGGAACTTAAAAAGTTGTTCATCAAATTTATCCCTAAACAACCTAGGACCAAGAAATACTCATCCACTACTTGGTTTGATAAAGAGTGTAGTAAGACAAAAAGAGTTCTCTTTGAGGCTATTAAAAACAAAAATCATAGCCAGATTAGATCTTGTAGAAAACTCTATAATGAGGCAAAACGCAAAGCAAAACAAAAGTGGGACGAGGAACGCTGGCTTATGCTGTCAGAAGCCTGTGATAAACGCAATATGCAACAGTTCTGGTACCTCATAAAATGGGGTATCTCGCAGGATGCCCACTATAGCCCAGCATCTGTCTCTAATCATCAGTGGGTAAAAAATTTTGAGGATCAGTTTAAGTGTCATACAGCAGAAGTGACTATACCCTACTGTCTTGAGCCTGTCGAGCCGCTAATATTCTCAGTCACTGAAGTTATCAATTGCCTGCAAAAAATTCCCAAAGGGAGGGCCCCTGGCCCTGATGGTATTCCAGCTGACATCTTTTTGGAAGACCAGGACCTGTGGGTACCTTATATACTCCATCTGGTGAATGCAGTTGCAGCAGGCGCTAAAATTCCTGACTCATGGTATGGGGCAGAAATCCTTCCAATACACAAGAAAGGCGATCGCTCAGTACCCTCAAATTACCGGCCTATCAGCCTTATTGATGCGATCCAAAAAATCATAGCGCGCCTCATTTTAGGGAGGATACAGGAATGGATAACAGACTCAGATATTTTGACTCCGTTGCAGGCGGGTTTTAGACCTCATGTAAGCACCCTTGATCAAGCCTTTCGTTTTGCCCTTTTATATTGGAAAACAGTTTTTTTGGGTAAGGACAAGTTGTATGCAGCTTTTGTGGATCTAAGATCTGCATTCGACATGGTCCCCAGGGCTAAATTATGGGATTGCATAGTGGAACAGGGAATGCCCAGGGCTCTAGTGCGACTCTTAATGAATCTTCATGCATACACTTATGCCCAAGTCCGCTGGGGTAAGCCTGGCGAGGTTACAGACAGGTTCCATGTTTTGAAAGGTGTTAGACAAGGATGTGTCCTGGCTCCCACTTTGTTTTCCCTGTTTATTAACGGGGTCACCAAATATTTTGCAACACATCCCACGGATGCTCCCCAGATAGCGGGGATGAAAGTACCATTGCTCATGTTCGCGGATGATACCTTGTTATTATCAAAGACAAGGCAAGGGCTCCAGCAGGCCCTACTCAGATTTGAGTTATTTTGTGACGAGCATGAGCTTGAAGTAAATGTTTCTAAAACCAAATTCATGGTACTAAGAGGTCGAACACAAACTGTGGGAAGGGTTAAAATGGGTGGTGCTATTTTGGAGCAAACTAATGATTTTACATATCTGGGTGTGCATTTTAGTGATAATTTTAGTTGGAAACCCCAGATTGATATCCAAGCACTTAAACATGTTCAACTAGGCGGTGCCCTTCTTAAGGAATATAAAAGATCATTTACCCGCCCGATGTCCCCACTTATGGAAACCTATGGGTCAAACATTCTTCCCTCAGTCTTGTATGGGGCAGAGCTTTGGGGTTATAGCAATCTGGACCGACTGATGCAGGCCCAAAACAGATTTACAAGAGGGGCGGTTGGTCTTCCGAGGTCATCCCCACGTATCCCGCTCCTTTATGACCTTGGGCTCCAACCGGTGGAAGATCAAGCCAGATTTCGGCCCTTGGCCTTCTGGCGGAGGTTGTGGTCTACCCCAGAGCTGCTATTATATGCGAAAGCATGCCTCGAGGTAAGGGACACCCTAGGATCCGATAAGATTGGTTGGTTTAAGGGTGTTAGAACCACCCTTTGTGCCATGGGTCTAGGAGCCCTCTGGCACAACCCAGACTCAGCTACTTTTCCTTCACAAAAAGAGCTGAAACAACTATATTGGGAATGGCTGGTAGGCATAAGACACTCATCCCTTATAGGTAGTTCCCTTACAACAACCTTTGTACACGTGAAAGATGTCTCTGCAATTGAAAAGTACTGGGATGTTATTACAAAACCTCTGGACCGCAAATTATATCACCAAGTTAGAGTGGGCTCAATACCTTTAAGGTGTTTAACCTCAACCTGGGGCACTGGAGGCCCCGATAAATGCCCATTGTGTACTGAAATGCGGGAAAATGTGAGCCACTTGTTCTTTGTCTGTCCATTATATGCTGCCCCAAGGAAGAAGTGGTTGGTACCCCTATGCAAAAGTCTGGGCACACAATCGTCCGAGACTGCTTGTAGGATCCTTAAAACTGATCTTTCACCTACTATAGCAATAGGGGTGGCCAAATTCCTGGGGTGGGCATGGATAATTCGTTCTGAACTACTAAAACAGTTACATGTTTTAGATAAGTAAATTATCCTGAACTTTAGAACTGAGTTTTTAAAGTAATGTACTTCTTTTTTTTAATATGTTAAAATTATTTAACAAATGAAGCATTAGATAGATTTAATACGTTCTTAGTAGCTTTTATGAAATATTGTATTTATTATTCTAATCGTTAGCACTGATAATTTTATAAGTATTATGATGTGTAGTATGTCTTTTATGATGAAATATCGAATAAAGACTTCATTGACTTGGATACACCTGCATATCACATTATAAAACACACCCCTTTACAAACCCCAATCCTTTGGATTTCCACTGCAAGACAATGAACCCTGAGCATCTTTTTTGTTGAGTACAGAGATTAGCACCCTTTTTTTCAATATCCAATAGAACGCCCTGCACACACTTTTGTCCATTCACAACCCATTGAACTTCCCCTGATAAGTAAGTCCCTGTCACACTTAGGTGGTCATTACAACCCTGGCGGTCAGTGATAAAGCGGCGGTAAGACCGCCAACAGGCCAGCGGTAAAAAATTAGCAATTACGACCGTGGCGGAAACCGCCAACAAAGAGAGCCACTTTAACACTCCGACCGCCACGGCGGTACAAACAAACAGCACAGCGGTCACCGACAACAGACAGGCTGAGGACAAAGTACCGCCCACAGTATCACAACAGGCCAATCCACCACCTTTTCCTGGGCGGATTCACTGCGGATAAAAACACGGCAGAAACAGGATTCCGAAGGGAAAACACTCACCTCTACACACCCCACGAGGAACTAGGACACCATGGAGCCGGAACTCCAAATTCTCCCTGCGATAGTCTTCCTGCTCCTCTACCAGGAGCACGAATGCCGGCAGCGAAGACCACGGTGAGTACTGCACCTACGACACAGGGGAGGGAAAAAACAGGCACACACACACACGCAATACCCCCACCCCCACCCTCAACCACTACAACACACACACTAATACATATTTATACATGATAGTTACACCCTTCAACCCCCCTGGAAGAATGCAAAGACAAAAGGAAATTAGTGTAACCATTGTAATATATTAAAATCGAGTAGGCAAAAATATATATACACCATAAACAAAATATACACCAAGCATAGTAGTCCAGGTAGTGCTCCAATTAAGTCAGTGGAACACTGGGCCCACACAAGATCCCCGACCATGACGGAGAGAACACTTCAGGAGCATCAGAGAGCAAGAAAACAGGCACCTCAGGGGGAGGGAAAGGGGGGGCACCTCAGCCGGTTGAGTGCACGAAGCCAAATCCACGAGAGGGCCACATGCCCACTATTCAATCCTGGGGAGTACAAAGCCACAGTCTCTCAAGTCTCTACAGTGGGTGGGTTGCCCACTGTTCAATCCTGGGGACTGCAAAGCCACAGTCTCTCAAGTCTCTACAGTGGGTGGGTTGCCCACTGTTCCATCCTGGGGAGTGCAAAGCCACAGTCTCTCAAGTCTAAACAGTGGGTGGTTTGCCCACTGTTCAATCCTAGGGAGTGCAAAGCCACAGTCTCTCAAGTGGATAACAGTCTCCACTGGTTCTGGAGGAGGCATTGTGCCCAGAGTACTTCATCCTGCTAAGGACTTAGGTAGTGGATGTATCTCTCCACTGCTTCTGGAGGGGGCTTTGTGCCCAGAGTGCTTCATCCTGCTAAGGACAGAGGTAGTGGATGTACCTCTCCACTGGTTCTGGAGGAGGCATTGTGCCCAGAGTACTTCATCCTGCTAAGGACTGAGGTAGTGGATGTATCTCTCCACTGGTTCTGGAGGGGGCTTTGTGCCCAGAGTGATTCATCCTGCTAAGGACAGAGGTAGTGGATGTATCTCTCCACTGGTTCTGGAGGAGGCATTGTGCCCAGAGTACTTCATCCTGCTAAAGACTGAGGTAGTGGATGTATCTCTCCACTGGTTCTGGAGAGGACTTTGTTCCCAGAGTGCTTCATCCTGCTAAGGACAGAGGTAGTGGATGTATCTCTTCACTGGTTCTGGAGGAGGCATTGTGCCCAGAGTGCTTCATCCTGCTAAGGACTGAGGTAGTGGATGTATCTCTCCACTGGTTCTGGAGGGGGCTTTGTGCCCAGAGTGCTTCATCCCGCTAAGGACAGAGGTAGTGGATGTATCTCTCCACTGGTTCTGGAGGAGGCATTGTGCCCAGAGTACTTCATCCTTCTAAGGACTGAGGTAGTGGATATATCTCTCCACTGGTTCTGGAGGGGGCTTTGTGCCCAGAGTGCTTCATCCTGCTAAGGACAGAGGTAGTGGATGTATCTTTCCACTGGTTCTGGAGGAGGCATTGTGCCCAGAGTGCTTCATCCTGCTAAGGATTGAGGTAGTGGTTGTATCTCTCCACTGGTTCTGGAGGGGGCTTTGTGCCCAGAGTGCTTCATCCTGCTAAGGACAGAGGTAGTGGATGTATCTCTCCACTAATTCTGGAGGGGGCTTTGTGCCCAGAGTGCTTCATCCTGCTAAGGACAGAGGTAGTGGATGTATCTCTCCACTGGTTTTGGAGGGGGCATGGTGCCCAGAGTGCTTCATCCTGCTCATGACGGACTCAGTAGCGTCAGTGCCCTTGGCGCTCATGGGCCAGCGGAGCTTGAGGCGGCGGTGCCCTGTCCAGCGGTGCCTGGAGCGGCGGTGCCCTGTTCAGCGGTGCTTGTGGCGGCGTTACCCTGTTCAGCGGTGCTTGAGGCGGCGGTGCCCTGTTCAGTGGGGCTTGAGGTGGCGGTGCCCTGTTCAGCGGTGCTTGTGGCGGCGGTGCCCTGTTCAGAGGTGCTTGAGGTGGAGGGCTCCTTTACAGTGACACAGCTGCTGGCGATCCTCTCTGTCCCAGCGGGGCTTGTGCTGGCGGTCCTCTCTGGCCCAGCGGGGCTTGTGCTGGCGGTCCTCTCTAGCCCAGCGGGGCTTGTGCTGGTGGTCCTCTCTGGCCCAGCGGGGATGATGGCGGTGGCCTCCTGGGCAGCGGGGATGACGGCTGTGGCCTCCTGGGCAGCGGGGATGATGGCGGTCTCCTCCGCCGTGCTGCTCTTCCCAGACTGTCCTGGTTTCTGTGGCCCTTCCTCACCTTGGAAGTGTTGCAGCTGACTCCACACTCCCACTGGGACCCCTGGGAGCGGCTTTGGTGGCTGGAGTCTTCCCCCTCTCCTGCCGGGCACTGACCAACTTTTCATGCTTCACAGGTGGGGGACTATCTTTGCTGTGGCTCCGTGCCACACTGGCTGCCCTGGTGGCCGGTGCACTCCATATTCCAGTGACTACAGGCACCACTGGTCCCAGAGATGTTGTGGCTGAGGTGATAGTTCAGGACCTAGGAGACGGATGGGGTGGGGGAGGTGTGGGAAAGAGGTCAAGGTTGGACAAGAAAAGTTTTTGGGAGACACTGGGATGGGTAGCTGGAGGGGGTTTGGGAGTGGAGGAAGAGGTTGTGGTTGTAGGAGGTGTTCGTTTGCTGACTTTGGGTGAAGGTGCATGCGCTGGAGGCTGTCGTGAGGTGGATGGCTGTTGGGTGGGTGTATGCCTGCGTTTTTGTATCTTGGGAGGTGGCGTCACTGACACACTGGGAGAGGACACAGGGGACATGTGAATCGTAGTGGGGGTGGTGACTGCACGTGAGTGGTGTGTGGTGGTGTGTGTGCTGGTGATGGCAGAAGTGGCTGTAGATGTAGTGCATGCAGGTGTGAGTGTAGACGAGACTGGGAGGGAGGAGGGAGACAAGGAGGAGGGGGACACAGTGGAGGCAGTGGATGTTGGTGTGTCTGCATGTGTCTGATGCTTGCGTGAGTGCCTGTGGGATGTAAGGAGCTTATGCCTGCCTGAGCTTCTCTTGTGTGTTGGGGTGTGTGCATGCTGGTCTGAAGGTGTGCTTGGGATAGTCTGGGGTACAGGGGATTGGGTCTGGGTGGAGGAAGTTGAAGGGGGAGGCTAGAGACAGGGACAATGGCTGCCATCAGTGCTGAGGCCAGAGTCTGAAAAGCTCGCTGAAGGGCCGCCTGACCAGAATGAATGCCCTCCAGGAATGCATTTGTTTGATGCAACTGCCTTTCTACACCCTGGATGGCATTCAAATGGTAGACTGCCCAACAGTGAGGGACCTGGGGATGTCAATGGCCTCCTCACTGAGGCCAGCAGGGGTGACTGGTGCAGGGGCTGAGGTGCCTGAGGCGAAGGTGATGCCCACCATCCTGGATGAGAGGGCACGGGGCAAAGGCTGAGGGGCTGCTGGGAGGGCGGTGCTGGTAGGGGGGGTGGCGGCTGTAACTGTCGATGCGGGGGCAAGATGTTGCCGCCACCACAAGGGAGCTCCCATCAGAGGACGAGTCCGTGTCGCTGGTGTCAGCTCCTGTCCCCGCCGTGGAGCTCCCCTCGCCCTCCGTCCCACTGGTGAACTCTGAGTCCGTAGTTTTGCCCTCCATGGCCATGTGGGATGCAGCTCCCTCCTGCTCCGGTGCCACTGCTCCTCCACCTGATGATGCTAATGCACACAAGAACAGGGAGACCACAAAAAGGGGGGGGACGACAGAAGAAAGACATGTTGAGCGCATGCATTACCGCTACCGTTGGCGGACACGACAGACACAGAAGCCCCCTGCACTATGCCGCACTCTTGGGCTCCACTGTTCAATTCCTGGGAAATGGCCTACTAGGCTATGGACGACATCTGCACACATGGATGACACAGGGGCATGACTAGGTGTAGTTGGCACTCTACAGAGGTGGGGTGGGGTGCCACATGGCCTGCCTTACGGAGGGACCTTGCCTACTAAACTCGCCCTGGCCTAGGGAAACCCACAGCCCACCTCCCCCACCCAGACACCTCCACTGCGCACTAAATCAGCAGGATGAGAGTGTACTCACCCCCTTGTGGCTGCTGTGATGCCCATCCAACTCTGGGTATGCCACCGCCAGGATCCTGAACATCAAGGGGTCATTGTGCGACGGGCACCCCTCCCACGTTGGGAGGCCATCCCCAGCTGAGCCTCCGCCATCTTCTTGCTCCAGCGACAAATTTGCTCCTGTCTTTTCCAGCAGTGGGTGCTCCGTCTGTGGGAGACCCCCAGGGTCCGGACGTCCTTGGCGATGGCACGCCAAATATCTTTTTTCTGGTGGGCGCTGACCTACATGATTTGTACATGGGGAAGAGAAACTTATTACCAACTGCACCGTTACAGTCATTGGCCCCCATCCCTACCCTTGGCATGTGGCACATGCACTCACCGTCGTTTCATGCAAGCCGCACTCTCCCGCCTTCCTTCTTACATCCACCCCTCTCCACACAGGCATAGCCCATACAGCATGCTCCCAGTGTACTTACCTGTTTGTCTGGAGGACCATAGAGTAGCGTGTACTGGGGGAGGACCCTATCCATTAGTTTCTCCAACTTCTCCGATGTGAAGGCAGGGGCCCTTTCCCCAGACACTCAAGCCATTGTCTCTTCCAGACCGAGGTCCCAGCATCACTTGCAGTGTAGGTCCTCTCCTGTCGAAGATCAGGTATCAAGTGATTGAACAGATAGAAAATGGCGGTCACGTCCGCGGCGGTGCACACCGTCACTGCCGGCGTACATCGTCATTGGCTCCTGGGACCCAGAGGGTCCAATGTTAACCAATGCAGCATTGTGCCGCGGTCTTCGACCGCCTACCGAGACGGTGTACAACGCCAGCGCAGTTACCTCACATCCAATTGTCCCACTTTACAGGTCAGGCAGCCGCCATTTTAGGGGCCCATATGGCTTCATTTTTAACTGCGTCACACATACCTAGGCCTAGACTGAACACACATACAGGCCACTTTTTGGATTATGATTGGTGTTCTGTGTAAGCTGTGGGTACGTACCTCTGAGTTGTTTGACTCTGTGCTCGCTGTTGTCCTTCATAGGCACCGTCCACTGGGACATGTGAGGAGATGGTGTCATCCTCCGATGTACCGACCGTTGGTGGACCTGTCGACAATGGAGGAAAGACATGTGATCATCACCTACAGGCTTGACCGTGCCACAATCCAGGAACTGTGTACCCAGCTGGAGCCAGACCTGATGTCAGCTATCCGCCATCCCACAGGAATCCCCCCTCAAGTGCAGGTGCTGTCAGTGCTCCATTACCTTGCAAGTGGGTCTTTTCAAACAACAGTGGCCATAGCATCAGGGATGTCCCAGCCTATGTTTTTTAATGTGTTATCCAGAGTGCTATCTGCCCTGCTGAAACACATGCGGAGCTACATCGTTTTCCTTCAGGTGGAGGATTTTTCTACAGTGAAAGGTGATTTCTATGCCCCGGGACATATCCCCAGCATCATAGGTGCCATTGATGGGACGCATATGGCTTTGGTCCCCCCCACCAGGAGTGAACAGGTGTACAGAAACCGGAAGAATTATCATTCGATGAATGTACAGATGGTATGTTTGGCAGACCAGTACATCTCCCATGTGAATGCCAAGCTCCCTGGCTCCGTGCTTGACTCCTACATCCTGCGGAATAGCAGCATCCCTTATGTAATGGGTCAATTCCAGATGCACCGTGTGTGGCTATTAGGTGAGCACCTGGAAGCAAGACAGTGGGAATGGTTGTCTGGGTCTGGGGATATCCCTACAGGTTAGTGTCTGTCTAACAGTTGTCCCTAGCCATTTGCAGGTGACTCTGGTTATCCCAACCTGTCATGGCTACTGACCCCAGTGAGGAATCCCAGGACAAGGGCAGAGGAACGCTACAATGAGGCCCATGGGCGAACTAGGAGGGTGATCGAATGGACCTTCGGCCTCCTGTAGGCCATGTTCAGGTGCCTCCATATGACAGGTGGATCCCTATTCTACTCACCAAAGAAGGTGTGCCACATCATCGTGGCCTGCTGTATGCTTCACAACTTGGCTTTGCGATGGCAGGTGCCTTTTCTGCAGGAGGATGGTCCAGATGGCGGTGTTGTTGCAGCTGTGGAGCCTGTGGACAGTGAAGATGAGGAAGCAGAAGAAGAAGACATGGACAACAGGGACTCAGTGATCCAGCAATATTTCCAGTGAAACACAGGTAAGAATACAAACCTGCCTACTACATGTACTTAAACACTACTACCTCTCTACTGTCTGTCGTTTTCACCCAGTGTATGGTCACTGAGTTGTCACTTTTCCTTACGATTTCACAGATGTGGGTCCCAATGTGTGACATCTGTTTTGATTCCTCATGGACTACAGCTGTGTGACATATGTATGTTGACATTACAAATGAAAGAGCTTTTTGCCACAGTAATTGCTAATACAGTATTCTGAAATCACAGACTGACTCCAGATTGTTTTGTGCTTTAAGTGTGTTTATTTTAGTGCTCAGTATTGGAGGGGGTAGCAAAATGGTGAGGGGTGATGGCGGAGGAATGTCCTTGGCAGAGTCCAGTCTATTAGTCTCACAGGTGCATTGCCCAAATGGGCATAGGAAGTGGAGCTGGGGCAGTTTAAGTATGGACAGGGTGACAAAGTGGGACAGAAGGATGACATTCAGGGTGGTCTCATTTCTTGGCGGGGGTCTTGGCATCGTTCTCTGTCTTAGTCCTGGATCTCAGGGACAGTTCGCAAGGTGGTCCTCCCTCTGCAGGGGGTGGGGTGCTGGTGTGGTGGTCCTGTGGGGGTGCCTCGTGTCCACTAGCGCCGGCGGAGGTGGTGGGCAGTTCATCGTCCAGGCTAGTGTCAGGGGCCCCTTGTAGTGCCAGTATCCCTCCTGGTGTACTTCCTTCAGCACCCCTACGATGGTGCCCAGGGTGGAATTGATGGCTCTGAGTTCCTCCCTGAAGCCCAAATACTGTTCCTCCTGCAGGCGCTGGGTCTCCTGAAACTTGGCCAGTACTGTTGCCATCGTCTCCTGGGAGTGGTGGTAGGCTTCCATGATGTTGGAGAGGGCCTCGTGGAGAGTGGGTTCCCTTGGCCTGTCCTCCCTCTGTCGCACAGCAGCCCTCCCAGTTCCCCTGTGTTCCTGGGCCTCGGCCCCCTGGACTGTGTGCCCACTACCACTGCCCCCAAGTCCCTGTTGTTGTTGGGGTGATGGGTTAGCCTGGGTTCCCTGTAGTGGTGGACACACTGCTGATTGACGTGTCCTGGGGATGGAGGTATGGGCCCGCTGGGTGGGTGCTGTGCTGGTGTTTCCAGAGGGGGGAAGCTCTGTGGTGACCTGTGCCAGGATCAGGGGAACCGACTGTCCCGAGGTCCCCGATGGGCTGGGCTGGTCATCTAGATCCAGTTGGACAGAGGTGCTGTCATCACTGTGGGCCTCTTCTGTTGGTGGTGTGGACATGTGTGGAGCTTCCTGTCCGGTGACGTTTGGTAGGGGTCCTGCAGGGGTATAAAAGGATGTTTATTACATCTGTGTGTGCCATGGTGTGCAATCGGTGGGTGACCGTGTACCCCAGTGCTTGCATTCCTGTGTGGAACCTTGTGTGATGATGGTTTAGGGGGGTGTATGGGTATGTGCAGTGGTCATGCTTTAGTGATGGGTGTCCATGCTTTGTTGTTGCATGCAGGGCTTGGTGTTAGGATGTGTGGTGTGTGATGTTGGGACATTTGTGAGGAGTTAGAGTGATGGGGGTGAGGGTGAGGGTGGGGGTATGTGATGGCATGCAGGTAGGGGGGGGAAGTAATAGTTAAGATTTGACTTACCAGAGTCCATTCCTCCATCTACTCCTGCGAGGCCCTCAGGATGCAGAATCGCCAAGACCTGCTCCTCCCATGTTGTTAGTTGTGGAAGAGGAGGTGGGGGTCCGCCGCCAGTCCGCTGAACCGCAAGGTGGTGTCTTGAGACCACGGAATGCACCTTCCCCCGTAGGTCGTTCCACCTCTTCCTGATGTCCTCCCGATTTCTTGGGTGCTGTCCCACTGCGTTGACCCTGTCCACTATTCTTCGCCATAGCTCCATCGTCCTTGCAATGGAGGTGTGCTGCACCTGTGATCCGAATAGCTGTGGCTCTACCTGGACGATTTCCTCCACCATGACCCTGAGCTCCTCCTCCGAGAACCTGGGGTGTCTTTGCCGTGCCATGGGGTGGTGTAGGTGGTGTGTGGCGTGGTGTGTGGGGTGATAAGTGTGCTGATATGTAGTGGTGTGTAGTGTGAGGTGCGTAGAAGTTATGTGGGTGATGGTGTTGTGTGCCTGTGGATGCTAGTATTGTTGATGATGGTGTCTCTCTCTGTGCTTCTTTCTCAATTGTAGACGTAGGGGTTTGTTGGTGATGTGGGTGTGTGTTTTATATTGTATTGGGTGTGTGGGAGTGGTGTGTGTATGTGTATCAGGTGTGTGTATTTTGATTTGTCCAATGTGGCAGTGTTTTGTATGTGCATGTGTATTTTGAGCGCGGCAGTGTGTACCGCCAATGGAATACCGCGGTTGAAAGACCGCCGCATGGATCCGTAGGTCGTGATGGTGTGGGCATATTTCTGTTGGCGTGACGGTGGAGGTTTTGTTTTCGCCAGTTTATCCCTGACCTTTGGTGTGGCGGACTTGTGTGGGTGTCTGAACATTGGCAGATTTCGTGCTGTGGGTAATAATAGCTGTGGCGGAATTCCGCAGCCGCGGAGGTGTGTTGGCGGTCTTCTGCATGGCGGTAAGAGGCTTTTACCGCCAGTGTTGTAATGACCGCCTTAGTCTTTTTTTCCACCATGTCACATTCAAAAGAACACAGTTTTTCAGAAGATGAGTTAAGAGTCATGGTGGATGAAATCATATGAGTAGAGCCACAATTGTTTGGAGCACAAGTCCAGCATACTCCTCTCAGTAGGAAAATAGAAATGTCGGCTAGGATTGTCGACAGAGCGAATTCTGTGGGCACCACCCTGCACACCAAGAAGGACATTAGGAAGAAATGAAACGACCTCAGGGGCAAGGTCCGTTCTCTGGTCTCCAGAAACCAGCTGCAGGCCAAGAAGACTGGGGTTGGCCCTCCCAGTGCCCCACTAATACTCTTTCCCTGGAAGGAGAAGCTCTTGGTCATCCTGCATCCTGTGGGCTTGACAGGAATATCTGGGGGAGTGACGTCCAGTCGGTTTTGTTGGCTACAAAAGGCAAAGTCATGGATGCTTACAGCTCATCTTTTGCCACTGTGTTGTTCATGTACTTAACCAGCATTCAATATCCAGAGTGTTAACACTGTCAATCTGTGTTGTGGGACCCAACATCACAGCTACCATGGCTGATTGTATGCCATATGTCCTAAATGGTGCCTGTAAGTCTTTCAATATCAAAAAATCATCCCAGGACTCATGGTATGTCTCAACATGTAAATGTATGCCCAAACATACATGCAATCTGCATATAGATATGTAATATTAAAAAATGTGAAAAGTGTGTGTAGTAGAGAGAGTGACATGACTGCATTTCCCAGGAGGCCCTGTTTCTGTGACTCCAACCTCCAGCCCAGTCTTCCTAATACCCCTGTTTGTTAGCTCTCAATTGAAGTTTAATCAACTGGGAGGATAACTTTTGTATAGTGTGTTTAGTAAAGAGAGTGACATGACTGCAACTCCCAGGAGGCCTTGATTCTGTGAATCCAACTACCAACCCATGTTACCCCTTCTGCCCTGAGGGACAAGGATATTGACCACTTTAGGAGCATTTCCGTAGGGCAGACTGTCATTGTGAATGCCATCCAGGGGTTGGCCAGCCAAGGTCAGCAGACCAATGCATTCTTGAAGGCATTCATAGTGCCATGTCTGCCTGCAGAGATCTTTCAGGCTCTGGCCTCCTCACTGACGGCAGCCATCACCCCCCACATTTTTCCTTCCCATCCAGCTTCCTCTTCCTAACCCAAATCCTGTATTCCCCACCTGTCCCAAGCACACAGACGCATCCGCATGCACCCACCTCAACACACACAAGCAGCAGACATCAACACAAACACCACAAGACACACAAGCATGCAGGTACTCAACACACACCCACACACACAACATCAGCCACCACTTCACCAGACGACCCACTGACCCACACACCATATCCAGTATACCCACACACACTGCCACAACAGCCAGTGGCACATCCACCACACCTACCATGCCTGGAAACACCAGCACAACACACACATACATATCCACCATAACTGCAGACAGCACCACAACACCAACAGACACATCCAGAACCATCCAGCATACCTGCAGACACCACCCCAACAAACACACAAACATCCAGCATACCACAATCACCACACAAACAGACACAGAAACATCCACAACATCCAGCATACCCATGGACACCACCCCAACAAACACTCATACATCTAACACTTTATCACCCAGCACCTCCACCTCCCAGAACCCCAAAACAGAAAAATGCCCACACTCATACATGCAATAGACACCACCTAAACAGAAGCATACCTCACACATAAACACACCCAAGACAGCTACACCCATGCACCAGTTAACCATTCCCTCAACCTCCAAATCCCCAACCCCTTCTACAGACCATCCCTGTGTTCCCAAGGAGAGTTTCATTTTTGAGTTTACCCTTTTCCATTTTCCCTCCACCCTCCCTCCCAAACCCAAGAGGCCCCACCCACATCCCAACCCATCTCCATATAGAAGTCCACTCCTGTCACACTTATCCCACTTGCAAGCACTCATACCCCACTCCCTCTAAAAGAAGCCCACCCCTCCAAAGAAACAAAAACCCAAACCTAAATCCACCCATCCCAAATCTGACCCCACCTCATCCAAGGATGATCCCTAAGGTGAATGACTGCCCAATTGATCCCTGGCAGTGATGTGAGTCGTGTGTGGGCACAGTACTGTGCAGAGACCTTCAAATAGACTGGCAAATGGCTTTTATTATAATTAGTCTGTAATGAATAAACCTACGTTGTTGCTTTATTGGGTACACATTTGTCCTGCAATTACTTTTCTACCTTTTTATTGTTCCTGAATAGTTTGTGTTGTATGCCTACAGTTTGTGTGTGTTTCAGTCTGATTGCTGATCCATTTGCTGTTGTTTGCAATATCTGACTTTGTGGGCAGTATTGGTGTCACCCAAGACAAAGGTAGATATTCCCTGTATGGAAATTTGCTTGTTAATCCAAATGGGGTGTCAATGCATTGTGTTCTTTTTGGTATGACAAGTATTTCATCTTTTGTTGTCCAATGTTAGCATGTATGGTGTTAGTTTTGTCCCCTTATATAGACTGTACATGCTTCTCATGTATGGAAGCTTGCATTTTGTTTGTCCACTCATGGAGGGTGTTCAATTGTTCTAACTCCCTTTGCATTTGACTGTGCATGTGTCCATTTTGCTGGGTATACCTTGCCACTACTTCATCTAGATG
Organism: Pleurodeles waltl; assembly: GCF_031143425.1. Classification (NCBI taxonomy): domain Eukaryota; kingdom Metazoa; phylum Chordata; class Amphibia; order Caudata; family Salamandridae; genus Pleurodeles; species Pleurodeles waltl. Next base: position 758,198,516 of record NC_090437.1, on the reverse strand, counting down.
TATGGCCCATGCTGTTGTATTTGCGTTCTTGACTTGCACTTTCACATTATGCATAAAGCATGTCACTTGGCTCTACTATTGTTTGTCCCTATGAAACCTGAAGGGCCAGTGCCTGTGCAAATGTTGTTTTAGTCGTGTGTGTAATGTGTTCTAGGGAAGCATCTTTCCCTGAGTGCTCCTAATATCACCATCCCTATTGTGCATGACCTTCCATTGTCTTGCAATGTGCATGATGTGTGGATCCATTGCAGGGCTGTATCATAGGAGGGGTGTTTGTGTTCTAGGACACATCCATACATGTGTGCCTTCCATTTGACAACAGTCCATGGCATGTGTGCAATGTGAGGGTGTCAGTTGTATTGGTAGGTGTGATGTTACTGTGTTGTTGCTGTTGTGTGACACAATGTTGTGTACACTTTGCTGTTCCTGTCCCTTAGATGTGCAGATGCGGGTTTTTGTGAAGTGTTGCAGTGCAGTGTCAGTGACCAGCCCAAAGGGGGCATTTAATGGCTGTGACTGTGTTATTCGCTGTGAATGTGTCCAACTGTGGACACAATCACACGTGTACTTGGTTCCCGTACCATGACCCCCATATCATGTGGACGACGGCGCAACTATTTGTTGTTGAGATTTATGACACAGGTCGGTGTGTGTACCTAATGTCCATTGTATCCACTGGGGTGTGGATTTTGGGCACCTGAGCAGCAGTAGTGGCAGGACATGTGTAATGGGCTTCATGGTGGCACAGGACGTATAACACTGCCTGCAGGTGAGTTGCTCCCTTTATACACTCTATTTTCACCTGCTGATACTTGATGGTTGGACCACCATGGTCACATTGGCAGTGTGCAAGATCATAATGTGTCTGGCACGAACACTGGCTCTTCTGGCCTGTTTTTTCTGACTCATCACCACAGTGGTCTGCACTGCCTGGCAGTGCTGGCAGGACTGCAATGGTCTTTGCTCTCTGGGACTGCCAACATCAAAATATAGTGGTGTGACCGCCAAGTCGATGGCGGTCAGACCATTGCCACAGGCATGGTGGCGGATGAACTGCCAAACTCCTAATCAAGTTTGAAGTCAGAACATACAAATCTTCACTGAGGTTTGGACCCAAGGCAATCCAACAATTAAGTTCCTTCCTCAGACACCTCCTGCAGTCTTACCCCACTGAACTTTACCTTCTCAGACTTTTTTCTACAAGAATGTTTCTAATCCTGAAGGTAAGCGCATATCGGGCCCAGTCCACTTCTTGTATCCATTATGCTCCATTGCGGTCGGTGTTAACTTTCAACTTCCCGTGACTAGATGTCCGTGGTTGTGGCATTAATCTTCTAGGTTCTAGATTACACTTAAAACCTTAAAGAAACAAATCTCAAGTTCTACCAATTGGATTTTTTTGTTTGTCAAAAAACGTATTCAAATTTACTAACTTTTTCTAAATTAGTTTGGGATTTTCCTTGTGTTTTATTTTTACTTTATTGCTGTTAGTGTGCTGCATAAATACTTTACACACAGCCTCCAATTTAAGCCTGACTGCTTTTTGTCCTAAGCTATCAAAGGCAAAGCACAGGCTAATTTAGTGACTTTTTGTGGTTCACTCTGCCAGGGATTATGGCTGCTGCTAGACCGGTTCTCACACCCTATTCAACCAACAACAACATTTCTCACAAGTGGGATAGTAAATGTCACCCCTTTAGTGTCCACCACTGTCCCCAAATTGTTTTTTTTTTTTAAATAGGAATAATAAATGTAATTCATTTAGGGGCTCATTCTGAGCCCGGCGGGCGGCGGGCACCGCCCGCCTGGCGGGAACCGCCATATGGCCACTCCGCAGTCCATTCTGGCTTTCCCGCTAGGGCCGGCGGGCGACCGCCAGAAGGCCACCCGCCAGCCCAGCGGGAAACCCCTTCCCACGAGGATGCCGGCTCCGAATGGAGCCGGCGGAGTGGGAAGGTGCGACGGGTGCAGTTGCACCCGTCGCAAATTTCAGTGTCTGCAAAGCAGACACTGAAATTCTTTGTGGGGCCCTCTTACGGGGGCCCCTGCAGTGCCCATGCCATTGGCATGGGCACTGCAGGGGCCCCCAGGGGCCCCACGACACCCCATACCGCCATCCTGTTCCTGGCGGGCGACCCGCCAGGAACAGGATGGCGGTATGGGGGGGTCGGAATCCCCATGGCGGCGCAGCAAGCTGCGCCGCCATGGATGATTCCTCAGGGCATCGGAAAACCGGCGGGAGACCGCCGGTTTTCCTGTTCTGACCGCGGCCAAACCGCCGCGGTCAGAATGCCCTGCGGGGCACCACCAGCCTGTTGGCGGTGCTCCCGCATCCCCGGCCCCGGCGGTCCTTGACCGCCGGGGTCGGAATGACCCCCTTAGTTTCCAAACTCTTTCCCCAGTATGCTTAGGCTGGAGTGGGAATAATACATGTACCCCTTTAGTGTCCAACACCTTCCCCCAATATGGCTAGATTGGAGTGGGAATGGTAAATGTCAACATTTCAATGTCCAATGCCTTCCCAAAATTGGTTTAGATTAGAGTGAGAATAGTCGATGTTACCCTATTATTGTACAACACCATCCCCAAATTGGTTTAGATTGGAGTGGGAATAGTAAATGACACTCCTTTAGTGTCCAACACCTTCACCAAAGTGGTTTATTTTAGAGTGGGAACAGTAAATGACACCCTTTCAGTGTCTAAGGCTTTAAAAAAAAATTGTTTCTAGTGCTTACCTCCACTATATCCTGCAATATCTCAGTAACTTCTCTCTCTGTCACATTATAGGGGGTGGTTGTGCTCTCTTACATGAATTACAACATCATATTTTATGGTTGCCCTAAAACAGCATCCAGTAGAAAAATATTTGGCACATTCCCAATTAATATTTTCTGTTGATGCACTTTCTTGGCTGTAGGTGTACCCCACATGACTAAGGGGCTGATTACGAGTTTGGCAGTTCTGTGACCTCCATATTAGCGGTTGTGGTCTGATCGCCAATGCTCTGGTGGAGCTGGCCGCCTTATTGCGAGTTTGCCAGTCATCCCCACAGAAGACACCAGTGGTCCGCCGCATTCACTAGGCAGCATAGACTGCCACGGTCCCAAGAAAGCACAAACAGGCTGGCAGTCAGTGTTTCCGCTGGACCCATTACAAGGTTGAACACTGCCAATGTGACCCTGGTGTTCCAACCACCAGGGACAAGCTGGCAGAAGAAAACAATATAAAGGGAGACACTCACCTGCAGGCAGCCTGACACATCCGGAGCCACCATGTAACCCTTAATAAACATGCCACTACTCCTGCTCATCCAGAGACAACAAATTCAACGTTGATGTGGGTGACACCAACCGTAAGTACACACACATACGTGTATCATTAACCCTTAAAAATTGAATGTAGCGCTGGCAAACACATCATAGAAGGGGGAAAGCCACGAATAGCAGCTACACATTTTATAGAATACACACTCACTGACATACAGCAACATGGACACATACACACTTACAATACACACACTTTGGCCAGCACACTCACACTGCATGACAACACCACACAAATACACATGGCCACACAGCTCAGGCACAGGGGCACTGAAGGCTACACAGCATTGTCACACACAGCAACAACAAAACACCTACAGCACACTCACTCACATCCAACGCTGGTCAGGGACTGTCCCCACATCCAAAATACATCTCAATCTCTGTGGCATGAAACACAAACAACACTAACAGTAAACAACCCTGCAATTGACGCACATAACACACACATCACACCATAATGGAAGCACAATGTCATGCACAAAACACAGAGAGACAAATACAATAGGAACATGAACAACTTCACAGCTATGCCTAAATATTTGAAATGGGGCTAACAGGGACACCCAGGGAATGAGACTGCACTGGGACATATCACACTCCCAACAGGACCCTCAATCAACATGTCCACATGAAATGGCCCTACATGGGTCACAGGTACAAACAATACTAAAAGCAGTTGTCATGTACATCTAAACAATGGAGAAGGGCAAGTCAACAAAGTGCCACAACTTCTACTGGATGGGACGGACCTTTACAGGAACCAGTTGCAAGGGACACACACCTAAACAGACACACACATACACAGGCAAATGCAAATGCAGTTAGCACAACTGAACACACCCCATGTCTGCACATACAAAGCTCAAGGTGATACACATCACATCAGTACAGAAGCCATATCATCCAACACCATAGATGCCCACATTACTCAACACAATAAGAAATACATACCACAATAAACACTACTCAATGTCACAATACTCACACTGCAAATACACACACACCTACAAACACACAATACATAACCTCCTTGTGGGGGACACCAGCACTGCACACAAAGTCATGTACTGCAAACAACACCAAAGGGAGCAATAAGCAGGCTTAAACACACACATTTGCGGGCACACTACTAAAATCACTCAGGAACTACATAAACCTAGAAAAGGAAGTGCAGGACAAAGGTGTACACCAAAAAACAATACTTTGGGTTTATTAGGTGTATAACTTCAGAAAGTTAAAGGCCATAGGTCAGTCCATCAGATTTGCCTAGATGGCACAGTGTTGTGCCCCTACTTGACTCCAGGCTGCCATGTAACCTCCACAGGAAGAAGCATCAAGGTGGCATACAGGTACCTCAGAGATTATCTGGGGTTGGGGAGATTGGGAATCAGACTTTGAGGGTGGATTGGGCTCGGGATGGGGGCTTCTTCTTGGGAGGAGTGGGCTTCTTCCTGGCAGGGTAGGGGTATGAGTGGTTGCAAGGGGGAGCAGGGGAGGCCTTAGAGGAGGAAGCGCCGGACTTGGACAAGACAAAGGACTTTTTGGGTGTGGTACAGGGGAGGACATGGTTAAAATCAAGGTCACACAAGAAAAACTTCCTGGACACATGGGGCAGTCATCAGATGAGGGATGGGATTTTGGAGGTTGAGGGAGTGGTCATATAACTTGTATGTGTGGATGTCATGGTTGTGTGCTTGTGGGAAGAATGCGTGTGTGTGGTGGGTGTCTGTTGGGTGGGTGAGTGAGGGTGTTTATGTGTCTTGGTGTTTAGGGGTTGGAGATGCTGGTGGATGCTATGGTGGGTTGGTGGCTTTCTGTTGGGGTGGTAACTGCAGGTATGGTGGATGTTCTGGATGCAGGTGTCTCTGTAGGTGTATCTGTGGGTGTGGTGATTAGAATGGATGTCTTAGAGTCTGCTGGGATGCTGTCTGTGGGTAGGATGGGTGTGGTGGCTGTATCAGTGACTGTTGATGTGGTGCCTGCAGGTATGCTTGATGTTGTATGTGTGATGCGGGGAGTGGTGGGCTGTCAAGTGAAGTTGTGACTGTTGCTGTGTCTAAGGGTGGATGTTGTCTGTATGCGTGCCATTGTGTCTTGTGGTGCTTGTACTTATGTGCGCTACCTTTGTCTGTTGAGGTGGTTGCTTGAGAGTCTGTTTGTATGCTTCGGGTAGGTATGGGAAAAGGGATTTGAACTGGGAAGAGGAAGGTGGAGGGGGAACGGAAGGTAGAGGGTGACTGGCTGCCATCAGTGTGGGGTCCAGAGCCTGAAAAGATCCAGCCATTGCACCATGAATGCCCTTCAGGAACAGAACACATTTGTCTTTGTTGGAGTTGGGTCATCAGTCCCTGAATGGCATTCACAATGGCTGACTGACCCACAGAGATCATCCTCAGGAAGTCAATGGCCTCCTCACTGTGGGCAACAGGGTTAATAGCCGTGGGGGAAGAGGTGCTTGCAGCAGAGAAGACGCCCACCCTCTTGGGTGAGTGGACATGACCAACTGGGTGGGGAGCAACAGGGAAGGTGGTGATAGAACGGGGGTGGTGGACAAGGATGGCATGGGGTCCCCGATGGGTCTGCCACCACTAGGGAGTGACCACTGGAGGAAGAATACGAAGATGATGACATGATCCCAGTCTGCCCCGTGGCACTCCCCTTACCCTCCAGGCCACTGGGGCCCTCTGTGTCTGTCGTATTTTGACCCAAGGTGTCTATGCCAGGTGCTTCCCCACTCGGCTCAGCCACATCTCCTTCGCCTGCCTATGTTGATGCTGCAAATACAAAGAGAGTTAGGATCATAACAAGTACATGATGACCTTTCAACACCAACTCTGAGTGACAGACAATACCATCATGCCAACTAGCCCGCAGCAAAACCTTCAACTAAGTGGCACATTTGTGTGCCATCACATATGCATGCATGCCATCTGGACTTCCCAAAGTTACCCACAAGGAAATCAGGATCTCAGGCAACTACAACTGAATGGATGAAGTCTAGCAACCACAAAAACATAACTACAACAAGCTGACCTCTCTATCTTCCAAGAAAATACACACATCTACCTTGAACTTACATGATGTACCAACAATTAGAGATGATGCCAATGAAAACCAGCTAACTCTTCCTATCTGCAATATCCTGGAGTAGGTGACATGAAAATACCCATATCACAATGGACACATTCCAACAATATACAGCTCAATAAGTTACACCTGCCCCAACTGAGTCAAAGAGATAATAGCATGGTCACCCAGGTAGTCCTCACATGTGGCATTAAAAGGACCAACATTGATGTCAGGTCTAATATGTCATGAAGAAATGTTTTGAGAAAACACACAACAATGAATCAGCAAGCCACAGGTTAGCCCCCTCTGACGTCTGACACCAATCACAATGACATCATCTGAGTGTGTCTATAGTAAACATCTGCTCCTTGCATCTGCTCCTTGCATGTTGGAGAGTCACAGAACCTGCAATTACTGAAGCCACATCACTACCCACATCTCAGAAATGGCAAGTCTGCCATCTGTCTGCGGATGAATGCCTGAACCCCAACACATGCGATGTCAACATCACTGCAAGTCACTCCATGATGCATGCCTACAGTCAGGGCACAATCACCATTTACTACACATGTGCAGTGCACTAATCAACATGATGCCACTCAAGGGAATGTGAAACACAGAGTTGTTCCACAATCTTGGTCTACCTACCATGTCCCTCAGTGTAACTGCAGTCCTACATGCCAAAGGACATACTGTGATGCAAGAAGGTATCAGTCAGATGATAACCCAAGGTGCCACACTCCTGTCTGTGGCACAACATGAAATGGACCACCTTTGTTATTGTATCAATCCATTAACTGTTGTCCATGCACATATATATGTGCGACTACATACATTATCCCATTATCATGGGTAGAACATGCAAGACATTGCAGAAAGGAATGCATCCCTAAGAGAAAAGGACACATGTTGACATGAAGGCACAATGGTAGGTTGGCTACAGCCTTGGGACATAATTCTTGTCAATGGACATTCCCCACCTTTCTAAGGAAAAGTAGTTTGCCACATCTGCAGGCCTTGGCCATGTAAGCCATGTCACAACTATACTGGGCACAAACGTATCACAGACTGCAGTGAGGTACCAGCTTTGATCATACACTGAAGATCACCTGCTTCTGGGTTGCAGTTGTCTGCATACACATATGTCCAGACACATAGCAAAGGACAGTGATCCCTCACCCACTTACCTATTGTCTGTGACATTCCGGGGAAATTATCTGTGGGCAGAAATCACACCCATCCCAACTACAAATAATACAAGATTGTTCACTGCACGCAGCCATTTGTGCTCCCTGCAGAGGAAGTGGCTTGTAGATTTGCAACAGGTTTGTACTAGGTTCCAGGTTCAGAAGGTAGTGTACCCCAGTTTAACACACTTCACATGTCAACACAAACAATCTCTGATCAACTGTGTGACACATGGCTCATCCCTCATTGTCAGGGGGAGCAGTCAGTACCCCACTCATTCACTTGGCAATAGAACAGGCAGGAACTTGCTATGTAATCATCAACTTGTGGGTGCTATGCTGCCCTCAAAAGCTCATTCAGCTCGAGGTAGGCCACAACCAGAATGCGGGCCATTAGGGGGGCCATGGTCTGATGAGCACCTTGTCCATGTTGGGAGGACAGCCCCAGCTGGGCCTCCGCAATCGTCCGGGCCCAGCTCTCAGGTCCTCCCACCTCTTGTGACAGTGGTTGCTCCGCTCACTGTGGACCCTAAGGGTCAGCACCTTCTTGGCAATGGCTCTCCAAATAATTTTCTTCTGATGGGCATTGACCTGCATGGATGCAAAAAACAAGACAGGAATTCATGTCAATAATGTCCCATCCGAAATGGTAGAGTCACATGCATGTCTGTACACTAAGCTAAGCACATCATGTATTTTCCAGACCGGCCAGGTGTGGCACATGCCAATTACTGAGTACAGGGATGTGACAACAAACACTTACTAATCAGCAGACCAACCCACCACCCTGATTAGGCACTCCACTGGCCAGGTAGGTCAACTAACATCTTGTGGTACATGCCTAAGCAATCAGAGTGAGATCAGAAGAACTATGGGACACATGACGAATCTGTTGTTTCTGAGAGGTGGATTCCATAGGCACAAAGGTTTTAGTTCACTCATACTCTGTAAGGATGTTTATCCACCAACATTTTCTCCAGCCTAGTGCTAGCGGGGAAAACCCAACCCCAGACATGGGTAACAATGAAGGGATTGGCATGGTGGGTAGAGAAGGTCCCTAGCCTGTCCACCAGCCTGTTGACGGTACAATCACCAAAAACAACTCTGGCAGTCTTTGACAGCCAGGGTTGTAATGAGGGCCATAGTGAAGTACAGGGTAAAATAGTGTACATGAGGCATTTCCTGCGCCCCTGGTGCATCATAAAACTGTCTATACAGGGATAGTACCTCCTTCTCTAGCTTCTCAAGCTCCTCCGGGGAAAAGACTCGGGCCCTATCATCTGCTGGACGTGGCATGATTGCTCCCAGAGGCGGTACACAGCAGCTCAAGTTGTGGAGGTCTTGCTGGCAGCAGTGTCAGGAGACAAGTGAGGGATGTTGCAGAACATGGTGGTCACATCTGCCACAAATGCAGCCATCACCACCAGTGGACACACCCATTGGCCCAAGACTGCCACTGACAACAACGTTAACCTATGGCAGTGTCAACTGCGGTAGCATCCACCAATCGCCATGACAACTTCCGCCGGCTGTCGAAGGTGATTCATAATGTCCAGTGTAGTAGGTCAGGCAGCCATCATTTTAGGGGCATAACATACAGAATATGGGCAAACAAAATGCAACACAAGTACAAAAATATTGTTAATACTAGTGGTGAGTGCTGGTCTTGTCCTGGCATGTAGATCCTTCAACTTTGACACACTTTTGGGTATATGCTTTGCACTTACGGCTACTTGCTCTGGGACATAGCCCCTCGCACACAAATGATGTTATGTGACATCAACTCACAGTCCAAGTGGCAAGTCTCATGCACAAATAGTTGCTGTCCAGGTAGATGATGTATACACAGTTGTGGGAATGCAAGGGGCAAACATGTTACTTCTGTATGATTGACAGTGGTGATGTGTACTGTGTATCATGTCCTCAAATTCTGACATGTCTTGTCACAGTTTGTGAATGACATGCATATATGTATGTTGCAAGGGACACATGGAAGGATGCCTGTACTCATTCTTTGTCCCACATGGGTACCCAGGGAGGGAAGGATCAGACATCCTCCTGTGTACCGTCCACTCGCAGACCTTCAGACCATGGAAGACAGACACATCATCCAGATCTACCGCCTGTATGGGCAAACAATCATTGATCTGTGTTGTCAGTTGGAGCCAGATCTGATGCCTGCCATCAGTCATCCAAATAGCATGCCACCCATCACACAAGTCATGGCAGTGTTGTACTTCCTGGCCACAGGACCCTTCAAGAATACAGAGGCACTATCTGCTGGGATGTCACAGCATATGTTCAGTCTGTTATTGAAGGGTGTACTCTCAGCAGTGTTGAAACACCTGGACAGCTACATCTGAGTTCCTCAACGTGAGGATTTTGCCCGTGTGAAGGCTGACTTCTATGGTTTGGCACGCATCACGCATGTGGTGAGAGCCATTTATGGTACACATGTAGTCTTAGCTCCACCACATGGCAATGAACAAGTCTATCGGAATAGGAAGAATTTCCATTCAAAAAATGTCTAGGTTGTTTGTTTGGTGGACCTCTACATTTCACAGGTCTGTGTCCATTTTCCGGGTTCAATCCATGATGCCTTCATCACAAGGAACAGCGCAATTCCACAGCTGATGTCACAACTGTACCCAGAGAGGGCCTGACCGGTTGGTAAGTAACATATGTCATGTATTTGTTAAAGCAATGTCTGTTGCAGTGAAACTGATGAGAGGAACTCATAGTTACACATATGTTGATTCACTTACAGGGGACTCTGCTTCCCCAAGCCGTCCATGGTTGATGACACCAGGAAATAACTCAACTACGACAGGGGAAGTCAGCTTCAACAATGCCCATGGAAGACCACTGCATGTTCTGAAGTCGGCTTTTAGACTCCTGAAAGCCAGACTTCGGTGTCTGGACAAGACAGGAGGAGCCTTCCTCTACTCACCCGAAAAAGTTTGTAAGATCATTGTGGCTTGCTGCATGCTCCACAACATTGCCCTGCGGAGGAGCATTCCATATATACCAGTTAAGGGTGAGCCCCCTGAAATGCCAAGCGAGCATAACAGTGATGAAGAGGAAAGTGAAGACTTGCAGGTAGATCTCATCAATCACTACTTCACTTGAATATAAGTATGTCATGTAATGTGATTTCTCTGACTGTCTGGGGAAGTGTAGGTGTCAGAATGTGTTGAGTGGGGTAATTTCCTACTAAAGACAGGGCATCTCATGCTATGCAGTATACAGCTAAACCTTGCTACCTAAGTCAGGCTAGGACATGTAACTATCTTTACGAACTGCCTTGTTTGTGTCAGTCTCATTGCAATATGAGTGGATCTACAGTACTTTGCAATGTGGTGTGGGTCATATGTATGATTTTTCATGCCTTAACTTCCTGTATTCAAATTTTTCACCCAGTTCTCTTCACTATGCCATTCTAATGTGGGAATTTCAGAGATGTGACATTGGCAGGTAGCTGTAGCTGTTCTGATATGTGAAGTGGACATGGATTGATCCAGGAAATGTTGGTCACAGATTTGGGGTGTATGAGTCCTGTGTCAAAGGAGCCTGGACAGTGGGTGGGGGGAGATCTGAAGTGAACAATATACTTGTGAGTTGTGTGATGGGCTAATTGTTTCATGTGAGTGGACATGTGGCCTTGCTAAGTGTCATCAGGTGGAATGTGTGTATTCTCCATTCACATGGTATGTACAGAAATCCTGAATGAACTTTTTCTGGCTGTCAAAGTATTTCCACATAGCAGGCCAGAGTGCCTATGCCACAACAATGACACAGGCTAGCATCATACCACTAGATTCTTAGTCATTGTAGTAGGATGGATCTATGATCAGGAAACACTTTACTGCCCTCCTGCTGTGCCCTGGTTTATAGAGTTGGCAGACCTGGTTTGGTATGTGATAAGGCTCAAGCTGGTCACAACATCCACTCATCTTTTGGCCTATTCTAATGGACAAGGTCTGACAAAGCACATTCTACTGTGGGCTAGGGGACAATCCCTTTGGGATATCTGGCCTGACTAAGGTGCTCATTACAACCCTGGCGGTCGATGTTAAAGTGGCGGTAAGACCACCAACCGGCAGCGGTAAAAGATTTTCAATTACGCCCGTGGCGGAAACCGGCAACAAAGACAGCCACTTTAACACTCCAACTGCCACAGCAGTACAAACAAACAGCTTGGCGGTCACCGCCAACAGACAGGCGGAAGACAAAGTACCGCCCACAGTATCACAACCTAACAATCCGCCACTTTTTTTCCGGGGCGGATTCACCGTGTATAAAAACATGGCGGAAACAGGATTTCGAAGGGAAAACGCTCACCTCTACACACCCCACGAGGAACCCGGACACCATGGAGCCGGAACTCCAAATTCTCCCTGCGATAGTCTTCCTGCTCCTCTACCAGGAGCACGAACGCCGGCGGCGAAGACCACAGTGAGTACTGCACCTACGACACAGGGGAGGGAAAAAACAGGGACACACACACGCAACACCCCCAACCCCACCCCCACCCTCACCCACTACAACACACACACTAATACATATTTATACATGATAGTTACGCCCCCCCAACCCCCCTGAAAGAATGCAAAGACAAAAGGAACCATTGTAATATATTAAAATCAAGTAGGCAAAAATATATATATATACACCATAAACAAAATATACACCAAGCATACTAGTCCAGGTAAGGCTCCAATTAAGTCCGTGGAACACTGGGCCCACACGGTATTGGCGAGGCCCACACAAGATCCCCGACCATGATGGAGAGAACACTGCAGGGGCATCAGAGAGCAAGAAAACAGGCACCTCAGGGGGAGGGAAAGAGGGGACACCTCAGCCGTTTGAGTGCATGACGCCAAACCCACGAGAGGGCCATATGCCCACTGTTCAATCCTGGGGAGTGCAAAGCCACAGTCTCTCAAGTCTATACAGTGGGTGGGTTGCCCACTGTTCAATCCCGGGGAGTGCAAAGCCATAGTCTCTCAAGTCTCTACAGTGGGTGGTTTGCCCACTGTTCCATCCTGGGGAGTGCCAAGCCACAGTCTCTCAAGTCTCTACAGTGGGTGGGTTGCCACTGGTTCTGGAGGGGGCTTTGTGCCTAGAGTGCTTCATCCTATCAAGGTCAGAGGTAGTGGATGCCTTTCTCCACTGGTTGTGGAGGGGGCTCTGTGCCCAGAGTGCTTCATCCTGCTAAGGACAGAGGTAGTGGATGTATCTCTCCACTGGTTCTGGAGGGGGCATGGTGCCCAGAGTGCTTCATCCGGCTCGTGACGGACTCAGTAGCGTCAGTGCCCTTGGCGCTCATGGGCCAGCAGTGCTTGAGGCGGGGGTGCCCTGTTCAGCGGTGCTTGAGGCGGCAGTGCCCTGTTCAGCGGTGCTTGGAGCGGCGGTGCCCTGTTCAGCAGTGCTTGAGGCGGTGGTGCCCTGTTCAGCGGGGCTTGGAGTGGCGGTGCCCTGTTCAGCGGTGCTTGGTGCGGTGGTGCCCTGTTCAGCGGTGCTTGGTGCGGTGGTGCCCTGTTCAGCGGTGCTTGAGGCGGCTGTGCCCTGTTCAGCGGTGCTTGGAGCGGCAGTGCCCTGTTCAGTGGTGCTTGAGGCGGCGGTGCCCTGCTCAGTGGTGCTTGGAGAGGTGGTGCCCTGTTCAGCGGTGCTTGAGGCGGCGGTGCCCTGTTCAGCGGTGCTTGGTGCGGTGGGCTCCTTTACAGTGACTCAGCTGCTGGCGGTCCTCTCTGTCCCAGCGGGGCTTGGCTGGCAGTCCTCTCTAGCCCAGCGGGGCTTGTGCTGGCGGTCCTCTCTAGCCCAGCAGGGCTTGTGCTGGCGGTCCTCTCTAGCCCAGCGGGGCTTGTGCTGGCGGTCCTCTGTCCCAGCGGGGCTTGTGCTGGCTGTCCTCTTTGGCCCAGCGGGGATGATGGCGGTGGCCTCCTGGGCAGCAGGGATGATGGCGGTGGCCTCCTGGCCAGCGGGGATGATGGCGCTGGCCTCCTGGGCAGCAGGGATGATGGTGGTGGCCTTCTGGTCAGCGGGGATGACGGCTGTGGCCTCCTGGGCAGCGGGGATGATAGCGGTCTCCTCCGCCGTGCTGCTCTTCCCAGACTTTCCTGGTTTCTTGTGGCCCTTCCTCACCTTGAAAGGTGTTGCAGCTGACTCCACACTCCCACCGGGACCCCTGGGAGCGGCTTTGGTGGCTGGAGTCTTCCCCCTCTCCCGCCGGGCACTGGCCAACTTTTGATGCTTGACAGGTGGGGGACTGTCCATGCTGTGGCTCCGTGCCACACTGGCTGCCCTGGTGGCCGGTGCACTCCAGATTCCGGTGACTACAGGCACCACTGGTCCCGGAGATGTTGTGGCTGAGGTGCTAGCTCGGGACCTATGAGACGGACGGGGTGGGGGAGGTGTGGGAAAGAGGTCAAGGTTGGACAGGAAAAGTTTTTTGGAGACACTGGGACGGGTAGCTGGAGGGGGTTTGGGAGTGGAGGAAGAGGTTGTGGTTGTAGGAGGTGTTCGTTTGCTGACTTTGGGTGAAGGTGCATGCGCTGGAGGCTGTTGTGAGGTGGATGGCTGTTGGGTGGGTGTGTGCCTGCGTTTCTGAATCTTGGGAGGTGGCGTCACAGACACACTGGCAGAGGACACAGGGGACGTGTGAATGGTAGTGGGTGTGGTGACTGCACGTGAGCGGGGTGTGGTGGTGTGTGTGCTGGTGATGGCAGTAGTGGCTGTAGATGTAGTGCATGCAGGTGTGAGTGTAGATGAGACTCGGAGGGAGGAGGTAGACGAGGAGGAGGGGGACAATGTGGAGGCAGTGGATGTAGGTGTGTCTGCATGTGTCTGATGCTTGCGTGAGTGCCTGTGGGATGTGTGGTGCTTATGTTTGCCTGAGCTTCCCTTGTGTGTTGACGTGTGTGCATGCTGGTCTGTAGGTGTGCTTGTGATAGGCTGGGGTACTGGGGTTTGGGTCTGGGTGGAGGAAGTTGAAGGGGGGAGGCTAGAGACAGGGACAATGGCTGCCATCAGTGCTGAGGCCAGAGTCTGAAAAGCTCGCTGAAGGGCCGCCTGACCAGAATGAATGCCCTTCAGGAATGCATTTGTTTGTTGCAACTGCCTTTCTACACCCTGGATGGCATTCAAAATGGTAGACTGCCCAACAGTGAGGGACCTGAGGAGGTCCCACTAGTGCCTTTAGACTCCGTTACTTCACCCTCCAGGGCCATGTGGGATGCAGCCCCCTCGTGCTCTGGTGCCACTGCTCCTCCGCCTGATGATGCTAATGCACACAAGAACAGGGAGACCACAAAAAGGGGGGGACAACAGAAGAAAGACATGTTGAGTGCATGCATTACTGCTACCATTGGCGGACATGACAGACACAGAAGCCCCCTGCACTGCGCCGTGCTCTTGGGCTCAACTGTTCAGTTCCTGGGAAATGGCCTACTAGGCTATGCACACATGGATGACACAGGGGCATGACTAGGTGTACTTGCCACTCTACAGAGGTGGGGTGGGGTGCCACATGGCCTGCCTTACGGAGGGACCTTGCCTACGGAACTCGCCCTGGCCTAGGGAAACTCACAGCCCACCTCCCCCACCCAGACACCTCCACTGCGCGCAAAATCAGCAGGATGAGAGTGTACTCACCCCCTTGTGGCTGCTGTGATGCCCTCAAGCGCCCATCGAACTCCGGGTACGCCACCGCCAGGATCCTGAACATCAGGGGGGTCATGGTGCGACGGGCACCCCTCCCACGTTGGGAGGCCATCCCCAGCTGAGCCTCCGCCGTCTTCTTGCTCCAGCGGTGAATGTCCTCCCATCTTTTCCAGCAGTGGGTAATCCGTCTGTGGTAGAGCTCCAGGGTCTGGACGTCCTTGGCGATGGCACGCCAAATATCTTTTTTCTGGTGGGCGCTGACCTACATTCATTGTACAGGGGGAAGAAAAACTTATTACCAACTGCACTGTCACAGTCATTGGCGCCCATCCCTACCCTTGCCATGTGCACATGCACTCACCGTCGTTTCATGCACGCCACAATCTCCCCCCCCCTTCTTACATCCACCCCACTCCACACAGGCATAGCCCATACAGCATGCTCCCAGTGTACTGACCTGTTTGTCTGGAGGACCGTAGAGTAGCGTGTACTGGGGGAGGACCCCGTCCACGAGTTTCTCCAACTCCTCCGATGTGAAGGCAGGGGCCCTTTCCCCAGACACTCGAGCCATTGTCTCTTCCAGACCGAGGTCACAGCAGCACTTGCAGTGTAGGTCCTCTCCTGTCGAAGATCAGGTATCGAGTGATTGAACAGATAGAAAATGGCGGTCACGTCCGAGGCGGTGTGTTCCGTCACCACCGGCGTACATCGTCATTGGCTCCTGGGACCCATAGGGTCCAATGTTAACCAATGCAG